>NW_003307570.1:807879-855549 GCF_000143455.1 Volvox carteri f. nagariensis | reverse complement strand
ACGGATCTGCAGGATTGCAACGACCCGCGCGATACTGCCATTCGAAATCGAAAGACTCCAGAAATTCCGACCACCGCGCCACACGTCGAGACAACAGAGACTTACGGCGCATGGCGGTGTTAGGTTCGTGATCTGTAACGACCGTAAACTTTACACCTTCGAGGTAACAACGCCACAATTTGAGCGCATGCACAACGGCCAAGAGCTCTTTTTCAGTGACGATGTAGTTCAACTCAGCAGGAATCAGTTTACGGCTCTCAAAAGCCACTGGCCTTCCATGCTGGAGCAAAATTGCACCCAATGCGAAGTCGCTAGCATCCGCGATCACCTCGAAAGGTTCACGAGGATCCGGCAAAGCAAGCACTGGCGCCCGAGTGAGCGCTTCCTTAACACGAAGGAAAGCCTCGTCGCATTTCTCCGACCAAAACCACTTAGTCTTAGGAGAAAGCAAGTCCGTTAGCGGTTTAACCAAAGCCGCGTACGCACGAATAAATTTCCTGAAGTAATTAGCAAGACCCAGGAAAGATCGAAGCTTCGAAACATTCTTGGGCAAAGGCCACTGTTGGACAACAGCAGTCTTCCGAGGATCGGGCCGTACACCGTCGGCCGATACGATATGCCCCAAAAACGAAACGGACGGTTTGAAGAACTCGCACTTGGACAGCTTACAGTAGAACTGACGCTGTTCGAGACGTTCAAGCACTGCACGCAGATGCTCAACGTGTTCATCGGCGGTCTTCGAGAAGATCAGAATATCGTCCAGATACACTACCACGAACGGCAAACCCTGCAAGGCTTGATTCATGGCAGACTGGAAGACAGCAGGAGCATTAGTCAGGCCAAAAGGCATAACTTTATACTGATAATGCCCGAAAGGAGTGCGAAACGCGGTACGCTCCACATCGCTAGGATTTAACCGTAACTGGTGATAACCCTGCGTTAAATCAAGTGAGCTGAAAACTGTCGCACCTCGCAAACGATCCAACAAATCATCTATCCGAGGCAACGGAAAACGATTTTTGATCGTGAGGCTGTTGACTGCGCGATAGTCAACACGCATACGCAAAGTCCCATCCTTCTTCTTAACGAACAAGACAGGCGCACCAAAGGGCGAACACGAAGGTTCAATAAAGCCCTTCTCCAAAAGATCCGAAATTTGCCTTTGCATTTCCTCTTGCTCAGGGAGCGAATAGCGAAACATGCGTTGAGCAGGTGGACGAGCACCAGGCTCCAACGGAACGACAGGCGGCAAATTACGATCAGGAGGTAACGAAGCAGGCAACTGGTCTGGAAATAAATGCGCTTTTTCCAGCAACAAAGCCTTAAGACGCAAATCCGCAGGTGACTCGCCGCGCACGACGTCACTAACCTTCTGCGCGAAAGCGGAAACAGACGACTGCGATGGCGGAAGTGACGACTCCCCCCCCGGCAAATTGACAGCATCCGGAACAGGATCCGCAGCCGAGACGAGACATAGGTAGAACGTGTCACTCTCCTCCATGGCCTGCGCAAGTGAGCAATGCGCAACTGCATCCAGAACTTCAGGAGAAGAACCAGATGGCTTAGGAATCGGTGTAAAGGGACCGTTACGCAAAACAGGACGACCCGAGATACGAGTTAAACGGGCAGCGTTATTGCATAACTCAAGAATAGCCCCAGTCGCCGAAATCCAAGGTTCACCCAAAATCAGGTCGAACGCGGGACTAAATTCAACGACAGCGCACTGCAAGCGAGCCTTATAGCCCTGTATACGAACAGGCACTTCAGCAAAGCCTACAAATGGAACTGGCTGTCCGTTACCCACGACGATCTTGGGTGCTGCAGTCGAACTGTCAGGCGGCTTAACCACCAAACCCACGCGCCGTGCAAATCCTGCGCTGAGTAAATGAGCGGCTTGACTGCCCGAATCGAGCAAGATGGTCGCCTCCTGTTGGCAAACAGAACCTGCGAACTGCATAGCCAAACTGGGAGACACCGAAAAGGGGACGGTTGTCGCAATGCAAACAGCCGACTCGGAAGGAGACTCGACAGGAGCATCATACCAGAACTCCATCGGCGAGGAAACTCCCTGCACACGAGACATTTTACCTTTTCCCGACGACACGGAAAACAGGTGATATCCCGCGTGGTACTCATGAAGCTTTTTCATGCCTGCAAGCAGAGGACGCCAACGCGCTGTAACCCACTTAGGAAGCAAAAATCCTCCAGACGTGGTCGATGGCGCAATTGACTTGCAACGCAGGTAGTGACGCAGGAAATCTTGAATACGCGCCCGAGGCGGATGCATCCAAACGTGATGTCCTGCGCAGCTATCATGCAAAAAGCTGCGAGAAGGCGAACTATACTTCGGACACAAGGCATTAGACCCATCGTTAGATGCGCATGCATCCCAAGTGAAGTGACGACCGGAAAGCTGCTGCAAGTGCTGAAATTCGTGCTTGCGAATGCAAAGTTCTTGAGGCGGAGGGACATCTGCAACCGGCATCGAACTGTTCGTCTTTGTGTTACAATAGCGAGAAGGCTCTGTAACCAGACGTATGTTAAAAGCCGCGTTCAGTTCCGACTGAGAACGATTCACAACGCGATCACTTGCGTTGGACAACTTCACAGGCGCACTCGACATAGTCACCAAAAACTTGTGCGCTTGCCGCTGAGGCACGCCCGCAGGCATCGGCTCAATCGACACAGCCACAGATGGTCCAGAAACAACAGGTTCTGCGACACACAAATCACGATTATTCTGCACAGCCAAAGAAGCCATCGCAGACAACACCGAAAAATCAACGTCTTGTTCAGTAGGCGCGAGATCAACTCCGCCATCGGGTGGGTCAGAACCTGGACAAGACAACGAACGTCACGGCTTAGACATGGACGGCTTCCGCTCGAAGAAGAAAAAGTCCTTTGGAAACATGGACTGCGCACGCTCGCAGTCCTGCGCGAAGTGATTTTCTCCGCGACATAAAAGGCACTGATTCTTAATACGAAGATTTTGCGCTTGCTGCATAGTCAAGCCGCGGACCCAGATTGACTTAGCCCAGAGGGTTGCAGAGATGGGGGATTGGGGGCAGGTACTGGTCAGGCGGGATGGGGAATAGGGTTGACGACTTCAGGATGGGATGTGGGGCCCAAGGCGAGGATTAGGGATTAGGCGTGCTACACTACTTTTGGGATGGGGATTGCTGTCGGGGGTGAGGATGGGGATGGGATCCCTGTCTGAGGGATGGGGATTGCAACCTTGACCAAGGAGGGGATTGGGAGCCCTGGCCAGGGATGGGGATGGGACCCTGGTCGACAGGATGGGGATTGCAGGCTTTCGCAAGTTTAGGATGAGGTCGCTGCCATAGGATTGGGAACACAGTTGGAGGATTAGAATTGGGTGTTCTGCTGTAAAATGAGGCTGCAGGTGCAGAACTTGGAATACTGACAGGACTGCAAAACAGGCCAAGGATGGATGGTTTAGTTGTCCATAGTTGCTTACATGGAAACTCAACTCAAACACAAGGAAGTCCTGCTTGCAAGTCGCGTCCCATAGCAAACCAAACTCAAACACAAGGAAGTTCTGCTTGCAAGTCGCGTCCCATAGCAAACCAAACTCAAACACAAGGAAGTTCTGCTTGCAAGTCGCGTCCCATAGCTAACCAAACTCAAACACAAGGAGGTTCTGCTTGCAAGTCGCGTCCCATAGCAAACCAAACTCAAACACAAGGAGGTTCTGCTTATAAGTCGCGTCCCATAGCTAACCAAACTCAAACACAAGGAGGTTCTGCTTATAAGTCGCGTCCCATAGCAAACCAAACTCAAACACAAGGAAGTTCTGCTTATAAGTCGCGTCCCATAGCAAACCAAACTCAAACACAAGGAAGTTCTGCTTATAAGTCGCGTCCCATAGCAAACCAAACTCAAACACAAGGAAGTTCTGCTTGCAAGTCGCGTCCCATAGCAAACCAAACTCAAACACAAGGAAGTTCTGCTTATAAGTCGCGTCCCATAGCTAACCAAACTCAAACACAAGGAAATTCTGCTTATAAGTCGCGTCCCATAGCAAACCAAACTCAAACACAAGGAAGTCCTGCTTATAAGTCGCGTCCCATAGCAAACCAAACTCAAACACAAGGAAGTTCTGCTTGCAAGTCGCGTCCCATAGCAAACCAAAACACAAACACAAGGAAGTTCTGCTTATAAGTCGCGTCCCATAGCAAACCAAACTCAAACACAAGGAAGTTCTGCTTATAAGTCGCGCCCCATAGCAAACCAAACTCAAACACAAGGAACTTCTATGAGTTGGCAGCACTGAATCTAGGTTGGGGAGTCTAACAACAGAGTCGTCCATGCATTTCTTGCTTCACACCAAATGCCAGCGCTGGCACTCATTGCAAACAACACAACAAGCATTCGCCCCCTACCGTGGGGGGAACAGTGCCCACGAGTTCATGCCTGGCACCCTCCCAATGCGACTAAACAAGGTGGCAAACCTTTCAACGGCAGGCCCCATATAGGCAATGACACTGCCGTGTGGATTCTGCGCACGGGCTCCCCATTGAAGCTCATCACTAGTGCCCACCTGCCGGACAAACGAAAGGCGCTCCCGGAGAAAGCACACTGGCCAGTCCAGCACATCATTGAACCAGCTGTAGCCAATACCTGCCTTCAATAGCACCACGGCCTGACTCACATTCCCCGCCTGATACTCCCGCACGCATCTTCCAAAAAATAGCCCTTGGAGGCTCTGCCCTCTCCGTACACCAAAAGCAGGGTTGAGAAACACGTTTCCTCGCCATGCATTGCCCTCTGCCAGTCCATCCGTCGCCTCGTCGTAAAAGGAAGTGGCCCGGACCCGCACGTTTGCAGCGGCACAAGAACACGGGTCAAGGTCAATGCAGCCTGGTGTGAACAGCTCACGCACCAGGTCCAAGATGAAATCTGGTGTGTACCATTCACATGTATCACTTTGCATGAACACACGCAGGCCACCATATTGCAGCGACCTGTTATCCTCATGCCGCGTATCGCCACCTGCAGCCATGCCGGTGGCATCAGATGGTGCGGCTACAACAGCTGAACCCGCTATGACATCATGAGCCAGAGACCCGTTGACCTCCCTTAGACATTCACGTACTAATCGGCCACTGACACGTGCATTTTCCAGTCCACCAGCCCGTTGTAGTGCCAGCAACCATGCCTTCAGCTGGACATCGGGATGACAGCCCACCAATGGCCGCACCTGCCTCTCATTGCTTGGGCGGGCTACATCTGCCGGGAGGTTTCGTATGACGCGTGCCGCTGCAACCAGGTTCCTGGCCTGGCGCAAGCCAAACCCAAGCACTGCCGAAGATCTCCTTATGTACGCTTCAAAACTGGCATGCCCCGCGAACCTGTACAGCTTCCCCTCGGCGATATCTAACAGTGCTAGACTTGCCTCTGCAAAAAAACCCAGAGCAGCCCTGGCCACACGTCGCTCAGCCAAAGCCAAGGCGTTGCCTTCTCCTGTACCAGCTCTGCCCAAGGAAGCCCTGCAAACCCGCAGTGCAAGACAGCCAGCATCCCCTTTCCATTACATCCCAGAGTTGTATCATGCCAAGGCGATGGTTGCGTGCACATGGCAGCATTCTTGGCATGTTAGGTGCGCACTTTCAACTCAAAACGATAATCCTCGTCGTGCTGCTTGCAGAAGATGACGAGGTGCTGGGGCCGGCCATGCATGATGGACTTTGAGCAAGTCATTTTGCAGAAGCAACAAGTGATGATCTTGTGCTTCTTATGGCACTTGGGGCAGCACACCCACCGTTCAGGAACCCCATCTTTGCCAACACAGTGTGCACCCGGCTCCTTGTCCTCCTCCTCCTCCTCCACCACCACCACCACCTCCGCCTCCTCCTCCATGCCCTCAGACTCTGAGTTGATGGCCACCGCACTGCCGTCCCCTGTCATATCATCATCGGCTGAGCCCTGTGCCGTGCCCACTGCTGACGGCCCTGCAATGGCCCTGTCGGCTTGCAGCTGGGGTGCCGTGGTATTAGGCTGTTCAGCTGCAGCTGCAGCACGGGCTGCAGCAGCAGCCTCCATGTGCTCAGCCTCACTGCTGTCCAGCACCAGCAGTGGCTCAGCCTTCGGCCGAAGGAGTGGAACTGCATACGGGCAGAGTCGCACTCCAGCAATGGGCTTGCGGAGCCAGCTGAAGTGGCCAGCCCCGCTGCGTGCCAGCAGGCGTAGCCAGTGCATATTCTCAATATGCGTCTTAGCCTTCACATGAGCCCGGATGTTGGCAAGCGGGCTCTTCGAACTAGCACTGGGCATCCAGCCTGCTAGTCCATTGAAAAATTTGTGCTTAGCCACATCCTCACTGGGCTCAGGGCCATTTAAGCACACCGCAGGCAGTGCAGGTGGAGGGGGTGACACCTGGTTGCTGCAGTTTTCACCACCAGTGCAGCCTTGCTTCTGTAAACCACTGCCGCTGCTGCTGTGGTGAGCACCGCCGCTTCTGCCACCCTTGGCTTTAGCTGCACCACCAACTCGCGTGGTGTCAGCAGTGTTTACGGCCGCCGCCTTAGGCATTGTGGCGGCAATCCCACGCAATGCCTTGTCGCATGCGTCCCAAAGCTTGCCGGTGATGCTCTCTGAAGCAGGCACAAGCTTTGGTGGTGGCTGTGTTGGCCACAAGGCATAATTGCATGCCATGCAGTATGTGAACCCCGGATGAGGCTGGTTGCCAGGGTACGTTAAGACAGAGCCATCCTGGTTCGAGTCCACAACGATGACAGAGTACGCCTTCCGACACCCTGCCAGGTTGAAGGTTACCACTGTATTCTCCAGCAGTTCGTTGGCAACCAGGTCGTCCTGTAAGCAGTAAACACCAGGGCCATGCATGTCAAAAATCCACATTGATGTTGTAGCAGGGTTCGACACTGACCCTCCTGAAACTTGCGGGCTCCCCTGTACAAACTTGCGGGCTCCCCTGTACCTCCCAAGTTTTCCTTAAGGCGGGGCCCCCGTACCAGGCTCCTGTACCCCCCGTAACCCCTGCGAAACCCTTACGGGGGCACTGTCCTTGGCTGAAACGCTGTGGAAAGTGACGCTTTGCATTTTTTTGCCCTGTAAATCGTTGTTTTCGTTATTTTCTCGTGAACCATTACACTCGGGGACACGGCACACTCAGTGAAAGCCATGCGCCTTGGCCGCCGCGGCCGCCCATCCCTTCTGCTCCTCAACATGATCTTCACCCGATACGTCCGTACTGCTATCTGACATAATACTAAAGAATGGGCTTTCACGGATTCGAACAAGCTGGGCGGCAAGGATGACTTCACTCAGAACGTGCAAAGCCGTGACGAAATAGCGGTACTGGTTGTACTTGAAGTGGATGCCCGGAAGCCCAGCCGCCGTTAGCATGAGAAGCATGCTCGGCAGCTTAAGCATGGGTATATGTGCCGTACGGCCTCTTATAAATCCTTAAAATCCTTACGGGGGCCCCCGTAACCGGCCTTCAGCTGGTCCGGGGGCGGCCGGGGGCCCGGGGGGATACCGAAAAAAGGCCAAAAACTTAGGGGCCCCGTACGGGGTGTCGAACCCTGTGTTGTAGCCTGGCCAATAACACATGTATGCTGTTGCATCAGGGAGGGGTAGGAAATCCATTGAACAATGGGTATTAAGTTTTGGGGCCCCCCTTGGAACAGGAGCAATTGAGTTCCTGGCCAATGTTTTTTTCAACTCGTCAATCATCGGGTGTTTCTGGTGAAGCAGCTGGCTGCATTAATTGCGGCTTCATAGGGTGCAGCAGTACAGTGGCGGTCAGGGTGCGACAGTCCGATCGGGTCCCATCAGGAATGGCACTTGTGCTGAAAATCCCGACAGGCTTTGAAAAATGCTTTCGGGCGGACCCGACGAAAAAGGGAGAAAATGCCAAACGGCCATCGGGAGCCCCCGACGGGGCCCGGAGGGCTCCCGTCGGGGGACCCGACAGGGTTAGGGGCGCTAGGACCGCCCGATCGGGTGCCGTGGGTCGTCGGTGGGCCCTTCGGCGACGGACAGCTACAGCGATACATAATGCATTCGTAAAAATATAACTGGATGGAAATATGTAATGTAGTGGTAGCATTCGTTCACTTTGTTGCCTCTTCTTCTTTATGATGCTCACAGGCAGACGTGCAGCCGTGCATGTGTTGCTGTGTGTGTGTGTGTGTTTGTTCGTGCATATCAAAACTGTGAACTGCAAACTGAGAACTGGAAACTGCGCATATAAAATACGAATAAATGTAATTTCAAGCGGCACACAGCGAAATTTCGTTCTTGCGTCACCCGACAGGTTTTGGGATGGGCTATCGGGGCACCCGACAGAAATTGAAAGATATGCAAAAACGCTATCGAGTGGGGCCGACGGGCATGGGAAGGGGAAAACCGGCAACCCGACCATTTCAGGAAGGTCCTGTCCAACCCTGGTGGCGGTAGTGGCTTAAGAGTAGACGGCCAGACACACATCACATCCGTTTACACGCATTTGAAATTGGGAAAATGTACAGCGCCCGGCACTGTTCATGACCCTAAGTTTGCAAAACTGCACATAGTGGTTGTGCAGTGAGCGGAGGGGATGTAGGCAGGGCTTTAGGCACCAGAACAAGCGGTCGGCTGTGGTAAATGCAAGTTGAGACCAATCTTCCCTTAAAGAAATGCAACGCATGCTGCATGAGGGCACTGTGAAAACACATATGACACGCCAGCAACATGCAGCAACCGTGGCACGCCTTGATAGCAGCGCACGGCTACCATCGGCATGCCGTGCCGCCAGAAGCTGCATTTGCCCAGGTTTAATGCTGCTTGGCAATTATACAAGAATATACCTTGCAGAGCTCCACTCAGGTGAAACAAAGGCCAGCACAGCCCTTGCCGGCAATACTGTGTACATTGTCTATCAGGGCGTCGCACACTATCTTCGGTACACTATGGGCTAGTGTGGACTTAGGGTAGTGCTAGTGTGACGGTGTTTCCACTAGGTGCACTAGGGAGCGCCGAAACCAAATTGATATTCGTATTTTGCATGTTTTAGCGCCAGGTATTAATTGCTGCTAATTGTCAATGTCTGTAAGGAAAATATCGATCGTAGGCTTTTCCTATTAAACGAGGGCTCCGTCACAAAATGGCGGCCTTCTGAGGCTGCCGGTGTTGGGCGTGCGCAAGTCAACGCGGCATTTGCAGGAAGGAAAAAAGATAGCTGCTTACATCTAAAGTCTGTGGTCAGAAGGGACAAACCAGCTCCTAAAAGTTGCTCGCCAAATAGTTGGTGCTAGGTCTTCAAGTTAATGGCAGCTCTGAGGTCCCATTAACTTTGTGGCGCGCTAGTGTGGACTTAGTGTACGGGGTGTTTCCACGAGGCCTTACGGTTCTCCGCCAGGAGTGCCCCAACCTCCAATTTGTTTGATGAATATTTGTTACTATCATTTGTTATATGAATATATGCATTTAGGACGGTGAGAGACTAGTCCAGGACGAAGAACATTCGAACTTAGTGTTAGTGTTCGGCCAAGTGGAAACACCCTGTATGCCTGCTGCTTTTGAAGGCTGCCATTTGCGACCCTGTCGCCGGCCCTCTCAGCAACCCGAGCTATTAAAGTCCTTTTTGTTAAGCAGCTATCACTAAGCAGCTATGATAGCTGCTTAATGATAGCTGCTTAACTACAAAATGCGAAGGCCACGGCCGGCGCTCTCAAAAGCCGGGAACGCGGGCTTGACGCGTATGTGCGTATAATTCGCGGGCGGGCGAAATTCGATCGGGAGCTGAAGCGGCTTCATTATCATGCGCAAAATGTGAAGCCCTCGGCGGGCCGCGCAAAAGGTCAAACCTCCTCAAGAGCCAGGAGTGCTGGTGGGATAAGGATTATGCGTGTGAAAAATTCGTGGGCGTGCGTTGACGGACGCCAGATTGGCTGCTGTGCGCGGGTTGCCCCCGCTACTGCGAAACGCCACAGCATGAAGGCGAGCGGGCGCGTCCGCAGGTCATTTGGCATGCAGGGGTCCAGTAACAATTGAATTGCTTAACGGTTGCTTAAAAAATGCGACAACAAAACAAAAAGAAAGAAGAAAGACAATTAATAAAAAAAGTTAACACCAATTGCGGTCACCCTACAATGACCGACTGGTCTACAGCCGCTTTGTGGGAGTGGGAGGCCTCGTGACGGGTGCAAGCTGAGCGATCCCAGTTTGTGCGGGAAATGGTGGTGTTACTCTTCTTTATGTGTGTTGCAAAAAAAAGCAGATGACCGTCGTCGAGCCCTGAAGTGCATAGGCCCAGCTCTTGAAATCACCACAAGCGTCAGTCAGCCAAACAATGTCCTCGTTGGGAATATGAGGCCGCTCAAACCCCGGGGGGACACCAACGGCATCGATCTTGTTGGTGGACATGGCATGGACTTGGCATTGGGGGTGACGGCGGGCAGGAGTGTTGCCGGCTGCTGTTCGGGAGCGGTGGTGTTGGGGGTGGTTGGCAGGAGAGGTGCTGGCTGCTGACTTGGACCCTTGGCGGCGGTGTTGGCTTGAGTGTGCCTTTTCTTCTGTGGAGGAAGGGCCACGGTGCTGGCGTTTCCGAAGTTGGGAGGTGGTGGTGCTGGGAAAAGTAGGCTTGGACCTTCACTGGCGCTGCCCGATGGCCCAAGTAGCGGCTCTTCCGCCTCAAAATATCTGTTGCTGCGGGCTCAGAAGTGGCTTTACGACTGGTCAGCATGCCGGCCAACGTGCGTTGTCGACCGTTTCCTTCGTTCCCCGGCGAGATGCCGCCGACATGCCGCGGCCAGCAGTTAGAAATCATGCTGAACATACAAGCAATATGCTGAAGATGATGTAAAGGATAGGCCACATGGGACCAATATGCCAAACTCCACAATTGACAAAGTCAAGTGCTGCGGCAGCTGCAAGTCGTCGGTACAGACGCTAGAAATATATTAATTTATCAATGATAACCGTCACCGAATTGTGTACAGGTGGTCGTGGCAGTCTTTTACAAAGTCAAACAGAGAGTTCGAGTCCAGCGCGCGGCCAGACGGGCCGCAATAGAGGCTGCAAATCACGTCTTTTGGTCGAATTTCGGTCATTTGGGTCCCGCAGCCGGGGCCGTAAGCCACATTTCGGCTGCGGGTACTGTGGAACGGACCCGCAGGACCCACCCGTATACCTCACACGTATATGCGCATCCCAGCCTTCCTGCCTCTTGAAGGCTGCCCCTTGCGCGGCCAGCCATGGCCTTCACATTTTGGGTACGTTAACCAAGCCGCTTCACCACCCGCACACATTTCGCACGCTTGTTAAGTTCATGTTGCTTCTATGTTGTTTGCACATTGCAGCAGTTCAATTGTTCTGTGAACTTCTGCATGCCAAGAGACATGCAGACGCGTCCTCCCGACCTCACGCTCTGGTGTTAATTTAAGACGGTTAAGTCGCTTGGCCAACCCCGAATTTCACTCGCAAAATTTGTGCATATACACGTCAACCCCGCGCTCCTGGCAACCGAAGCCGGCAGCAGCTGAAACCCATGACAAACCTGCATGGTCCCGCTGTGAAGCCTAACATGAGACCCGACGCCCTCTTGTGCCTAAAAGGAATCCGGGTTGCAGCTAACATACGTGCAGACGGCCTGATATAGACTTACCACGAGCGCCTTGGCCATCTCTTCATTAGTCCTGCGCTTTTTCTCCAGCCGTGGTGACGCATCCTCGCCCAACTCGTCCGCGGGCTGCACAGTCGGGGCACATGCTGCTTTTGCAAGCTTGAGGGCTTGGAGAGCTTTAAGGTTCGGGGCGAGGGCCCTCAGCGACTTGATTGCCGCCTCGGAATCCGCATCCGCCAGCCGTGCGTTGACTGCCACCTCTGTGCCAGCAAGGAAGACAGAAAGCAGGCGGTGACGAAACAGCAAGTTTGCACCTTTCGTTCAAAACAAAACCGAATTGAGTCGGCGTCACAGGCAGCGGCTCACAAAGTCGGTTACATGCCAGGGTCCCAAACTTCCATTGGTATGGGCGTAGGCATCGACCTAAAACAAGACACATTGCAAAGAGCGCAAGCGTCGGATAAAGTATGCCCTGTAGTGGTTGGTCAGTCCTGGTCAGTCCTGTCCAGTCCTGTTCAGCAAGCGGTGAAACCAAAATAGGCTGAAGTGGTTCTTACCGCCAGCCACGGTCCTCACTGACGCCAAGTCCACCAAGCCTTCTCCAGACAATGTTTCGGCGATGGCAGCATGGGCCGACTGCCCGATGGGGTCCATCCCAAGCGTTTCCACGATGACTTCGGCCAAGTCCCTGGCGAAGCCCAACCCCGTCAATTTTGCCAGCTTTTGACGCTTCTGCAGAAGGTTAACACCATTGGGAATAGAACAGGCATGGAACGCGACTTGGTGTAAATGTGAGAATCGTGCACCATTGGTGCCAGTTCTTCAGTCAGACGCAGTCCAACCCCGTTCTTACCTTGTCCGGCCCATGCACATCCACACCCAGGGCACCATCGGATGCCATTCTGGAAGAGATAACAAACGGTCGTCGGGCTGTTACTAGCTTGCGCTTAAGAAGGTGGGCGTCTTCCAAGACGAAGTTTGGGACACTTTGAATAAGACCCGAACGTAATCTGTATGCAATCTGCAGACCCTACTGGGGGACAAGTCCGCAGGAGGCGTATCAACATGCAAGACGTTATCAACAGCAAGCCGGTTTGAGGGTCCAAGTACAGCCTGTCACGCTGACTAGTTGGACAAGGCTGTATGCTCTTCTGCGTGAAGGCATAATGACTTCACCAGGAGAGCAGCAAGAATGAAGTCGCCACTGCGACCCAGTTGTACGACAGCACCACAGAACCAGCCTTAGACGATCCGGTCGCTTCGCTCCGTCGCATCTAAGCCAACAAAACGTTATCAACAGCAAGCCGCTTTGGGGGTCCTGGCTCAAAGTGAGGCCCACCCTGGAGTTAGTTGTTAAGCTCTCATGTTACTTCCTCATACAAACTGCTTCTCTAGTACTGTGATGTTTTATTGGTTATAGTCATGCAAACTGAGCTGAAGTTGCAAGGCGCGAAGATGCTGGCCGCATCATGCCGCACCGCATTCCCAAGCCAGTATGCACAACTCTGAGAAAGTTTGCAGTCTTTATTGTTTTGTTGTGGCACAACTCCACCTAACTCTGCACATTATAGTGCATAGGAGCAATTCTTGCGCAGAAGTCCAAGTCGACTCAAAAGCATTCCAATTGGACTGTCTGGCTTGATGTAATGTTATCAAGTTGTTTATCGTAGCGCTTTGGCGCACCCAACGTGGAATGTTGGCGCCGGAATGTGCAGCTGAACTCCTGCGCTATGAACCTGAACCAATGGTGCACGGTCCCAGCCATGGACATTTTGACAGAACACCCTTGTACGTTCTGCCATTCTAACCACAGCATTATAATTTGTTGCTGTGGCCGTCCTTCGAACATAACAGTCCTTCCTCCCTTCGGACGCGCGACTTGCAATAGCAGCCAGTGTGAAGTTAGGTACGTAGACCTCTGTGATGCGAGTTCTTCCTCAGTCGAGATCCGCTTCAACGAGCGTTTGTCGCTTCAGTCTGCTTCGGAATGTCAGTCTGCTTCGGAACGAACACAGCCGGGCTCTCCCCGGGCGATCGGGGCAGCCCTCGGGTCACTCAATTACATCACAGGCCAAACCACCGACGGCGATCGTACGGTGTCTTTCGTGGCAGCCTCGACAGCTCGCAGCTCCTTCATCAGAGATTTGCTGCTCTGTCCCGGTGTCCGAGGTCCTGCGTATGAACACCTTTACGGCTGCGCACCGCAAGGTGTCCTTCACTCCTCAGATATCGCAGCCGCCTGTCGTGGAGACGCCTGCTTGCATAGTCAATGTGGTGAACTTGAGGTACGGAGGGGAGGGGAGTGCCTTGGCTGCGGTTCCATCAGGCGCACAAGGCCTAATGTGTTCATAATAAGGTCTGAGAGGTTAACAGTGCACGCCCAACACAGGATATGGTGGCACGGGGGGCCAAGCTTCCTGCTTTTGTGGGTGAGCAACACTGCCTTCGTGCGGTGCTGTGCTCTGTGGCTGCCAGGCCAGTTGGGAAGCCATGCCCTGCGTGTGCTGAGCTGTTAAAGCATGATGTGCACCAGCTTAAGCGCAAGGGCACACGCGCAGCATTCCGCTATGAGAATGCTGCACGGAACATTATTCCAGCATTGCGACATGTGAGCATCCGTGAGCTTGGCCACTTGGAGCTTGTTGCACATCTTGAAGCCACGCTATCGGAGCTGGAAGTGTGCCAAAGTCGAAATGTCCAGCTCACGCGCGACGTGGACCAGCTTACCGTGAAGATGCTCGGCTGTGAGGAGGAGCTGCGAGAGCAAGCCAAACAGCGGGGGGGGGGCAGGAGCTGACTGCGCTTCTTGAGAAGGCTTACACGACAGGTGAGACGGACGGGGACGGACTAGAAAATGGATGGGGAACCGTGTGTTCCCTAAAGCACTGCATTAGAGCCGTCAAATGCTTTGTGTCCTCGTTGTTACTAAGGGTTTAGGGGTTTTGCATCAATGGTGCAAGTTAGGTCCTAGATGTTGCTGCCCGTGTCGCTCTAATCCTGCCCATGTGATAATCGGACTTGGTGGCACCTGGTTGTAGGTGCGGCTCACGACTTCAAGTTGGAGGGCTCCGCACTCGAGCAGCTCCTGCTGGGCATTGCAAAGAGCATCCACACAGCACGGCGGCGCTTCAGCTCAGCGGAGGTACAATTCTACACCACGCTACTGAACCTCGGCGGTCCGCTGGTGTTCAAATTCGTGTCAGACAACCTGAATGGACCCTGTCTGCGCACGGTTCGAGGAGCACGCGCCAGCTCAGCCTACTTCCGGCTTGACTCGGTCGATGAAAATGTACAGCAAGTAAGTGCTTGGGATGATATCTCTTAGTAACCCTACTGTGCAAGGTACAAGTTCCACACAATTGCGGGGGTGTCTGTAAAAGCCTAGGGGGGGCCCATAGATGAAGAATCAGTATTGATGCAGGTTTGCAGAGGACAGGCGTTGTCCTCCCTCGTCCACTTCAGGGTGTTTCCGATTTGTAAGAGGAACCTGCGGGGGGGGGGGTTATACGCAGGGGCTGCAGGTTTTCAGCAAGTACAACACCAGCGAGATACCTATCATGATATGTGAGGATGCCAGTGCAGCCACTCCACGGCTTGACGTAGCACACCGCGACGGGAGATACTTCGTATACGGCATGTGTGGTGGTGTGGTGGAGGTCAAGTCGGTTGAGCAGCTGCAGGATGAGCTGCTGAAGCGTGGGCTCGCCAAGTCACTGTACGTGCATGTTATGGTTCCCATGGCGCCCCACGCGGGCTTCTTGCCTGCTCTCTGCACGGCATCTGACAACACCGATGGCTCAGTTGAGCTTTTGCGGAAAATGATGGAGGTGGACGAGGCTTTGCATGGAGCTGGTGGTGTGGCCATGGGCCATTGTGGCGACGGTGCGGCAGCATACAGGTAAAGGGTGTGGCAATCATGCAAAGGGCATACGGTCATCCACCACACTTCAAGAAACAGGCTTTGTGGGTTTTCGTGGTACCCTAAGCTTAGGTTCTTGATGGGCCGTTAGTGGAGTGCCGCATGCTGCTTAGCTCACGCTGGGGGGTTGAGTACTTTGCACGATCATTTCAACAGGAAAGCCATCAAGGATGTGGCCAGCTTCACCTTCGTCCACCGGGACGACGTCCCAGCGGGCTCGCTGGTGGTGGATCACCCTATTATGGAGATGTTTGCACCTTTTTGCAGTGGGGGTTCTAAGCTCATGACCATCGACTGGATGCATGTCGGCTGGCGGCTAAGGTACGCTGAAATCAGTGGCCGTACCGTTATTGTTTTGAGAAACGGCTCGTCCCTAAGTTACGACTGCTGGTTGAGGTGTCAGGAAGCCCAGGTGTAACTGTGTGGTGTTGGGCCAAACATTTGAACTCCTCCCTCTCACTTCCAAATGCTTCTAGGGGTACATTAAGGAGTGTGGTACCCGTCTCATTATTATTGTCCCCTCCTCCCCACTCATCAGGCGCGCCTTCCTCCATCCCACCAAGCAGCTGCTCATTGGGCCCTACATGATTGACCCCAGCGTGTTGATCACTCTCAGCAAAGACACGCAACGCAAGGGGAAGGTACAGCTTCTTGCCAGTGACCTGGACTACAACGACAAGCAGAACCAGGCCGCGACGATGAAGTGAGTTAGCAGCATGGGTTTGAAGCAGTGGACCGTGTGGCTGGCATTATATCCAGCATTCGATACTGCGTGGGGTGGACCCCTTATTTGACAATTTAGGGTGGGGGGACGGTGCAGCCGGAAGCCACGGAGCGTTTGGGTGAAAAGCTTATGCTGGGCAAAAAACGAGGACCTCCGAAACATCAAAGGGTTTCCCGAGTCCCGGCACCATACCTGTGCACTCCCCTCAGCTTGTATTGCTTGTTGTACGACTTTTTATAATAGGGGTCGGGGTGGCAGAGCGGTAACAAATGTGAAGGTATGCAACTAAAGCGCTTTGGGTTCCGTGCCAGTGTGCCTCGAGTACATGTTTTGCATTCCATTCCTAAGCTTTGTATCCCTAATTAGTGTATATCTTTGCGGTGCCATGTATCCCAGGCTGGCGGACCTAGGTATGGACCCGAAGACAGGTGTGGTCCAGCTCAAGACCACGCTGCGCGACACCCTAGCGGATGTTGGTCGGAGTGAGGCGGGTGGTGAGGGGCCGACGGCTGACGGCACCGTGTACGGCACCTGGCTGTACCTCGAATTTATGCATAACTACATGAGCATTTTCAATGTCGAAATGACGCCTAAGGTGGGTTTGTGATTGCCTCTACACAACATGGAATCAGGAATGTGAACAGGCAGCGGTTGTTTATGTTTTTGCATGCATGGTCGTGGCGGGCATGGAGTGCAGCTTCCTGTCCTTGTGTGATGTCCGCGTCCCGACTCGCGCATGCAAGGGTGCTTATTCTCTGTGGACTGCGCACCTTCTGCCAGGACGCCATCGAGCGTGCGGCCTTCATCCTGGTCTTCATTGGCCACTGGGAGACTGCTTTACGCAAAGCAGCAGCCAAGAACCCAAAGCTCGGTGCAACGCTCAAGGACAACTTCCTGACCAGCGAGACCAAGCAGGATGTCATCATCACAATGAACAACGTCATCCTCATGGCCAAGTACATGCGTGATTTCTGTGTTCGCAACAAGGTGGGGTATTGTGACGCTTGGGGAGCCACCGCAAGGATAATTGGTCCTGCCATAGGGTTTGGATCGTGGATCGTGGCACACTGCACATTGCAGAAGCAGCGGGCCCCCCAGGAGAGGAGGCAACCACACATTGGCAACCTGCAGCTGTTGGTCCCTAAGTTTCTTTGTTTCGTGTTGGTTCCACCCTCTGCCCAACAGGTTCTCGTCAAGTGTGACTTTGGGCGGCTCTCCAGCCGCTTTGCCGAGTACTGCTTCCAAGCCCTCCGTTGTGCGGACAAAACGTCTTGCGTATTCGGCTTCAAGCGTGCAGAGGAGCTGATACGGATCTTCATCTCACAGCTGGAGAACGAAGTCGACACCGACTGGTCCATCCCAGCATCCAAGCGTGGCGTGTCACGCGGGAAGTCGAAGACGTTCTCGCCCGAGGTGGGATCTGTATGCATGGGATGTTCAGGGCACGTCTGGCCAACCTCAGCGAAGGACTGGTGAAGAGGGAAAAGTTAATGCCAAGGTTCACATTCCATTGTTGGCCCTGGAAGAAGCTGGGTTTGTCCCGACATGTGATGCAGTCGTGTATGCTTGTCAAAAGGGCGGTCGTAATCTGTGAGACACACAGAGTCCAGCTTCACAGTTGATCTTCCGTTTTTCCGAAAGAAAAACGTGGGGCATATGCTCTTTTGCTTACCAGGCCGAGGGAGTTGGGGTGCACAAGGCAATCTTTGGCTACTACCCTGACGATGCCGGCATTCAGGAGGCGATCAACAAGGGACTGCACAGGGTAGGTGACTGGGTGCTGCAATTCGTTAGAGATTGAACACAGTCATACCCGCCATGCATGTACAGGTTGGGTTGTGCTATATGGGGCTAATAAAGGAGTGCGTCATAAAGGAGTCCTGGTTTGGGCTACCAAGTCAAGCATGGCTACCCGTCTGACCTGTGTAAGTGGACCATGTAAAGCGCTAGTGCTGTCAGACGGGCCCGGTATCTCTCGTGTCAAGAGGAAGCTAGAGTCTTCAAACATCCGGAAGTCAAAGGTACAGCCAGGTTGTGGGTACACACTCGAGTGTTTAGCCTAAGACCAAACGCTTCACACTGGGTGCATGTGTGTGAATTTCCCATTCTGGACCACAGGCGCAGCATACTTTGGAGATGGATGTCGGACCCGTCACTGGTGGCACCCCACGCCCGGGCAGCGTCTGGGAGTACGTTACTGCAACCGTGCGCAGTGTGCCTTATGGGCCCAACCGGATGCGGTTGTTGGCGGACGTGTCCATTGGTCCCCCGCCACTGGGCCAGTCCGCTCGGTCAGAGAGTGTGGCAGGGCAGGCAGACGCGGAGTATGGCAATGAGGAGATGGACGAGGAGCAGGCCGAGTTCCAGGACACAGGTGTGCAGGACAGTCGAGGCAATTCACATTCTCGTGGAATCGTTCAGGGGCGTGGTTTGAGAAGCTGCGGGTAGCACATACAGTCACGGCGCGGGCATGCAAAGTTGTCATGCAGGGTTTTAGATGCCCACAGCTGCATGTTGACAGCCGCTCCATGTCCGCATGGTCGGGTGTTGGGAGGTTGTGGTGGGGCAAAAACATGGAGCAAGGCAAAAAAAGGGGACCGGTGGAGGAAACAATGACAGGAGGGGGCCCGGGGGGTGTTCTTTGTGCGCAGTGTTGTGATGCCATGTAGGCATGGTAGTTGCAACGATGTATGTATCACGACAGCACGCCTGAAACAGGATTTCGCCCCTCCGCCACATGATAATACCATACATGAATGAAGGTGCCGCCGACTTCACCACCAACACGGATGATGAAGATGACACTGCACGTGGGCGGGGCATGGTCCTGCACCCACAGCTTGGCGATATTGACAAGGATGAAGAGGAGTGTGGGAAGTCCAGCAACGCCGTGGCGAAGGGCAAGAAGCGCGGTACTCACAGTGGCCGGCTGTCCCGGCTCATGTCAGCCCTCCTGGAGTTCTGCCGGCTTGTCAATGCCTTCATTGCACGACAGCCACGTGACCGTGTCAACGGTCGGTTCTGGACTACTTCGGAGGAGTTCAGGGACGCCCTGAGCATGCTGACCGATGCAGACCAAGACCACTTATCCGATGGCGACTGTGTCGCGGTCTTGGCGGCCGACAGGGGACGCACCGTTGTCCGCGTGGGGAGCGGTTTGTGGAGCGGTTATTGGCACCACAGGGCCACAACAAGGCCAAGCAGGCGCTCCGGCGCATCCGCCGGTTGGATATCAATGACCCGAATGGACGTGTGCGCCTGAGGCTACTCTCTGCAGCAGACAAGGGTAAGCTGGCGTGCAAGGTGCTTTGGTGTCATGACGGGTTTGCAGCCTGCCTTGGGCTCCAACTAACAATGTTGATTGCCAGCGCGGTATATTGGCGATTTGCAGCAAGGTGATCACCTGCTCTGCCTTGCTAACCTGCCCCAGATTCACGGTCGGATTCAGGGTTGACTTGCAACGGCTTTTGCATGAAGATAAGAATAAACCCCTCAGAATGAAGGACATTTCTTAGGAGAGATGCTCGAAACGCGTTCTATCACAAGCCATGGCGATTTGATGTTCTGTTCCATCTTTTGCCGTTCCTCTTCTGGTGCACCTGGTGCAGACGAGAACGGGCGGTTGAAGTACCTGATGCCTCACGCCCTTGCACATTCCGCCAATGCGCTATGGGAGACCAACAACATCGTGCAGTTGGTATACATGCTGCCAGGGCGTGATGACCCCTCTGGGGGCCAGTACATCATGCATGAGGATGATGAGAAGGTATGGCGAAGTATACAGCATGTCAATTCACATAAGGTGCCGTATATTCGGCACGCTTTCTCCTGGGCCTCTCCTGGATTTGTTTTGCTCATATAAAGAGGACGGTTCAAGGTGCCTGTTGGGCGTCTTAGGGTGCAATAAAAGCTGCAGTGCACCATGATGACAGTGAGGCATACTCGGCCTTGGACATACTTGGCTTTGTTTGTATTCCTGCTACACACTCGCCCACCTGCGCAGGCCCTGCGGGACTACTGCGAGACACACAAGTTCGTTTTGGACGAGAAGGGTGCTTGTTGGGGAGGGGGCCGGGCTGTGCAGGCTCCGATTCAGGCGTCCTTGGCACCGGGGGGGCTAGTGCCCATGTCCACACCTAAACCAGGGCAGCCTCGCCAACGCAAGCTCGAGTTGCGTGTTGACTCTGCTGCCCGTGGAGATGTTGCTGCGGCGCTGGGTCAGCAGACTAAGTCTGGTCGCATACTACAGCCTACCAGGAGGGCACTCGGTGAGGATTGAAACCCTTTCCCTGGGACCAACTCTGCAGAGTCACCCTCTGCAGAGTTGGTCCCAGGGGAAAGGGTTTCATTCCTGACCAAATGCCCTCCTGGTGGGCTCTGTACTTTGCGACCAGACTTACTCTGGGACAAACTTACGCCTACTGGGACAAACTCTGCATGCGACTCTGCTGCAACATAGACTGGGCAGAGAGGGGTATACCTGTTGTACGTACGAATACGAATGGTGGTCGGTTTAATTATATGCATGATCACATCAATTTTGCTATCGTGCATGATTAAGGCCCAGCATGCGTTTGACCATATTTTAAGGGTACACGTGTCCCAATTTGGTTCTTGGTGCCTCCTGCTGGTACTTGGTGGTTCCTGGCAAGCCAAGTAACACTGTCTCAGCAGTGCGTGTGAGCAAGTTTGCACACACTGCTCATACTAACATATGCGTCTGGTGGAACATGGGTGGTGGCCTAACAAAGTTAGTTGGGCACGGCCCAGAAACTCGCTATAGAGCTGTAATTTGAGAGGTTAAGCTTAGCTGCCGTACAGTGGTGCGGAAGTGCCGTATTGAAGTGCCGCACAGCGGTGTGCATCTGTTGTGCAACCTTCCTGCGAAGTTTTACGGGTGTCCTATGTGTAATGTACAAGAGTCCATTTTTCATACCTAATGGCCAGCCCAGCCTGGCTAAGAGTTACACCCGACTCAAACAGGTTGAGACACGTTACAGGATTGGGAAGTTAACCGCAACTGTGTATACGTGAGGATTAGTTATGCAGCTGGCATCTCAGGATAAGGATTGTGACACCAGCTCAAGGGATGGGGATGGGACCCTGGCTGACACCTTTCGGATCTGAACACAGCTGCAGGATGGGGATGGCCCTGGTCGAAGGGATTGGGAAGGGACCCTGGCTGGCAGGATGAGGATTGGGGGAACACAGCTGCAGGATGGGATTGGAAAACCCGACCATAGGATTGGGGATGGGACCCAGGCCGGCAGGATGGGAAACCTGTCTCAAGGGATGGGATTAGCACCGGGCCCCTGAGATGGGAGATGGGAGTCGGTCACCCCAGCCAGGATGGGGGGATGGCTGACCGCTACCACCCCCCGGGATTGGGGGATTAGACCGTTTTTGCAACCCTCTGCTTAGCCCGCCCAGTAGGCTGACGGAAACGATCAGCCAAAGGAACTATATCCGGCATCGACGCACTCAAACGCGGGCGTTTGGCATCAGAGTCCGGACGTTGCCGTCCAGCCGAGATTGAACGAGTCGAACGGGGACCAGAGCCAGACGCTCCAGCACCAGAGCCAGAAGCACCTTGACGCGATGAACCTGACGAAGGTGAAGCGGAGGACTTGAGTTCCTCCGCGTAAGTCTTCAAGACGCGAAGAAAACAGTCCAAACTGGTCCATGGGCGCCTGATTTCGACAGTGCGATCGTACATGAGACGATCGCGTAAGTTGTCAGGCAACAGACGAACCAGTTGATAGACGATAAGCTCCTCCGGAGTCGCAGCCGGCAGCTCCCGACGAATGTCGTGCAGATGTTGAAGCACTTGCTCCACAGAACGCGCTGGTTTGGCGTTGAACATACGGCAAAGCGCATTGTAAGATGAGGCGCCGGATGACAAGACAACGGCTTCAGTGAACCAGTTCAGAAGCCAAGAAGCGCTGGGAATCACCGGCGGCGTCAACACAGAAAGCGATTTACGAAGATCTGTAACGAGAGACGCCGGACCCACGCTTAAGACGACCCAATTGGTGGCAGCTGAATCAGAAAGAGTGTAACCTGCCAAGTCGAGGTAGCCAACTAAATCGTCGACCAAGAAAGAAAGGTAGTCGGGCAAACTCAATTGCACTTTGGCTGCAGCATCCGCTGAAACAAGACGACGTCTGTTGGGCTGCGGAGGCTCGAGGGGGCGCAGGCGCCGAGTAACAGTGCCCGGCTGTGAATCGGACATTGTAGCATCACCATTGACCGGCGACGGAAGCGGCGCCGGATCCACGGCAGTAGGAAGAGGGACAGCCCGAGGTTGTGACCCAGAAGGCTGATCAGGTGAAGCGACTGTAGGCGCCGGTGCAAGCGCCAAGGCCGCCATCGGCGAAGTAACGGCGTTTACCGCCGGATCGGCCGAAGCTCCAGTATTCATCCTCGGAGAAGATACAGGAGACGAAGAAGTTTGAAGAACAGTAGGTAAAGCCGACCGACGATAAAGTGAAAGAAATGGACGAAAAAGCATAATCCCAGAAAGAAAAATTTCACCGTCTCGATGCCAATGTTACGTTAAGGCTTATCACAACCAGTCATGGTGGTGTCGAAAGACACCGGATGCGATTACACCAGAGAAGGTGTAGCCATCCAGTGTACGACCCGCACTAATGTACGACGTCGCAAAAGGAAGATCTTGAGAATAGCTGAGTGAACCCCGTTGAAAAGAAGCATTGAGAGTTATGTAACTGCGCTTGCACGTTACAATAGCGATTTTTAACGGTGGTCGCATTTAAACCCCTATAGTCTATGCACATACGCAGAGTCCCGTCCTTTTTACCCACAAATAAAATGGGAGCAGAATACGGGGATGTGCTGGGTCGAATCATACCTTTCCTCAGTAGGTCGGCTACCTGGCGTGTCACCTCATCCAGCTCCAGGGGGCTGAGGCGATACATAGGGCGCGAAACAGGCTGCGCACCAGGAGCCAAAGGTATGGTATGATCTACAGGTCTCATCGGGGGAAGTCCAGGGACCTCACGGAAGATATCTGAGTATTCGTTAAGGAGAGCTTCAACCGCAGGGTCATTTTCAGTGATCTGGGTAACGGCTGTGTTCAGTTGCAATTTAGGCCGTACTAGCAATCCATGCGCCCCCTTGCGAATCATACGGATAGCTGCTTTGCGCCCAACGGGTTCAGGCTCAATTCGCTTACAGATAGCGGCAGCAGCAAAATTCACACAGGGTTCGGAGTGCGCAGCACTAGTATTCCCTTCTCCCATCCGTTCCGCAGTGGTGAAAGGCGCCTTATAACACAAGGTTCCCTTCCGCAACTGCAAGGTGTGGGTCTCATAATTCAGATGAGCCCCATACTGATCAAGGGTAGCGGACCCTAAGATAAACGCGGCTGCATCAGTAAACTTAGGCAGCACATACGGACGGACATTTAGGCGCAAAGGGCCCAAGGATATACGAAGGGAAACTTGACCCAAAATGACCTGCTTACCCCCGTCAGCAAGGGTGACAGATGACCACGATGTCGGTTGAGGTTTCAGTCCGAGTTGCTCAACGATGGACGCAGAAATGAAGTCGTCGCTGGCACCAGAGTCGGCCATGGCAGTTAAAGAATGTCCAGCGACACGAATGCCAACTAACGGGACTCTGGGCCCTGTTGACGCAGCAACTTTTGCACACAGGACTGAAACATGGGGCTCCGTGTCAAGGTGCCCCAGGACAAGAGGGGGATCGTACCAAACGTCAGCAGTATATGGCAGACCTGGAAGGGAAACAAGTTGACCCGTCATGTCTACACCGTTGAAAAGCTTGCCGACGCATCCCTATCAGCAAGGAGGCAGCCCTCGGGGATACATGTGCTGGTAACAGGAGACAGGCAGCGGTGTCCGGTCGCTGACGTTTGCAATTACGATAGTAAGCCAGCTGAGACTGAAGTTCCTTGAAAGAGGAAGGGGAAATCCAAACGGTATGCCCACCCAAGTTACTAGAGGTTAGACGCCGTGGAATAGCAAAAAGATTACAGTGCTCGTCAAAACCAGGACGAGCAGTATGAGCGTCAAACGAAAAACGCCATCCAACGGCCTTCTCAACTTGGTTTAAAACGGCCGGTAAAACAGCACGGACAGCACGTCCAACCGGGCAGATAACGGGCACCGTTCGGGTTTGTAACCCAGGGAGTGCTTCCCTAACACTGTCCTGGGCAACCCCCTATTTTTCCCCGTTCCTAGCTCTCTTTTCTGACAGCAACGGGCACTCTGCTACTAGGTGCTTATCCTCCCCACAGCGGAGGCAACGGCTATTTTTCCGGCGGTACTCGTACTCCGCCCGAGTGCAGTAAAACTTATTCATCCATTCGGCCGGATTTGAATCCCGGCCACGCTTGCCTAGCACCGTCGCCCCTGTTCCCGCGGCAGCGGCCCTGGGCCGACCCTTGTCCCTATGCTTGCCACCCCGACCCCTGCGCCCACGTTCGACTCACCAGCACCGGAGGCCTGGCGAGCTGTATTTCGCCCAGCTGCAACAGTAGCAGCCCGAGGCCTGACCTCCGGTGCCGGGAGGTCCCTGTCGTCAGTGATGATGGGCGCGGGATCCTGCACAGCGGTGGAAGCACGCAGAAGCACGCGGGTTTGGGCTTGGGAACGAAGTTTAGCAAGTTGACGGGCCTCTACACCAAGCGTGTGCTGCACAAGTTTGGCATATTCCTGAAAAGGCTTTCCGTCATGGTCGGTAGCACATTCTCCTGAGAACTCAGAGGAAAGGCCGCGGATAAACCAGAAAATCCGATCAACCTCCCTTAAGTCAGGAATGGGTGCTATGAGTGCCTCGAAACGACTATGGTACGCGGCTACCGTTTCGTTTGCCCGCATCTGATGCTGCCCAGCAGCAAGCTTTTCTAGCGCTTCTAGTTCGCGCGTTTGAATCTGCGGGGCAAAACGAATTAATAGCGCCTCCAAAAGTTGCTCTGAAGTATATTGCAACCGCGCGTTAGTCCAGTCATCATGCCAGGTTTTCGCGGCGCCTTCAAGAGCGTTAGCTAAAAATAAGCAACGGATACTGTCATGATTTCCGCCCCGCACGAAATCAAAATACTTCCGGACATCGCGGACGAAGGCGCGGACTCGTGGCGCAACTTCCCGCGATAATTCACTAAGCTTAATCTCCGCAGGAATATTGAGCCTAGGTACCGGAATAGTGATTCTGATCACCTCATCGCTGGCCCCAGCGGGCAAGCCGCGCTCAGTAGCGGCGTTGTTCTCTCCATCGCCGACGGTCGTCCCGGTGGCGCGACCCGCGATGTGTTCCACTGCAGAAATCGGAACATCGGATGAGGGATTATTCATATTTATTAATTGGTTACTGTTATTCCGGGCAATAGGCGGCGGCGGGACAGTTCCATTGGTCATATTGATAGCGGAGGGCAATCCCCAACGACTTCGCCTAGACTGCTCCATTTCCAACTATCCTGACCCAGATCAGGCAGACCGCGTACCCAAGTAAAGCGAACTGTCAATTTTTCTGGAAGTCTGTTCTAGCACCGAACGGGTGCTACGAAGCTCTTGACAGAGCCTCCGGCAAAGGGCAGGGACCGCCGAAGGAACTGGCGGTTCGGAGCCTGCAGCAGCCTTACCGCTATTAACCCAAAATCCTAGAAAAAGTCAGCAAACAGATTTGCTAAAGTAGTTTACAGACCGGCGGCAGCGACTTCGCGGACAGCATCGCCAAGAGCGTCGACGATTGTAGCCAAAGGTCCTGTGATGTCGTCAACCTCCATCCGCGCGCCGGTAGAAGTGGGGATCTTGATGGCAAAAGGGGGATCTTGAAAATTTCAAAAATGCGAGAGGCCCCGGGAGGAACCGTCTCGATACCAGACTTGTTGTATCTTACTAAACCACAACTGGAATGGTGGCGTCGGAAGACACCGATTTGGAAGAGTTTCGCCCGCTTAAATAGCGGAGGATGCAGCCATCCCATGAATCGTACAGCCAATTCCGAAAAGGCGCGGTCCAGTCCGGAATTGCGTACCGTTGATCCATGCTTCCAATCGATGACGGGGCTCCGCGAGCCAGGGACCAGCGTCCCAGTCGTAGCCTGTGCTACGACCCCCGCCCATACTTCTGCAAGTATGGACTTCCGCCTGAGGCGGCGTTTACTTGTTGGCATCCATGACAGCTTCCCGCTCGCCGTCTGTCCCAGAGGTCGGAGCCATAAAGATTTGACAGAAAAGCGGCAAAATAGGCAGTTGGAATTCAGTTAGTTCCAGCGAACTTGTCCAGTAACCGCGCCGAGCGAGAAAGGAAAAATTAGACAGAAGAATGTATCAGTTTGGACCCAGATTTAAGAAGCGGAATACAACAGCCACCTCCCAATTCAACACTCCTCAAACACCCGAGGAGTCGGCAGGCGGATTTGGACCCGGACACTCCGGGAGCAGAAGTCAGGCCTTAACCTCTGCCAGACGCCTGCAAAATGTATGTATGTATGTCTGCATGCATGCATGTATGTATGTATGTATGTCCTGTGTAAGGTGTGTGCGTGCCTAACCTCGGTGCATATGTATCAGGGTTCGACACCCCGTACGGGGCCCGTAAGTTTTTGGCCTTTTTTCGGTATCCCCGTCAGGGCCCGTAGGACTTTGCGGTGGCTCCCGTCACTCTGGGAACCTAGAGGCTTCATTCTATATGCGATTCACATTCATTTCATACCATTATGAAGGACCCTTCATTGCTCCATTCATTTCAGGGCCAAGATTCATTTTGGAATGAGGACCACTTCATTACATAATGAAGGTAGCTCAGAATGAACGTCCCTTATGCTTTGAATACCCCTTCTGTCCAAAATGAAGGTGGTCTCCATAAAACGAGCCCATGTCCATCACGTGATATGAAGGCCCCTTTCAGTCCAAAATGAAGCCGTCTCCAAAAAATGAAACATGTACATCACGTGATATGAAGGCCCCTTTCAGTCCAAAAAGAAGCCGTCTCCATAAAATGAAACATATACATCACGTGATATGAAGGCCCCTTTCAGCCCAAAATGAAGCTTTTTCATAATGTCCATCGCGCCATATGGACGCGCCTCCAATCCTAACTAGGAAGGCGTGTTCTTATCACATGATGAACAGTGTCTTGATACGGATTTGCTTATAAGCCAAGCCGTCTCAAGACCCTGTCCACCATGTGATACGAACGTGCCTTCAGCCCTAAGAAAAGGCACCTCCACAAAAGAAGACAATACAGCTGTCCATCACATTGCATGTGCATTCATCCCAAAATAAACGTGCATCCATTACCACCGTCGTTTCTTGCCTCCCTTCCCCTTCGCCTTTGTTTCCATGATCCGCTTCAGTCAAGACGACATCAGGTCCAGAACGGCTGCGCTTTGAGGTGGCCTTTGCTGTCATTATGGCTGTTGCAATCTCCACCGCCCACATCTGTCGCCCACTGCTTCACCATGTCCAAGGTGGTTGACTGCAACAGCAGCGGGACATGTGTCAGTCAGTTAGTTATAGACATATAGGCTTAGTGGAGTAAAAATGGACAGGTTGCTATACTGATGCTGTGCGTTTGTACTTGTTTTGCCGAACGTAGCTCCAAAAACACTATGCATGATCATGCTAAGTCATGTTCTCACTAAAACCAATTCTGGCATGACGATATCAGAAGGCTTCTATAAAGGAATCCGTGAATTACGACCACTTCAGCCAAACTACTTCTGAAGGGCCCTCAGCCCTTCATTGTGGGATGAGGTCAGAATTCATGATAACTCACGTTGGAACAATGCATACAGTCATAAGTAATTAAAACAATCCCTGGCATAGCGATATTACAGGGCTTTTGCATGCTAAGTGGCCATTTCAGCCGAACTCCGTCGATATGCTCTGAAGGCCCCTCAGCCCTTCGTTATGAAATGAGCACGAATGAGCACGAAACGACAACTAGATGAAGGGATTCCCGGGTATCGAAGGGAAGCTGGTTCCCAGAGTGCGTAAGGATTTTGGGGCGCGAAGCGCCCCGTACGGGGCCGCCCCCGGACCGGCCGAAGGCCGGTTACGGTGGCTCCCGTAAGGATTTTAAGGATTTATAAGAGGCCGTACGGGGCCCTGTAGGGGAGAGGACGGACCATATAAAGGATAAGGCCACACACTTGGCAGACATAATTCATATTGCAATATTTAACTACACTTTTCATAATACTTTTATAGCTTCTGGTCTGTAACATCCAGCGAGGTTGCGACTGACCCAGAGATTGAATTACTGGTACAAGCAACATACCCCGCTAGTGACGATGAGGCTTTTAGTGACAGTGACTACGAGACCGACGTAGAACGAGATACCGATGAGTCGTGCGTGGATGAGGATTTTGATGAGGAGGAGGATGAGGAGGACGCGAAAGAGGAGCAGAAGGGATGGGCGGCCGCGGCGGCCAAGGCGCTTGGCTTTCGCTGAGTGTGCCGTGTCCCCGAGTGTAATGGTTCACGAGAAAATAACGAAAATAACGATTTACAGGGCAAAAAAATGCAAAGCGTCACTTTGCCAGCGTCCTTTGCAAAGCGTCACTTTGCAAAGCGTTTCAGCCAAGGACAGTGCACCCGTAAAAGTTTTACGGGGGTTACGGGGGCCCCCGTAAGGTTTTCGGCCGGTACAGGAGCCTGGTACGGGGGCCCCTCCGTAAGGAAAATTTGGGAGGTACGGGGGAGCCCGCAAGTTTCAGGAAGGTCAGTGTCGAACCCTGATATGTATGTTTAGGGTTTTAGGGTTTTATATGTATGTGTGTATATGTATGTATGTGTGTATGTGTGTCATGGCTGTAGATTGCTGTGGAGCGTGCTGTGTACCTCCCATGCAGAGTGAGTGTGTGTGTATGTATACGGATCCGCCGGTCAGCCAGCAGCGATCGCTGCTCGCGAGTCAGAGGTTAAAATGCATAACACACTGCACTGATTGCAAGTCCAGCACTTTCCTAGATAGGCGGGTTGGTAGCTGGCCGGGAAGGTGAGCTCAGGCAGGCGAGGTAGGTAGCTAGGCCGGGGTGCATACACACGCCGGTAGGAGGGCGCAGGGACACGCGTGGTTTGTGTGGGTGCCGGCATGGAGATGGCCATGTATGGTATTTAGTAGATGCATGGAAAAACAGATGAAGGGATGGGTAAGTGGATGAATGAGTGAGTTTGCATGGTCAGGTGATCGGGTGTATGGGTGTGTGACAGGCGGCGCCACAACCTTTTGTTTCGTCGGCTGCCAGCAGTCGTCTGTCGCCTGCATGATGCTTGAGCTTAATCGTATTTTGGTCGTTGCAGAGATTTCAGCAGGGTTTTCATTGAAGGTGGATACAAACGTTTAGGATCGCCCATCATGATGATTATAATCATAAGCAATAACCCGCCGTGCTTGCACATATTGGTCCTCCAGGTGCACACTGTGTGTGTGTGTGTGTGTGTTACATGGTTGGGGGTGCGTGACCCCATACCTGTAAGACTACCCATACGAGCCGAAGGCCCAAGGGCAATACTACAACGCCTAAAAGCCACGGAGAAAAGGAAAAAAAAAACCGCACATCAGCCCAGACTAGCGTCCAAAGGGGGTAATTGAGTTTCGGTGAGCCCACATACGTTCCAACATCCTCGCCAGGCGTGCGGGTTCCCATTGCATGGCCTCCAACATACTCTGTTGATGATCGAATCCCTCTTCAGCACGAATATCATTATAGGCTGGGCATTCCAATAACACGTGTTTTTCATCCTCAATTCGGCTATTAGGACCACAACAGTGGCAAAACCGCTGCCCCCTGGGAACATGGTACTTGCCCCTTCGTGCTCTGTTCGCCTCCAAAGCCCAGCAACATAAACGAAACTGCATTAGCTTACGATGCACACTGTATTTGCTGCTGCTTACAGTCAGGCAAAGTGATAAGTAGCAAACACAAACGCGCGCGCATGCGCATGCACCACACCCTTGACTCCGTCCAACACTCCGCACGTGCACGCTAGCTGCTGCCTGCTGGCCGTGCGCTGGTGCACCTTTCCGTTTCGAATTCGGCAGCTCAGTAGGGCACCTACGTAGTTCATTCTGCCTTCAGAACCTCGACAAAGTGTCTCACTAGTAACCCTAGAAAACTAAACACGACCAGCCACGACGACATATATAATGAGCAAATCTCATGCATGTAATCATGTCAGCTGACATGATTACATGATTACTGCTGACTGCGCAGTCAGCAGTGCGCCCAGCTTCATAACAATGGCAAAGAGGCTGCGGCCCCTAACGAGATGGTCGCTGGAGGCAGTGAGAAATTGCTGCAACACATTGCCAGGTACTGTGTATGTTTAAAATTTGCGACGTCCGATATGGCACAGATGAATCTCCCCAGCAACAAGCTCCAGTTGCGGCGGGCCCTTCGGTGGTTGGTGCGGGATCGCAGGCTCAAGCTAACCAACCGGATCAACAGGTAAAATAAACGAATCTAGCAGACTCGTCACATATCAGCGACCTGAAGCTAGGTTCCTCCTGTCAGTGTAGGCGCCCCGTCTCTCTGTGGCGGTGGATATGGAGTGGAGTCCACCGAAGGGCCAGGCGGAAATGCAGTGGAGCCCAAGAACCTAACAGGTGGGACAGGACGATAGGAGAGGGGCATGCAAGGGAGAGAAAAGAGGAAGATGCGGGGAAGAGGGAGGAGAGGGGTGTGGGGGAGAGGGAGGAGAGGGGGATGTGGTGATGGTGACAGTGGACGAGACGACGGCGGGATTGGCGACAGTGGCGAGGGATCCCATCTCCGGAGATGGCGGGGTAACTTAAGCCTTGTTTATCGCATGTAATGCTATTCCCAGGTGAAGGATCACCTGCACACGCGGGCATGGATGGAGAGGTGGAGATCCGTATTGTTGCCACTGAAGAAGCAACGGTTGATGCCGGAGGTGCAGGTGAGAATGGATGGAAATGCAGGAAGTGCAGGCTCACGTACCCATGTGGCGTGGGGTGTGGGTGAAATGGACAGGGGTGTGGACTATTGTAAAGGTACGAATGTCTGTCATTTGCTTTGATGTGCATCCGTGCAGATGATGAAGCTAGGGGCATAGTATATGAGTCGGAAGAAGATAAAGGTCCCCTTACGTGGGTACTGCCAGATACGGACGGTGAGTAGGGGTGATTGGTGTCAGAGCGACAGTGCAAACATTCAGTGGCCCCCCTTGAGCAGGACTCGAGGTGGGTATAAACGAGACTGAGGCCGGTTTGTTTTTTGGCGTCCTCGATGAGCACATGCAAGGTGGGCAACAAGCGCTTGTGCTTGGACTGTTAGCTGTTGACAGTTGTTATTATTTATCCATTGGTGGACATGTGCTGTAGTAGCTGGTACACAGTACAGATTTACAAATATGCGCGAAGCGCGACCACCAGTATCTCGAGAGGCCTGTTCAGCGGCCAGCTACTACGTTTGGTATCGAGACCTCGTGTAAATTCATGATCATTAAGTCGTCGGTTTAACCTCCACCAATCACGCTTGGTGGAATATCAGGTTTGGTGACTCAGTGAGCGATTTTCGCAATAAAAATGTAGCTGGATCGACTGGACTGTCTCTGTGCCTGACAAAACCTGAAGACGGCTAGGCGCATGTGAGGGCCGCACGTGACGTGACGTGGACTGGTCACCCACTGCCCGAGGGTAGGAGAAGGTAGGCGCAGGCTGGTGGTATATGAGGCCGAAAGGGCCCGAGACGGATCCCTTCAAAAAGGGGGGAATGTAGTAGCTGGTACACAGTACGGCTCTACAAATATGCGTGAAGCGCGACCACCAGCATCTCGAGAGGCCTGTTCAGCGGTCAGCTACTACGTGTGCATGGACCCTACCCATAGCTGATGTCACCACTGTGCATCCGAACCACCGCCCTGATTGGTGAACTGGAACAACGAGGGCAGGCAGCACCTCTTGGAGTGCTGGAGGAGAATGTTAATAACGGTGGGGTACCCTGGACTAATGAAGGAGTTACTAATTCCGCGTCTAAATGACGGTCTAGATGACCCGCTCTGGATTGTACAGGATGTCAGCGGAAATATCGTAGAACAGGCGGACCTCTCTGCACCCCAGGCAAGGATATGTAGTTTGGATAAGAACAGCATGAAAAGTAATAACATCACAGGCACACACACACGGGCGGTTCGTTCCAGGGCTGATGGAGAGAGAGGAAGGCGGGATGTGGGGGAGAGGAAATATGTGCTCTAATAATAATGTCCATTCTCGTTGCTGGTCTTCGTTTGCCTGCTTATTTATGAAATTAAAGTAGGCCTACGCAAGATAGGAAAGTAGGAATTAGGCTTAGATGGTGGGAGGGCCCTATCTGTCGTATGGCCTGGCTTGGCGGGGGCTTGATGATGACCTGTCGGAGCTGGGGCGCCGTAAAAGTTGGGCTGGAGGGCTCGCCTGCTGAGCAATGTAGATGGCGCGATGCTGTCTGCTGGGTAATAAGCAACGTTAGGTTGTGGAGGGTTTCTCAGCAAGCAAGTTATTAGGCGGCGCTGTCGGCCAGGGAAGGTGATGGGACAAGTAAAAGATGTTGCAATCAAGTAAGGTCGCCCGTTATTGGCGCTCTTATTGGCGCCATAATAAGACATGCAGCCTAGAAGCTTCTCCGATCGGGCCGCCCCCCATGTAATTACATTTGCGAAAAATCAAAAACAGCATTTGCAAAGTAGAGTCTGCCGTCGAGTCGTTTCTATGATCTATTATATATACAAAAAGTTGATTCATGCCACACAGCTGCTATGCGGAACGCACGCTGAGTTTGAAACATTAATCGAGTTCGAGACTGTTAAAGGCAAGCACGCGGTGGCCTTAGGTAATTTGTTTTTCTTTAACCGGTATTTTGTGCTTGATGCCTGTATGTACATGGCCCAGAAGCCAGCAGGTGATGTACAAGTGCGTACTCCACCTCCGGATCGAACGCCCACCTGTACATGTTTTGCCAAAACAGTGGGGTGTCCCAGTGGGATGTCGCGTAGCTAGGTAGGAAGGTGCGCTTCCGGGAAGGCAAGCTAAGGTAGTCCTGTCACGTATATATTGGCAAATTATTCCACCGATTCATTGTAGGGTTTCCATGTGCGGCGGCACGGGAAACGCGCAGTACGGAAAAGAGGAAGACAGCAGGCGGCAGGGTTCCGGTATTTTCAGGTAGGGACGAAAACTCCTCAGCCGCAGGTAAGCGGTAAAACTTACGTATGCGATGAATGATGATGATGATGATGATGATGATGGAAGGTGCACTGAAACTGGCAATGCTCAGGCTGGACGAGAGATGAAGGGCGGGTGAAGCTAGCTGTCTCTACTTGCCTGTTACAGAACCGCTTATAAATCCCAGTAGGTTTTCAGTGCTCAAGTATTCAATTTTTATTTTTCTAAAGTTTTGCGGAGTACGGCAGGCGCCATATTTCAGGTGAAACAAATGTCACCCTGATCTACTTGTCGTCAGCAGTCGTACAATAACAGGTTATTAGACCGTCTAATAACCTGTTAAACATTACTTTGCATGATTTTCCCGTAATATGTATTCGGTTCATCACACAGCAGACACGTGATAAAGCCGACCAAGCCCGTCGGTAGCCATCATCATCATTAGTTTGTGTGTATTGAAGTCCGCAACTCACTCCGCCAGCAAGCCAGCAGGTGAGCGCCGGGTGGGTTCATTTATCATATCGCACATACAGCATGCCGCATACATCTTAATTTCAACAGCCGCCGCGGATTGATCATCCATGCCGACTGAGGTGACATGATTCCGGATAACCACTCGCACGCACATGTGCATGCATGCTTCGCACTCTTGACACTAAAATTAAATATATACTGCTCCTTAAAACTTAAGACGTTCATAACGCATGTGCGTGCTATGTAACAGCTGCCTGCTGACGATGTGTTAATGCACCTGCCCGTTTCGGCAGCTCGCTGAGGTACGACGACGCACCGGTATTTCATTCCGCCCTTTGGCGGCGCCTCCACCACTGCTGTGCTTCACTACTTATCCGACTTGTGCACGAGCGCGGTCATGAGGGCGGAGCTAGTGTCTTCTTTAGTGGTCGCGCTGGTCGCAGCCACGCAAGGTAGGTACCGTAGTGCTACTTATAGTTCGTGCTACAATAATTCGGGAGGCACCACGAATATGTAGCACGTACAAATTCTAAGGTATCCCAAGGGACCGCAGCCCCGAAATATCGTACCCTCCGAAGCCGGTCGAATCAAACTTCGCAAAAACTAGGATATCAAGGCGGAAACCAGCTCTTAAATACATAAAATATAGTCATAAGCGTAGGACATGAACAACGCTGGAAAACGTGCAAGACAGGCAACCCTGCTTCAATGCGGGATGAAACCGCTAGCACCAAACGCTCCGGTGAGCGACCGAGCTGGATTTGCACCAGTTCGGCTTGGTGATGCTGTTGTCGAGGCCCAGCGTGAGCGAATGGAGCACGAGGAGGTTGCTAGGCGCGAGCGCAATGCGGTATTGGCCCGGCCGGTTGGTTATTAGGTCGTTGCCACTGGTACTGAACTGTACGATCGGTCCAGAATTTGCTAGGGCGTTTCCAAAGTGCGAAAATGGTGAGAGACCATGAGCCTAAGGGTTCCCGGTGGAGGGAGACTGACTGGAAGCTGCAGTTTGAAAAGCCCCGAAACTTTTGAAGGGGCCCCGAAATTTGTATCATGCCCGCAAAATCTGGTCCGGCCTTCCCCGAAATTCAAAGAGCACGTACAAATTTCAGAAAGTTTTTTGACCCCTCCCCGAACAAAGCGATCACGAACTATAAGTAGCACTACTATAAGTAGCACTACTAATGAAAGAAAGTCGATACGATGTGCGGGCGTCCGGCGTCTGGCGCTGCTGAATGGCAGGGCAACAGAGAGCCTCCGTCGCATGCATGATTACTGCATTATTCACAGTTTGATTCCGCCGTCCTTTTCCGCGCCTGCCCTGCGTTTCGTTATTATGTATGACGGATGGCTTTATAATAACTTTCAAGCACACGGCCTCGTGTGCTTGTGCGTTTGATGCGACGCATGCATGAATGGAGGAACCATTAAGAATAATGAATGATTTGATCTTCTTCATTCTGTAATCAAGTAAATAAGCAAGCAAGGCGTCATAGCGCTGTTTAGGACAAATAGAGATCGAGCGAAACCCTACGTTTCCTTACCTATTGAATATGTGCTGCTGTATTTATCTCTTGCATGCATGTAGCAATCGCCGGGATGGGCCATTACAAAATTTAGGGCCCATCGCTTGTCAGTTTGCGCGCCACAACCCTAGGCCTGCTGATGCCTGGGCGCTGCTGTCCCTACCAACTAATTGCTACCGCTCGTTATTGCGCTCGCCAATGATCGGCCGAAAAATTATAATAGTCGTAGTAGTAATAGTTCTTAGTTCTTTCTGAAAAGCTGTAACTCTTAGGTGAAAAATGATCCTTCCTTTCTTTCTAACTCTAACAAGTTGGGTGTCGGCTTCAAGGAAGCCGGAAAAAGGGCGGGGCCCCTCTGCATCCGTACAGGCCGGTAGCAAGGGTGGCAAGTGTGACAATTGATGGGTAGTGTCAACGCGGTGGGGGATGTGCTTCGTTGCAGCAGTGCTGATGGTGTGAGAGCTAAGCTTGCACCGGCGGAATCGTCAGCACCGCCTGAGGGCTCCACGCGAATCGCATCCATTCCGGGTGCATGCCGCATGGACAGTGCGGCAGACCGCAAGTCGGAATGCCCGTGCGGGCAAATGGTAACGAAAGCTGGGTGAATTTCGGTGCTGTCTGTGATGTTTATCCCCGAAGCGCCAGCGGCCTCAGCAATCCGCCCCACAGCCGCGGGCTTCATCGGGGCACACCGCAAGTCTCAGGAGGCCCCGTGCATTGGCCAAAGTAAATGTACAAACAAGCAGCTTGTGTATTTCATAGAGAAATGAAAGCAAATTATGTTGGCCTGCTGGTGGCAAGTCGGATTGCCCATGCCGGCAAATGGTAACACAAGCTGGGTGTTCGAGTTATCATACGCCGTCATCTCAGAATTCCATTGTGAGATACGCGGCAGCTTTCGGGATGAAATTTAGCGCGAGAGGCGTTGATGTGACTTTTGAGGTCGGTGAATGGAGGCAGCTAAACTTGTTTGTGCTCATACGGTCTTTCTTAGCTACATGCGAGATACCTTGCAATAGAGAATGCTGTATAGTACCGATAACGCGTTTCAGCCGGGTGAAATATTATGTTTGGTCGGTTACACACTATGACGATGGGTGATCGCGATTGTGGTCATGACCACGACACACTATGACGATGGGTGATCGCGTTAAGTCCGCGTTAGTTCGCGTTAGTTCGCGTAACGGTGCGAATCTTAGCGCTAGGTGGAATGAGCATGCTTTTGTAACGCAAAGAGCTAACGCACGACGGGTATGGAAAAGCGGAAATCGGCCCTCCTGGCTAAAATTTTTAAACTTTTATAATTTTCAGATTGCAAAGGTTCATTTTGAAATAAATTTGCGTCGTTTTGGTCGACTTGAACAATTCATCCGTGCATATGCTGAAACGTTAAGCATACGCTAAAACCATAAAACCCTAAAACCCTAAGGCATGTGTAGCAAGGCGACACGCATGCGATTCCATATACCGATTCGTGCGTGTGGGGAGACAATGCGTAAAGCATTAGGCGTCCAAACGCATACAGTCCGCAAGGCTATTCACATGCGAATACATGTTGCGTTTCATGCGTATGAAGGCTGATTGCATAAAGCTTAACACGGCCTAACACACACCAAACGCACACCAAACGCACACATGTCGCAACGCAATTCGCATGCCAACAAATGTTGCGTTTCAAGTGTATGAAGGCTCGTTGCGTCAAGTTTAATGCGGCCTAAGCTAACACACACCAAACACACGCGATTTACTTTGATTAATTGCATGACATAACAATTCACATGCGATGTTTTATGTGTTCGTCACATACTCAGTTCATTAACCTTCATGCTGTCTCATGAGAGAATAACATGCTTGGCAGCACTCAGGGGGGCCTTCCACAAACGAGATCACATCAGGTGCAGCCCTACATCGCACAACGATTCATCATGATCATAGCATGATCATAGCATCAGAGAGATGCCAGAAAGGCGGCGGGACATATGCCGCATGCAAACGCGCACGCAATTAGACCCCCACTGGCTGTGAGGCAGTTGTGGGGACATGCCTGGGAGGCTGAAAGGGCTTCCCGACGCATATATCACACCAGGCGACATTGTATGCCGGACCATCGATGCATCATACCAGCAACTAGTTGCCAGAAAGGTGGCGGGGAACGCGGCTTGATCAGTCATGCTCGCTAGGCAACCATCATGGGGAAGGGATGTAAGGGTTTCCTCCTCTCGGATGGGTCGAACTACTCCCAGTGGCTCGGTGACTTCGGCGATTTCCTCGCAACGTCCAAGTTGAAGACTACAACATCAACAACCCGTCGCCTCCAGGCCGCAACACCCAAGACACCCTGCAGGAGGACGCACAGGCGCTCGGCTACCTGCGTCTGTCCTGTGAACTGCCCATCAAGCAGTTGCTCAGGAATTGCCAGACCGCTCTTCACGGCCATGCAGCTCTTACAGCAACAGTTCCGTTCTGCATCCCAGGCCCGGCTGAGCCTGTTGGAGCCACAGAAGCAGCTGAGCATGTGTGATGGGGAGACGATCGCTGACTTCGTTCAGCAGGCAGAGCAGTTCCGTAGCAATATAATCGTGAGAGGTCCACAGACCTCATGACACGTGGCTGCTTGGTCACGTTCAGCACGGACAAAACGGGCTGCTGGTTCTCATGCATCAGCCTCCCGCACAACAGCCTGTCTATTACCACATGGAGTGAGTGTGGGCACTATGCATGGACGTGGACCTGCAGGCGCCGACCGACATCACCGTCAATGCCTCGGCACCATGGGTGACAGAGCTGGCGGGGGCCAGGCCACAGGTAGCAGCGCTGGCGGAAGTGCCACCGCTGTCCCCAGCACCCATGGCGGCAGCACCACCGGCAGCCACACCGGTGGAGGCCAGCCGGATGGTGACAGCAACGGCAAAGGGCAACCAGGCAACGGCAGCCCTGGGGGTGCTGAATACTCAGTCGCCAAACTTGCGGCAGCACAGCGCCTGCACTGCCAGTATGGTCACCTCAGTTACCATGTACTGGAGCAGCTGATCAGCAAGCAGCTGGTGCAGGGACCACAGGTCACTCCAGCGGCACTGTGCCAGGCGGTGGAGGCCGTCTACAAGGCCTGTGTCACCGTGAAGGCCACTGCAACCGCCCACCCCAGCCGTGGCAACCGGCCATAGCACTGGAGGTCGCACTGGAGGTCGTACACTCTGACCTGTGTGGGCCCATGCCGGCCATGGGCCGAGGGGGTGCATGCTACTTGCTGACGTGGCTGGACGGTCCCACTGGTCTGTCCACCGTCCACATGCTGGCCAGCAAGAGCCAGGGCGAAGTGCTGCAGGACATGGTGATGCAGCTGGAGGCCTGCCACCCGAACCATGCATGGGTGCACACGCTGCACAGTGACAACGGCAGTGAGTACGTCGCCAAGCAACTGGAGCAGTGGCTGCACCAGCACGGCACTGCACACAACCACTCGGCACCATACACCCCAGAGCAGAACAGAGCGGTGGAGCGACTCAACCACATGCTCCTCGACCGTGTTCGGGCGATGCTGCATGATGCAGCACTCCCAATCAGCTACTGGCTGGAAGCTGCACTCTACACAAACCTCCTGCACAATGCGGCCCCCTCTCAAGGCCAGGAGGCCACAGCGTGGGCAGCTTATCACGGCATCCCCCCCGACATCAGCCACCTCCACACCTTCACCTGCCTGGCCTACATCCGCATCCCAGCCAGCCAGCAGGACAAACTTGGTCCTCGTGCAAAGGGGGGAACCTACCGCCCACCAGAGCATGGCACGGCCACCCACCGTGTCCATGTAGAGGGCATGGTGACTGTGAGCAGCGATGTCACCTTCGATGACGACCGCCACGGCCTGGTTCACAACGGGCGGGCACCCGCTTCAGCACTAGCCCCGCCTGCCCCGGCGGCAGTGGCCCCATCGGCGGCTCTACACCACCCGCCATGCTGCCGACCCCAGCGGCCGCCCCACCCCTGGCGACCCCAACACCACCCCTTCCACCCCTTCCACCCCAACACCTGCAGTCAACGGCAGTCCCTGCACACGCCGCTGGGCCCGGTCAGTGACGGCCCGCCCCCCTGACCGCAGCAGCATCGGCGGTGGCTGAGAGTCGGGAAGTTGCAACAATTAGCAATGTGTGGGCAATTTGCACTGTACGACCAATGCAAGAAAACAAACCGTTCCAATCATTGGAAAAGGCACACAGCCCACATGCTTGCCAATGCCAGCCGATAAAAACTGTCGCCTAAAACGTTCCAAGAACAAGGGGCAGGAGAGGGGGAAAGTGCGGGGAAGTGGGGCGGCAGCCCCACGACCCCGCACATCCCCCCCAAGACCACCTGGCCACCGACATGCAATCATGATAGGAATGAGCGGGAGCCAAGGGAAACATCTAAAAGCATGATTTGATCAAAGCTCATGAGCTTTCGACAGAAGGGCCAAACAAATCGTAACAACAGCCAACGAAAGGCCCAGGCAGGGCCTTTACAGCGTGTTTGGGCCTGTTGAAAGCCCCAATGAAGAGTTGGTCGAGTTGATAGCCAGGGTACACCGCCTCCATTGCCTCGTAGCATTGCTAGCTATGCATACACATTGGGACTCCGTTGGATTACGCTGTTGTGGAAAGCCATCGGCACATATCATCTGCTGTTAATCCTTAGGATAAGCGTTCAGCTCCAGACAGACACACCAGCGAATATATTACATAGATCAGGCACTACTGGTAACACAAACACCGATGCCCCCGGATGTTTCGGGATTGAGACCTGTCAGAGTTGAAAATCCTTCCGATGGTGGAAGGTAAGAGTACCCCTAGCTACAGTCGATCTACGGTAGTGACCTGGACTAAAGTGCGACCAGCGATCTGATCAGGAATGGAGTTGAGCTGCCGTTGATCCAGCAGATTCCGCTGGATGCTGGTTATGGTTGCTGAACCTAAGCGATCCACTGAGAAGTCGGCTAAGGGTGACTGGATAAGGGTGCCCCAAAATACCGGGGAAGGCACGGTTTCACAGGGTAGCGGCCCCGGGTGAAGATATGCATATCTTCACAGGAGGGTCATATGACCCTCCTGTCCCACACATCATACTAAGGCGCTGCATAGTGTCTCTGGAAGCTCATAGGATCTGTCCCGCCAAAGGAATGTAGTAGCTGGTACACAGTACGGCACACATATGAACTACAAGTACGCGCTAAGGCGCTCCACCAGCATCTTGCGAAGCCATTCCAGCAGCCAGCTACTACAGCTGGTCATAAGACTGCTTTAGCGGTCGCAATTCTGACGACCTGCTGCTGCTTGTTATTAGTCATGGGTTCAATTATTTTTACTTACTACTGTCGCTATCTCAGTGCAGCAGTCTATAGCTATGTGGCGACACATCCTATGGGCTTGAGTGTGTGAGCAGGCTGTGCTTGAATTGATAAATAGCTTTAATTGGGTCCCCCGGACTAGGATTTAAGATTGACGGGATTGATGTAGGCAAACCCAGCTTTATCCGGCATTATGAAGTTTGTGACAACTTAACAGGGAAGTAGTTGACATGGATATGCATAGAGAAGATCCATGGACATGTGTTCATCCTTATAGACATACAGAGGTCGGGCTCTTCTGGTAACACTTACACTGATGACTTGGAGGATCGATATCTGTCACGGTCAATAACCTTCCCTGAAGTAGATTTGCAATCTGACCCGAAATGCTGATGCTGAGTGCTGAACTATCGTATATGTTACATGCATGGACGGAGGAGACGGATACACTCCACAAGACCTAGGAATTCGAAAATACCGACACAGCGATAACCCACGGTACCTGCTGCCATTCCCATATATGCATGTGAGGGTGTTGCATGATGAGGTAAGACCTGACTTTGATATTCCCTTCCCGTACCCTCATCCCCCATATACACGCAGTCATGCAGTAATGTAGTCTCATGTATTTGTTGTATCTAATCATCGAGGGGTTCTGGTGAAGCAGCTGACCGCGTTCATTGCGGCTTTGTAGGGTGACCAGCTGTACGGTGGCGGTAGTGGCTTGCCGGTAGTGGCTTGCCGTACATGACAAATGAGAATGGTAGTGCACAGAAGGGGAAATGTATCGTGCCCCCGCACTGTCAACAACACAAAGTTTGTAGAACTGCGGTGCATTTTAGGGTGCGGTTGTGCAGTGAGGTGGGGGGATGTAGGCATGTCTTTAGGCAGCAAAACAAGCAGGCGGCTGTGGTGAATGCAAGTTGAGACCAGTCTTTCCATAAAAAAATGCAACGCATGCTGGATGTGGGCTCTCTGAAACACGCCTGACGTGCCCGCAACATGCAGCAAGCGTTGCGCATCTTGATAACAGTGCACTGCTATCATCAGCCTGCCGTGCCAACCGAAGCTGCATGTGCCCAGGTTTAATGCCGCTTGGTGATCATACAAAGACTGCACGACCTTGCAGTGCTCCTCTCGGGTCTGATGAAGGCCAGCACCACCCTTGCCGGCAATGCGGTGTACGTTGCCCATGTCCGCTGCTTATGAAGGCTGCTCTCAGCAAGCCAAGCAAGCGAATATTCTATTCTCCATTGAAAGTTCCCTTTTTCAACATTGCCGCTTACTTCCCGTGTCATTGCAAGCTATCCTTTATGTTGGTGTTTTTTAATTGCCTTTCTTATTTCTTTGTTTTCGCATTTTTGTTTTTAAGCAGCCATTAAGCAGTTCAATTGTTCTGTGGACTCTTGCATGCCAAATGACCTGCGGACACGCCCGCTCGACTTCACGCTATGGTGTTTCACAGCAGCAGAGGCAACCAAGTGGCCGGTCCACACAGCAGCCAATGTGGCATCCATCACCACACGCCCGCGAATTTTCCACACGCATGATGCTTATCCCACCAGCACGCCTGGCTCTTGAAGGTCAGACCCTTTGTGCGGCCCGCCGAGGGCTTCACATTTTGGGCATGTTTATGAAGCCGCTTCGGCTCCCTCGCAATTTTCACATGCCTGCGAATTTTGCGCACATAAATGTAAAGTCCGCATTCCCGGCTTTTGAGAGCTGGCCTTTGCGCGGCCAGCCGTGGCCTTCACATTTTGGAGTTGTACGGAGTTTTTATTCTGGCACTCGTACCTTGCATCATGTTTGAGTGAGGGGCTGCTTAACCAAGGCACAACTGGATGGTGGCATCGGAAGACACCGATTGGAAGAGTTTTGTCCGCTTAAATAGCAGGGATGGAGCCATCACATGAATCGTACAGCCAGTTCCGAAAGGGTGCGGCCAGTCCCGGAATGGCGCACAGTTGACCCATGCTTCCAACCGATCGATCGCGATGATGGGGCTCCAAGAGCCAGGGACCAGTGTCCCAGTCGTAGACTGTGCTAGGACCCCCGCCCACACTTCTGCAAGTATGGACTTCCACCTGAGGTGGCGTTTACTTGTAGGCATCCATGACAGCGTGCCGCTCACCGTCGGACCCAGAGGTCAGAGCCATAGATCTGACAGAAAGGCGGCAATATAGGCGGTTGGAATTCGGTTAGTTCTGGCAAACTTGTCCAACAACCGCGCCAAGCAAAAAAGGAAAAACCAGACAGGAAATGTATCCGTTTGGGACCAGGTTTAAGAACTAGTATATAATAGTATTTGCATTGCGTATTACGAGATTCATTACTCATTGCTTGATATGAACATAGTCCGTACAAGTGAAAAGTTACAAGTTCCGCACGAGTGCGGGGGTGTCCGTCAAATCCGTGAGGCCATGGACTGTATTTATTGAAAGTTGGTTCCACCGTATAACCAATGGTTGGTCTTGCTATCTAGACCCCGCCTCATCCAGTCACCCGACATCCGAAGAGATAGGTCATCCATCGCCACCAATTCAGCATGTGAAACTTAGTCCATCAACGAGACCTCATCCCCACACCTCAGCAGCAATTTGTATACCTAATACTCCCGATCAATATCGGGGTCAACCCTTCTGCTGATTGCTGAGGTGTCACCAGACCAGACCACATGCATATTTTCTCCAGGCATCGTAGCTTTAAGACAGGCGAACGTGCGTCCTGCACAGATGCATGTGCAGTTGAATTATACAAAGCACTGCATACCTGCACCGACATGGCCCTGCCTGCTGCTGGTATGTGTCCATGCACTATTATTTAGATTACTCAGTTGTCCCCCCACCCTTGGTCCCCACACACCGATTGCCCACCACCGTTGATTCCTTTCAGTGGCGGAGATTTGTAGTGCAGCCACAATTCCCCTGCGCCCACGGCGGCCACCACGGCGCATCACACCGCCACCAGCTGGGATCATCGGCAACAACCGACGGCAACTGGCTGGCCAGCTCGTTTTCTCCACGGTCGACCAGCCGGGTACCCAGTGGCTGGTTCGTGACAGTGACGGGGTGCTGATATCGCTTGGCAAGGGGTACCAACCTCCAGCAAGGGACTTGAATGGCGAACCGTTATTGCCGGGCTCTGTGGTACAGCTGGTAAGAGAGCGTGCAGCAGTGGTATACAACATATACCAGTATGTACTTATAAACTGTTATTGCACAATTAGCATGTATAGGAGATGACAAATTACATATATGCATGTTTACGAAGCAAGCGCTGTTGGGTGGGGCTTGAAGGAAGTAGTGCTGACTTCAGGCCTGGGAAGATACATACAGATATACTTTGACATGATACAAATCATGTCTCCATCGATGGCGTCTAGCAGATATAAGAGATAGAACGCACATGTTGAACAATTTCTGCGATTCGCCTAGGATAGCATATCATGCTGTCTCCAGCTGAGGGCGTCCTTGACCCAGCTGGGGCCCATTCCCAGCTGGCTGCAGCCCATTCCAGCGGGGCCGCGGGGCCCGTCACTCAGCGCTCAGGAATTCCATCAAACCTGATCCGAACCCGGGTATGGATTGGGTTCTCTATAGATGATATGTTATACTACGACTTCAGAAAAGTACCAAAGTACCGATATCGGTGTATGCAGATCCCGTGATATGCACAGGATACTAAATGATGCCATACTATGACATCATGTATATGGTGTCATATTTAAATGGTATCGCGAGCTTACCGCATGCAAAGATCACCACGACGCCAGAACAGAACCGATCTAAGCTCGCGATATGCCAACATACAAAGAAAACCTAACATTCCTTTTCCGTAATTGTTCCACCAGAATATGGAAGGGAAGCGGGACAATATGGATTCAAGTGACGACATGGAAGATGGTCTTTCCCAGCACTGAGGGCATGCGCGATATTTGTCACAATAAATTGTATGCACATACGTATACGCTACGCAGTCGATTGCTTTATCATCATTACTACCATGGCTTGCTGGATCAACCTCGTTAATTGCTATATGTATATATGTGTGTGTGCGTTTTACATGGTTGGGGGTGCATGCCCCCGCCCATACCTGCAGAACGACCGAAGTCCCAAGGGCAAAACCTGAGCTACAAAGCTACAAAAGAAATGTCGCACTAGCGGGAGAAGAGAAAAATAGCGCCCAAAAGGCACAACTAATTATAAGCTGCAGTGAGCCCACATACGACGGCCAGTGGCAGTAGATGTTTCGGTCACCTATAGGTGACACCCCCGTGTAATAGGTAGGGACGGCACCTGTTGTATCACGTCTTTCTCGGAGAAGAACCGATCAGTGGATCTCAGGATTCCGTGATACCCAGGATACTGCAGCGCCTCTGAAGTAGACCAAGGCCGAGGACACCCTCCACTGCTAGAGGGGGGAACAATCCCTATGGCAGCCAAACTGCGTGTTACGGCCCCCCCCCCTTAGCAACTGGACTAGTTACTCCTGAGCCCCGTAGCGACCCCATAGCGACCCCGTGGCGACCCCGTAGCGACCCCATAGCGACCCAGTAGCGACCCCGTAGCGACCCAGTAGCGGGGCAGTGCTCCCAGACGAGCTACTGCCCCGCCACTGGGCCGCTACGGGGTATCAACTGTGCCGCAACCCGTCTCTCCATAACACGTCGTTTGGCTGCCATAGGGGTAGGGATGTACGTGGATTCATAATTTTACATATACACGTCGCCTAGCAGCAGCTACATGCATACGAAATTCCCAAGTCCTGCTATGTAACAACATTAAGCCATATGCATTGCCTGCTTCAGCTGAAGCAGCTGCAGCTTCCAAACAATCTGCAGCTTCCAAACAGCACCAAACATTTCCACAACAGCGGCTGCTGCAGCTGCAGCTCATCGATCTGTCAACAATTTGCCTCAAAACATGCTACATTATAGCTCAGAAGCGCTCTATCCACCCTAACACTTTCTGGTATTCATGCCTAGAAGTAGTCCTCCATCACCGTCAGTTAACACTCCAAGACAAGTCTGTACAGTGACTGTACAGTGCAGCAGCGCTGCTGCTAGCAGTAGCTTCTCCACAAGCGGCTTGTGAGCCTGTATGCAGCAGCTGCTGCAGCAGAAGCTTCTAAACAGCTCCAAACAGTTTCATATTGGGTGCATCCAGCTGCAGCTCATCCATCTCTCAACAAAATTTGCCTCAAAACATGCTACATCATAGGTCACATGCACTATCCACCCTAACACCTTCTGGTAGTCATGCCTAGTATTAGTCCTCTATCGCTGTTAGTTAACACTACAAGACATTGCTGCAGCAGCAGTCCTCCACAAGCAGCTTGTGAGCCTGTATGCAGCAAAGATCAGGCAGGGGCATACAATAGCACCTTTGTCAGACCATCAAGAACTGCAATGACTGTGATGTGGAACTTAGAATGCAGTTTTATGCCACACACCTTACTACTGCTTTAACCCTCCACTGACTCTGCGTGCTGATGTGTGGTGGGGAAAGCATGTGGTGTTGTCCACAGCAGCTGCAGGTTGCTGGGTGGGCCCTGTAGACAGACAAACATGCCCATCAGAAGTTAAATACACCCAAACCCTGTATAGGAGACTCCATACAGAATATATGCAGCAAGAGGTAATTTGACACAAAATCCAAAAACTGCAGTTGCCCTTGTTTGCTTGCACATGAATGACAATTACCCCCCCTCAAAATCAGAGTGATGAACGTAACTGTGTAGATACTTGTAGTCACAGCTATCACCTCCCAAGCAGAAAAAGCATGCCCGGGAATCGAACTCAGGTCGTAACTAGGATACTTGCCTAAAACCAACCCATTCCATCATAACTTCCCCAGCTGGGAACATCTCACCATTCCCAAGTCTTAGTTCCGTGTATCAGCTAGTAACCAACATACTTCCTCAACGGCTTCTTCCTGTTTAAACCTGGGTAGTTGCCTTAATCAACCTGTTACATCATGATTTCCCCCAGAGAACAACTCACCAGTGGTCACTATTCACGTGTCATGCCCCGTGATATGAGCCAGTAGCCAACATATGCCTCCATCCTCAATGGCTTAACCGGCACCCATATCTCAGGCAGAGCGGCATCATGCTTATGTCACCTTTCTTCATCGTAGGCAGAGCTTTGGTGGATGATGCCATCTGCAGCTCCCGTTTCTCGCTTCTGTACACATGCCTGCTGAAGCAAGTTTACCATATGGGGTTGCAACCCCCTCGTTTGAGTCCTGCAGATCATGCAAGCAAGCAGTTGCAATGTCTAGCACGCAAGCCCAATTTTACTACTTCTCATGAGACAACATCATACTTTGGGTTGTTGCTTGGGTTTGGTGCTGCCCAGGTGTGCAGCCATGGCATGAGGAGCGTGGTCGCGATGGTGAAGTCCTTTGTTGCCAAGTTGCCATAGAACTCGGCAAAGTCGTCATATTCCATTCCACTGACGGCCAGGAATTCCTCAAACGCTTTGGTGGCCTTATCACCAGCGCCACTGCAAACGTTGCTGGGCACGTTTAAAATGTACCGCTCATCTAATGAACAAGTGCAATGGCTGATGATGCCACTCACTTGTCATTCGTTGGCTGCATCATAGCTGCAGCTGGACCTCGTGCATCCTGCGCCTATTGTCCGACGGCTGCGTGGGCTGCATCCCAAATCCACCCACAAAATCATCATTGGCTTCCATTGTGATATTCCTCTTAAGCATCTTTAGAGATTTGACCTATGAGGTTAACCATAGTTAGAGAGTAGGGTCGGGCTGGAGCCAACTATAGCACAGCCAGAGACTCTTGATCCTGAGTTAGGTAATTTATTACAAAGACGATAACACCTGTTAGTTTGATGCTGCAATGAGTGGCAATGCACAATGAGACAGGTACAGATCCTGCCTGTGGGTCGCCGCTGTACTGCCAAGAGATTGGCTGGCGCAAATGAAAGGCACCAACGGCAAATATATTGA
>NW_003307570.1:806521-807720 GCF_000143455.1 Volvox carteri f. nagariensis | reverse complement strand
TGGGAGCTTGGGAGCCTGGGGACCTGGGAGCCTGGGGGCCTGGGAGCCTGGGGACCTGGGAGCCTGGGAGCTTGGGAGCCTGGGGGCCGGGGAGCCTGGGAGCTTGGGAGCCTGGGGGCCTGGGAGCCTGGGAGCCTGGGAGCCTGGGGGCCTGGGAGCCTGGGGACCTGGAAGCTTGGGAGCCTGGGGGCCTGGGAGCTTGGGAGCCTGGGGGCCTGGGAGCCTGGGAGCTTGGGAGCCTGGGGGCCTGGGAGCTTGAGAGCTTGGGAGCCTGGGGGCCTGGGAGCCGGGGGCCTGGAAGCCGAGCCTGGGGGCCTGGGAGCCTGGGAGCCTGGGGGCCTGGGAGCTTGGGGACCTGGGGGCCTGGGAGCCTGGGGGCCTGGGAGCCTGAAAGCTTGGGAGCCTGGAGGCCGGGGAGCCTGGGGACCTGGGAGCCTGGGGTCCTGGGAGCCTGGGGGCCTGGGAGCTTGGGAGCCTGGGGGCCTGGGAGCCTGGGAGCCTGGGGGCCTGGGGGCCTGGGAGCCTGGGGACCTGGGAGCCTGGGAGCTTGGGAGCCTGGGGGGCTGGGAGCCTGGGAGCCTGGGGGCCTGGGAGCCTGGGGGCCTGGAAGCCCGGGAGCCTGGGAGCCCAGGGTCCTGGGAGCCTGGTAGCTTGGGGACCTGGGGGCCTGGGTACCTGGGGGCCTCGGATCTTGGGAGCCTGGGGGCCTGGGAGCTTGGGAGCCTGGGGACCTGGGAGCCTGGGGCCTGGCCTGGGAGCCTGGGGACCTGGGAGCCTGGGAGCTTGGGAGCCTGGGGGCCGGGGAGCCTGGGAGCTTGGGAGCCTGGGGTCCTGGGAGCCTGGGGGCCTGGGAGCTTGGGAGCCTGGGGGCCTGGGAGCCTGGGAGCCTGGGGGCCTGGGGGCCTGGGAGCCTGGGGACCTGGGAGCCTGGGAGCTTGGGAGCCTGGGGGGCTGGGAGCCTGGGAGCCTGGGGGCCTGGGAGCCTGGGGGCCTGGAAGCCCGGGAGCCTGGGAGCCCAGGGTCCTGGGAGCCTGGTAGCTTGGGGACCTGGGGGCCTGGGTACCTGGGGGCCTCGGATCTTGGGAGCCTGGGGGCCTGGGAGCTTGGGAGCCTGGGGACCTGGGAGCCTGGGGGCCTGGGAGCCTGGGGACCTGGGAGCCTGGGAGCTTGGGAGCCTGGGGGCCGGGGAGCCTGGGAGC
>NW_003307570.1:804735-805596 GCF_000143455.1 Volvox carteri f. nagariensis | reverse complement strand
GATAGTTTTCATGAAATTTCATGGTATGTTCACTGTTTCACAATCACTGTGATATATTACCTATCCGGGAACTATAAGAGCTCCATCAGGCATTCATTACAGAATGTTTTCATGGTTGATGCATTCTTAATGCATACTTATATGACATACTTACATAAAACCGCTTAATACCAGTGTAAGAATGTTTAAGAATGCACACCCGCCTCCTCCATGTTCTTCCGTCGTTCTTATCGTTCTTAAGCATTCTCCTAAGTTTCTTAACCCCCCTCCGTGTTTGTAGGGCAGTCCAGCAGCCAAGCTGGCTAAGTCGTATTCATTTCTTTAACTTTATGTCCGTGTATATTTTGCATTTTTGTGTTATGTTGTGTTCAGTGTTCATTTCTTCTCTTCCGTCAGCGGTTGCTCCAGATCCGTGGTCAAGGTTGGATATTACTTGTGCTGGGCTAAATAGCATCAAGTTCAAATCCTTTCCAGACTGCTTATGCACGGCATACAGTCGCTTGACTACTTTCGCTGTACATTCGAAAATGGGAAGTCCATTTGCTTCCAGAGTGGATTTTCACGTTTAAATTGTCTTGATTCCTACAGAATTAGGATAATGGCTTCTTATGACTGGATAGTTCGATGTAAACAGCTTTCTCCGGCTCCCTAAGGGAGTGCCATGCTCTTTCCGGTCCACTATGAAGGGTCGAACTTCACGTCGCTATACATTCAAATTTGAGAAGTCCATTTGCTTTCGTTGGGAGCTTGTGTTACTAGGAGCATGAGAGCCTGGGGGTGTGGGAGCCTGAGGGCCTGGGAGCCTGGGGGGCCTGGGAGCCTGGGGGCCTGGGAGCTTGGGGGCCTGGGGGCCTGGGAGCT
>NW_003307570.1:803832-804685 GCF_000143455.1 Volvox carteri f. nagariensis | reverse complement strand
GGTATCCTCTGGTGGCAAGCTTAAGGTGGGACATGTACAGGAGGGTATCCTCCGGTGGCAAGGTGGTACATGTACAGGAGGGTATCCTCCGGTGGCAAGGTGGTACATGTACAGGAGGGTATCCTCCGGTGGCAAGGTGGTACATGTACAGGAGGGTATCCTCCGGTGGCAAGGTGGTACATGTACAGGAGGGTATCCTCCGGTGGCAAGGTGGTACATGTACAGGAGGGTATCCTCCGGTGGCAAGGTGGTACATGTACAGGAGGGTATCCTCCGGTGGCAAGGTGGTACATGTACAGGAGGGTATCCTCCGGTGGCAAGGTGGTACATGTACAGGAGGGTATCCTCCGGTGGCAAGGTGGTACATGTACAGGAGGGTATCCTCCGGTGGCAAGGTGGTACATGTACAGGAGGGTATCCTCCAGTGCCACCCGTTTGACACCGAAGGTTCTCCCCAAAGGGGAGGAAGCTTATCCCTTACGGTGTACCTCCCATGTCCCTTGGGTGTCCCTTCCACGTGTCCTTTGGTGTCCTTTGGTGTCCTTTGGTGTCTCTTACATGTCCCTTTGGTGTCTCTTCCCTGTCTTTTGGGAGTCCCTTGGGAGTCCCTTGGGTGTCCCTTCCATGTGTCCTTTGGTGTCCCTTCGGTGTCTCTTCCATGTCCCTTCGGTGTCTCTTCCCTGTCTTTCGGGTGTCCCTTGGGTGTCCCTTGGGTGTCCCTTGGGTGTCTTGGGTGTCTCTCCCATGTCCCTTGNGTGTCCCTTCCACGTGTCCCTTCCACGTGTCCCTTTGGTGCCCTTGGGTATCCCTCCCGTGCCCCTTGGGTATCCCTCCCGTGCCCCTTGGGTGTCCC
>NW_003307570.1:801127-803543 GCF_000143455.1 Volvox carteri f. nagariensis | reverse complement strand
AGCTTGGGAGCCTGGGAGCCTGGGGGCCTGGGAGCCGGGGGCCTGGAAGCCTGGGGGCCTGGGAGCCGGGGGCCTGGGAGCCGGGGGGCCTGGGAGCTTGGGAGCCTGGGGGCCTGGGAGCCTGGGAACCTGGGAGCCTGGGGGCCTGGGGGCCTGGGAGCCTGGGAGCCTGGGAGCTTGGGAGCCTGGGGGCCTGGGAGCCTGGGGGCCTGGGAGCCTGGGGACCCGGGAGCCTGGGGGCCTGGGAGCTTGGGAGTCTGGGGGCCTGGGAGCTTGCGAGCCTGGGGGCCTGGGAGCCTGGGGGCCTGGGAGCTTGGGAGCCTGGGGGCCTGGGAGGCTGGGAGCCTGGGGTCCTGGGGGCCTGGGAGCTGGGGGCCTGGCAGCCAGGGAGCCTAGAAGCCTGGGAGCCTGGGAGCTTGGGAACCTGGGGGCCTGGGGGCCTGGGAGCCTGGGGGCCTGGGAGCCGGGGGCCTGGAAGCCTGGGAGCCGGGGGCCTGGGAGCCGGGGGGCCTGGGGGTTTGGGGGTGACACAACCATGAAATGGTGGTATCGAAAGATACCGGTTGAAGCAAGTGGATTGAATAATAATCATTCTAGAATCCACTTGGGCCTCATGCCAATAAGTTCCAGTATGGCTGGGTGGTGTGATGTTGACCATAGTTCGCAGGAACTACTCTGGCCTCATGAAGCAGACATCCAGGAAGGCAGGTTCCAGCTTTAGACAGGTGAAGCCCCTGCCCAGACGCCAGTATGGACTTCTGCAGCAGTGCGGCAGTAGGGTGGACAGACCGGCATCTGACAGTAAGACAACAGAGCCTAGAGCTTAACAGTAAGCTTAACAGGATACAACACCTGGAGCCCCAACCCTCCCTTCCATCTCACTCCCTGAGTGAAACCCATTCCCCCTCCCTGTCACCACCCTCCTAAATTAAAACTTCGGCTGCAGCCCCACAATCGGAGGTTGGCTGCACTTGCTGCACATGTATGAGAGCATGAGAATTAAAGCAGGCACTGCAAAGACAGTGCTGACACATACACACCCAACTCCTCCAACCAGCCCCAGCCACACTTCCTAGCATGTAGTGTTATCATCATGACATGGCTAAAGATTCCACAACGAAACACACAACCGTGGCACAGATGTGGCCCACCACTACCTGCCTACATCATACAAATCTGCCGTACTCCGATAGCCATATCGGAGTACGACAGCGTTTTGATGCCCCATGTAAAACACATAAGAGCCCCGACCCTCCCCCCCATCTTACCTCCATTCCCGGCTGGGCGTCGGCCCCATCTTCCGAGGCCTGCTGCACGTGCAGCACATGGATGGGAACATGACAATTAGGGCAGGCACGTCAATGACGGACCAACCAGCCCCAGCCACCCTCCATAGCATCAGGAACAAGAAAGAGGGCAACGGGTAACGATTCCACAACGAAACACACAACCGTGGCACAGATGTGGCCCACCACTACCTGCCTACATCAAACAAATCTGCCGTACTCCGATAGCCATATCGGAGTACGACAGCGTTTTGATGCCCCATGTAAAACACATAAGAGCCCCGACCCTCGCCCCCATCTTACCTCCATTCCCGGCTGGGCGTCGGCATGTCTCCCCTTTCCGCCTTCCCCTCGTTGGCAATATAAACTAAATGTTATGGGTATCAGGCTGAGAGCTTCTGTAAAATAACCCGCAGCTGACTCATTGCGTCGGGGACTCCAGAAACAGTTTGCGGCGGTTGATCTTCGGTTAGTAGCATGTACGGCTCTCTCCCCTCCCCTCCCCTTCCCTCCCCATCCCTCCCCTCCCCGCTACCTGATGAAACCCACACAACCGGAACGTGGTGTAGTCCAGGCCACTGGATGCCAGGAACTCCTCCGTACACGACTTAATGTTCATCAGCGGCACCTGCGGGTTGTGGGAGGGAGGGGGCAGGTGGGTTGCAACAAACACGTGAAGAGAAACGAGTGGTGAGTCATGACACGGGGGTACGGCAGGAAACACCAGGGGGAAGGAAACACACAAAGTGTCGTGCTCCAGAGATAACATGTCGTAATAAATATCATGTACATGGGCCACGCTTCTGCACCCTCACCCAGCCACCCGGTAATAGTGGCCCTGGAGAACTTAACCGCGCTAAGGAAGCAGCCCCGCGGATGGTGCACGAACGACCTCACCCAAACGTGTATGTATGTATTTATGTATGTATGTATATATGTATGTATGTATGCGCGTGGTCACAGGACTCCATACACATGCCAAGGCGTCTCCCAACACCCGCTCCCCTCCCTACCCCCCACGCGTCCCCTCGCCTGTCAGCAGTTGAACCCAGATTAATAGCTGCACCATTCCTATGACCCCACCACCTCCGAGCGCCCTAAACCCCCCCGCGGCTCTAAACCCTAAACCT
>NW_003307570.1:799041-801021 GCF_000143455.1 Volvox carteri f. nagariensis | reverse complement strand
AACGAAACACACAACCGTGGCACAGATGTGGCNCACCACTACCTGCCTACATCAAACAAATCTGCCGTACTCCGATAGCCATATCGGAGTACGACAGCGTTTTGATGCCCCATGTAAAACACATAAGAGCCCCGACCCTCCCCCCCATCTTACCTCCATTCCCGGCTGGACGTCGGCCCCATCCACCGAGGCCTGCTGCACGTGCAGCACATGGATGGGAACATGACAATTAGGGCAGGCACGTCAATGACGGAGGCGAAACATACACGCCCCCCTCCCCCAACCAGCCTCAGCCACCCTCCATAGCATCAGGAACAAGAAAGAGGGCAACGGGTAACGATTCCACAACGAAACACACAACCGTGGCACAGATTTGGCCCACCACTACCTGCCTACATCAAACAAATCTGCCGTACTCCGATAGCCATATCGGAGTACGACAGCGTTTTGATGCCCCACATAAAACACATAAGAGCCCCGACCCTCGCCCCCATCTTACCTCCATTCCCGGCTGGACGTCGGCCCCATCGACCGAGGCCTGCTGCACGTGCAGCACATGGATGGGAACATGACAATTAGGGCAGGCACGTCAATGGCGGAGGCGAAACATACACGGCCCCCTCCCCCAACCAGCCCCAGCCACCCTCCATAGCATCAGGAACAAGAAAGAGGGCAACGGGTAACGATTCCACAACGAAACACACAACCGTGGCACAGATGTGGCCCACCACTACCTGCCTACATCAAACAAATCTGCCGTACTCCGATAGCCATATCGGAGTACGACAGCGTTTTGATGCCCCATGTAAAACACATAAGAGCCCCGACCCTCGCCCCCATCTTACCTCCATTCCCGGCTGGGCGTCGGCCCCATCTTCCGAGGCCTGCTGCACGTGCAGCACATGGATGGGAACATGACAATTAGGGCAGGCACGTCAATGACGGAGGCGAAACATACACGCCCCCCTCCCCCAACCAGCCCCAGCCACCCTCCATAGCATCAGGAACAAGAAAGAGGGCAACGGGTAACGAATCCACAAGGAAAAACAACCGTGGCACAGATGTGGCCCACCACTACCTGCCTACATAAAAACATTGGGACATTGGACATTGAAGCCATAATAGCCAAAGCCGTACATGAGCGGTTATGTCAGCCAATGGCATGGAAATCTCGTCGGTCGTAATTTTGTTCAGTAAACCTGACAAGGTTTTAAATGATTTCAGCCGACTTTCGGATATTGTGGCATGGACCCACTACATTGGCGGACCTGGTCGACCAGATCGATCGACGTCGGCCTCGGGTAACCTTGCCTATGTACTTATTTGTTCATCAACTATATTCTACTTTGTGCTGGAACAATCGGCGTTCCTTTGGGCCATGACCATGACTACCAATGGTCATGTTACATCGGAGCACCAATACAAGTGGCAAACACCCTAAGTAACCTAAATTTCACTTATGATAAATTCACCGGCTATATTCATGCTTCCCAATGTGCTTTCGGGGCTGCACGTCAAAAGTAACCTCGTCCAGACAACTGTCCCGTAGCTGCTGAGCCTTGGGCGCTACACGTCTCTGGACTGCCAAATGGCCGTAGGTAGAGAGCAAATCGTAAGGACAAATAATGCCTCCCTACACTTATATTTGATGGCAAACATGTTAACTAACCTCGTCATAACATTTCACACACTCAGCGCGCATATCTGTGCCTAATTATGACACTTTCAAGGTTGCACATTTACCAAGCTTCTAGCTGGCGAGTAACCTGTCCAGACAACTGCCCCGTAGCTACCGAGCCTGACGAGTTACACGTCTCCGGACTGCCATACATATGTATGAAAAGAAACATGATTATTATATTATTAGCAGTAGCATAAAATCTATAATCCAGCAGGCAAAGACATTAATTTCAAGCAGTTCATGGTTGCACTGCATTGTAGGTGCAATGTATGCCACACATGCTTACATTAATTGTATGT
>NW_003307570.1:796077-798991 GCF_000143455.1 Volvox carteri f. nagariensis | reverse complement strand
GGGGTGGGAGCGGGTGCAAGGGTGAAGATCGCGGTGATGGCGGCAGCTTTATCGTACTATGATACGGCCATTCGTACAATGTCTGCACTGCATCGCTGGCTCAGCTGAAGCCCCGAAACCAACCCAGCACCTGTGACCTGACCTGTCTGCCGCTGACCCAATGACGTTGCTTGTCAGCGATACGGTACCCTACCACTTCTACCCTCGTCACTCCCGCAATAATGCTGGTGTCAGCTATGATTAGAGCTGATAGAGTTGTCCCAAGGTGTCAATAGCTAGGTTAGCGGGTGCTCTGTATGTGCCAGGCAAACAGTAGGGTGGTGGCCTCATGTGTACGGTGTCATTTCCTTTCCTTGCAGCCACTTAGGGTCACCTCGTGATGAACCACAACGTCCCGCCTTTCTTTGCTGGGAGACAGGCATACTCAGTTTCGTTGCGGATAGGCTGGAATGTTTGAGTGTGGCGGGTTGGCAACAGTTTCACTGCTCATGAGGGGGAACATGCACATGGGACCTAATGGTCACCTCACCCTGTGCAGCAGCCTGCAAGAACCTCAGAGGCACCACAATGCAATGCTCCCCTGAGTGGCTCAACAACCGCCGCAACCACCAACTCCTTCCCTAGCTACTACAAAGTGTATGGATGGCCTGTGTGTTACTATGACATTTCCTACATGAGGAGACCCACTTGACCTTGTTGCCGTTACCGTAGTCAACAGCCCAGTACTTTAAAAAACCATGCGCCAGCGTTACTGGTCCAGCCTTGCTTATATAGGAGGTCGAGAGTCAAAGGCCGATAGCTGCTGCAGCAGCATCACTACAAACAGTGGTCGCATCGGTGGCAAGGTCTCGCACGACTGCACGATTGGCGAATGTAGTGATTGTGGCTGATGACAGAGGCTGATGACAGAGGCTGGCTAGCGGCACCTCTGCAGCTGCAGATGTTGACACCGCTGCAGCCCTGCCGCTCTCACCACCTCCATTGGCAGCAGTGCATACAGGAGGTCATGATGGTGGCGCTGTCAGCGTTTGACAGCAGCACGCTGATGTAAATACACTTCCATACACTCACAAGCATACCCACAATTGCCCAACTTATGCCCTTTGCCGCCAATCTTGTCCAGTGTGCTGCTAACCAGGTGGGATGCAACCACAGGCGGGTGCTCCAACTACTTGCTTGTGAACGTATGGACAAGTTCACTTACCTTTTTCTCCGGGTTCATCGGGCACTCCGCCACTGGAAAGTGCTTATTTTCTCCATTGCGGAGGCAAAGGCCATATTCCCTGTGGTAGTTATGTTGCGCCTGCATGCAGAACTTGTTCATCCACTCTTCCGGATTTGGATCCTGGCCACGCTTGCCCAGCACCGACCCACTGTAGGATACCAGGTTACTGTCTGGGGTCCGTAAAGGACCGCATCTCCAAGCCGTTGTAGCTCAGTGGTAGAGCGTTTGTCTTGTAAACAAAAGGGCCCTGGTTCAATCCCAGGCTGCGGCATATGGCATGTTATCGACAAGCTCAGGCCCTCGTACATATGGCAAACGCTCAGGTCCAGTATTAATCCTACACGCTCTTCAGCATAAGAAAGTCCGGACCATCAATGTCAGTGTTATACCTTACAAACTGGATGATTTATTAAACTTATGAAAAGGCAGGGGTAGCTCGAGGTAAAAGTGCATAAGTAGGCTGAATTATGCACACCTGAACGCCATCCGGTGTACGCGTGTTGACTGAGACTTACACGTATCAGACTATTGTGTACAGGAGAACTTATCGAATGTGGAGACGTCTTCGATCTACTATTCACGGCTGCAGCTTGGAGTTCATCCAGGAACCTTTTGTAATCAAGACAGAAGATGCGGCACTGCACAATACTACGGGGATGGGGGGACCAGACCAGACCAGCATAACATATTCATGCCGTACACGAATGCATGAACACGGAAATGGCACAGTAATAATCCTTACTCTGCATTGGTTTCTGCAAAAGGACCTTAGTCCGTATCGCTACGATTACAGTACGGCCTCCTATACGCTTCCGCCATCTGAGATTCCCTTCCCTTCCGGGATTTGCAATGTCCTGTTCAGGTCCCCCGGGGGCAGTGTTGGCCATCGGCCTTTTGGGGAAGCTGCTGGCAGTAGCAGCAAGGAGCAAGATGCCGTACGGGCTGTACGGACTGCCGGAACGGAACAGATGGCAAGCTGTATGGAGGGTTAAATAGCAACAGACCCCCACGCCCTCAGCGCCGCTTCGGCAGTTGCATGATGTCATATTCCGCCAGCTCCCCCAGCATGAGGCCGAATAGCGAGTCCAGTACAGTACAGCACAGTATGAAAGATAGGGGGGCAAATGCATTTCCAAGGCCACCGCAATCAACATTAGCAGACTTTCGCTATGCAATATTACTTGCTACGGAATAATCACCACAGGCTCCTCCTTCTGTACATCCGTACACGTTTACAGGCGCCGTACATGGCTCCAGAGACGTCCGACACCACTGCATGATCATTACGGATCGAGTGGTGGGTGATTGGGTGGGTGAGTGTTGGTGACAATGCCGGTTGGTCTGATTGTGGTGTACTGTGCTGCTGGGTTGCTGTTGGAGCCTGAGACAGAGACTGGGAGCATGGTCGAGGAGGATTTTGAAGGTAATCGTATAACGTGGCGGGTTGAGGGCAATGCGTGTGTGTGTGTGTGTGTGTGTGTTACATGGTTGGGGTGTGTGTGACCCCATACCTGTAAAACTACCCATACGAGCCGAAGGCCCAATAATATATAAACGCCTAAAAGCCACGGAGACTAGGGGGGCGGCTTTTCAAAGCCGAAAAGGGGCTCGGCCCCGGTGCAGCCACTTGACCCCGTTTAATTCGCAGGGCAATACGTACGGCATAGGAGTGCAAGCACAAAAACGCCG
>NW_003307570.1:792815-794510 GCF_000143455.1 Volvox carteri f. nagariensis | reverse complement strand
ACAGGCGGCGATGGTAACAGGCGGATGTGTGGCATGGCTACCATCGTACCCAATGGGTGCGATGGTAAAAAGGCGGATGTGTGGCGCGGCTACCATCGTACCCAAAGGGTGCGATGGTAAAAAGGCGGATGTGTGGCACGGCTACCATCGTACCCAATGGGTGCGATGGTAAACAGGCGGATGTGTGGCACGGCTACCATCGTACCCAATGGGTGCGATGGTAAACAGGCGGATGTGTGGCACGGCTACCATCGTACCCAATGGGTGCGATGGTAAACAGGCGGCGATGGTAAACAGGCGGATGTGTGGCATGGCTACCATCGTACCCAATGGGTGCGATGGTAAAAAGGCGGATGTGTGGCGCGGCTACCATCGTACCCAATGGGTGCGATGGTAAACAGGCGGCGATGGTAAACAGGCGGATGTGTGGCGCGGCTACCATCGTACCCAATGGGTGCGTAAACAGGCGGTGATGGTAAACAGGCGGATGTGTGGCACGGCTACCATCGTACCCAATGGGTGCGATGGTAAAAAGGCGGTGATGGTAAACAGGCGGATGTGTGGCGCGGCTACCATCGTACCCAATGGGTGCGATGGTAAACAGGCGGATGTGTGGCACGGCTACCATCGTACCCAATGGGTGTGATGGTAAACAGGCGGCGATGGTAAACAGGCGGATGTGTGGCACGGCTACCATCGCACCCAATGGGTGCGATGGTAAAAAGGCGGATGTGTGGCGCGGCTACCATCGTACCCAATGGGTGCGATGGTAAACAGGCGGCGTTGGTAAACAGGCGGATGTGTGGCACGGCTACCATCGTACCCAATGGGTGAGATGGTAAAAAGGCAGATGTGTGGCGCGGCTACCATCGTACCCAATGGGTGCGATGGTAAACAGGCGGATGTGTGGCACGGCTACCATCGCACCCAATGGGTGCGATGGTAAAAAGGCGGATGTGTGGCGCGGCTACCATCGTACCCAATGGGTGCGATGGTAAACAGGCGGCGTTGGTAAACAGGCGGATGTGTGGCACGGCTACCATCGTACCCAATGGGTGAGATGGTAAAAAGGCAGATGTGTGGCGCGGCTACCATCGTACCCAATGGGTGCGATGGTAAACAGGCGGATGTGTGGCACGGCTACCATCGTACCCAATGGGTGCAATGGTAAAAAGGCGGATGTGTGGCGCGGCTACCATTGTACCCAATGGGTGCGATGGTAAAAAGGCGGATGTGTGGCACGGCTACCATCGTACCCAATGGGTGCGATGGTAAACAGGCGGCGATGGTAAACAGGCGGATGTGTGGCACGGCTACCATCGTACCCAATGGGTGCAATGGTAAAAAGGCGGATGTGTGGCGCGGCTACCATCGTACCCAATGGGTGCGATGGTAAAAAGGTGGATGTGTGGCGCGGCTACCATCGCACCCAATGGGTGCGATGGTAAACAGGCGGATGTGTGGCACGGCTACCATCGCACCCAATGGGTGCGATGGTAAACAGGCGGATGTGTGGCGCGGCTACCATCGTACCCAATGGGTGCGATGGTAAACAGGCGGATGTGTGGCACGGCTACCATCGTACCCAATGGGTGCGATGGTAAACAGGCGGATGTGTGGCACGGCTACCATTGTACCCAATGGGTGCGATGGTAAACAGGCGGATGTGTGGCACGGCTACCATCGTACCCAATG
>NW_003307570.1:786501-789192 GCF_000143455.1 Volvox carteri f. nagariensis | reverse complement strand
TTGACGTACGTCCCTCGACTCGAAAAGCTCCAGGCCACGCTCTGGAGGGTAGTGGGTGCAGTCGGAGGCCAAGGACAACGTTAGGCTAAGCTTCAAATATGCATGTTCTAATGCACTGTTTTTAGCACTCATCTGGGGCGTTGCTTCGCTGCAATAGCCCATTCTTTCCCCCCGTGTGTACTCCCTAAAACCCTAAGGGGGGGTGCAGGGGAGGGCGGCGTTGGGCTAAGTGGGGAAAGACGAACCACAAACGAGTGAAGCTGCTGCCAGGGCAAGAGTGTACCAGACATAGAACTGACCGAAAGGCGTCCGTGAAGACCGCGACCTCGGGATGACGAAGTGATGATGATGTCAGAAGAACACACTACCTACCTAAGCCGCCAGGACTACAAAAGCAGTGATGCCAAGCCGTAAGGAAGTAGGTGTAGGAAAGTCGAGGCGGCGGAGAAGTAGTAAAACACTGGTGTCGTAAAGCTGGAATAAAGTTTGGGCAAAATTTGTTTGTTTCCATTATTTATGATTTATATCCGTGGTGTTTTATTGACACACAACGTAGCAAATTCGCTTTTGCGATGGAGTTGTAAAAGTGGTGCTGCGTTGTGATTTTGTTCGCGGGTTGTTGGGATTGGTTGTACGAGCCGTTGTTTGATCCGTTGGCAGTGCCTCTCGTGACATTCTTTGTGCTGTACTCCAAAATATATCACGGATGGCGCATTTGATATGCAGTGTATCTTGATGATGAAACCGCTTGGGATTTGTTTGGCAAGATGAAGTCGTTTGTCGTACGTTCGACGGGAAGGGTCTGGCCCACGTTATCGATCGCTTGCGAGGTGTTCCACATCCACGAACAAACAATTATAGCTTGACAATAATTATATATGTATTCAAAGATCTTTTCGTAGGTATCTGATACATAGCAGGTGTGGTGGATCTCGCCGCCGCATCGGACAAACCGCGCGCTGTGCCTTTTAGAAGACCTGGCACTCAGCGCAACATGTATGTGTAGCTATTACAGAGGTTAAGAAATTAGCTTAAGAGTTCAGAAGCGCGGAAAAGATGGAGTATTCCAGTGCAGCGCCGCCTCTCGTGGCCAGTAAGTCGTGGCTAGTAGAGATCATCCAAAAGGATATTCTGTGTGCGCGCGTACCATCGAATTGAGTGGTTTTCTCACTCCCTGTATGCAACTGTATCATGCTCCGCACAGGGCGATATGTTTTGAAAAGAGCTGCCGGGCTTGGTGCGGATGCATCGTGATGCCGTCGCGGTGCAGCAGTTGTCTGCCCCTCCGTGTGTAAAGCCATCGGTAAGTGTTATGGTCGGGGTTTTTAAGAACATAATAGGCAAAAGGAGCCTGCAGGCTGCGCGTTTTCCTGGGAGAGTTGTATGTAGCTTTTTCTGCCGCGCACGTCGTTGTAGTATATTATGTGGCTTTCCCTCTCGCGCACACATCACAGGCACACACACACAATAATAATAATATTAATAATCGTAGATTCGCTGTCTCCTTCTCTGACTCTTGACGCGTGTATTACAGTAGGTGATGTGTGGGATTTCGCCGCCGCCTCATCGGGCAAACCGTGCACGCAATTCCTTTTATTAGCCCTGGGACTCTCACAGCTGCTATATATAGAGAGAGATTATATAGCTTATATTAGCAGTCCAGCGCCGCGCATAAGAGATCGATTTCGTATTCTAGTGCAGCCGCCGTGCATCGTAGTCTCTATACAGGCGCTTGGGGGGTCACTGAAAAATGGTGGACAGGCATCCTATCTGAAGGTAATGGCACATAGAAAGGTTTAGAAAGCGTCCGGGAATTGGGGCATAGGTGTGTGGCGATATGTTGGTTTTTGAGGGCGTGGCCTTCTGGGGAAAAGATGAAGAGGGCGGGGGTGGGGGTGGGGGCGTACCCACAGCCCTCCCACATTATCTACATCTGCTGTGTACACATATTTTAAAAACAGGAAATGTTTGCTCATGCTCACACCTGCTGCCCCCCCTCACTTTTCATACGATAGAAACTTTTATAAAAAATGTGCCGTCACCCTAATTGTTTTTAATTTTCCTCCCCTCCCCCCCCCCAGCCAGCAGGTGAAAAGCAGAGACATGGCTAGGACGAGCCAAGCGCCAGCGCCAGTGCCAGTGCTCGTGCTAGTGCTTAGGGTTTAAGCAGTCCGCCTACCCGACATCCGCCGTGTGTAGCGCCATCGGTAAGTGTTATGGTCGGGGTTTTTTTAAGAGCATAATAGGCAAAAAGAGCCTGCAGGCAGCGCGTTTTCCTGGGAGAGATGTGTATAGCTTTTTCTGCCGCGCACGCCGTTGTAGTATATTATGTGGCCTTCCCTCTCGCGCACACATCACAGGCACACACAATAATAATTTTATATCACTATATAACAACATTCATTCAAAGTGATTTTCGTAGATTCGCTGTCTCCTTCACTGACATCTGACGCGTGTATAATAAATAATAGTAGGTGATGGGTGGGATTTTGCCGCCGCCTTCATCGGGCAAACCGCGCACGCAATTCCTTTTATTAGCCCTGGGACTCTCACAGCTGCTATATAAATAGAGAGATTATATAGCTTATATTAGCAGTCCAGCACCGCGCATAAGAGATCGATTTTGTATTCTAGTGCAGCCGCCATGCATCGTAGTCTCTATACAGGCGCTTGGTGGTCACTAAAAACGGT
>NW_003307570.1:779158-786451 GCF_000143455.1 Volvox carteri f. nagariensis | reverse complement strand
TATATCCGTGGTGTTTTATTGACACACAACGTAGCAAATTCGCTTTTGCGATGGAGTTGTAAAAGTGGTGCTGCGTTGTGATTTTGTTCGCGGGTTGTTGGGATTGGTTGTACGAGCCGTTGTTTGATCCGTTGGCAGTGCCTCTCGTGACATTCTTTGTGCTGTACTCCAAAATATATCACGGATGGCGCATTTGATATGCAGTGTATCTTGATGATGAAACCGCTTGGGATTTGTTTGGCAAGATGAAGTCGTTTGTCGTACGTTCGACGGGAAGGGTCTGGCCCACGTTATCGATCGCTTGCGAGGTGTTCCACATCCACGAACAAACAATTATAGCTTGACAATAATTATATATGTATTCAAAGATCTTTTCGTAGGTATCTGATACATAGCAGGTGTGGTGGATCTCGCCGCCGCATCGGACAAACCGCGCGCTGTGCCTTTTAGAAGACCTGGCACTCAGCGCAACATGTATGTGTAGCTATTACAGAGGTTAAGAAATTAGCTTAAGAGTTCAGAAGCGCGGAAAAGATGGAGTATTCCAGTGCAGCGCCGCCTCTCGTGGCCAGTAAGTCGTGGCTAGTAGAGATCATCCAAAAGGATATTCTGTGTGCGCGCGTACCATCGAATTGAGTGGTTTTCTCACTCCCTGTATGCAACTGTATCATGCTCCGCACAGGGCGATATGTTTTGAAAAGAGCTGCCGGGCTTGGTGCGGATGCATCGTGATGCCGTCGCGGTGCAGCAGTTGTCTGCCCCTCCGTGTGTAAAGCCATCGGTAAGTGTTATGGTCGGGGTTTTTAAGAACATAATAGGCAAAAGGAGCCTGCAGGCTGCGCGTTTTCCTGGGAGAGTTGTATGTAGCTTTTTCTGCCGCGCACGTCGTTGTAGTATATTATGTGGCTTTCCCTCTCGCGCACACATCACAGGCACACACACACAATAATAATAATATTAATAATCGTAGATTCGCTGTCTCCTTCTCTGACTCTTGACGCGTGTATTACAGTAGGTGATGTGTGGGATTTCGCCGCCGCCTCATCGGGCAAACCGTGCACGCAATTCCTTTTATTAGCCCTGGGACTCTCACAGCTGCTATATATAGAGAGAGATTATATAGCTTATATTAGCAGTCCAGCGCCGCGCATAAGAGATCGATTTCGTATTCTAGTGCAGCCGCCGTGCATCGTAGTCTCTATACAGGCGCTTGGGGGGTCACTGAAAAATGGTGGACAGGCATCCTATCTGAAGGTAATGGCACATAGAAAGGTTTAGAAAGCGTCCGGGAATTGGGGCATAGGTGTGTGGCGATATGTTGGTTTTTGAGGGCGTGGCCTTCTGGGGAAAAGATGAAGAGGGCGGGGGTGGGGGTGGGGGCGTACCCACAGCCCTCCCACATTATCTACATCTGCTGTGTACACATATTTTAAAAACAGGAAATGTTTGCTCATGCTCACACCTGCTGCCCCCCCTCACTTTTCATACGATAGAAACATTTATAAAAAATGTGCCGTCACCCTAATTGTTTTTAATTTTCCTCCCCTCCCCCCCCCCCCAGCCAGCAGGTGAAAAGCAGAGACATGGCTAGGATGAGCCAAGCGCCAGCGCCAGCGCCAGTGCTCGTGCTAGTGCTTAGGGTTTAAGCACAGATGCCGTGGCGTGTGGGGGGGGTGTTTTTGATGACGAAGGCCGTGACGTGCGGCATGCTGCCTAAGATGCTGCCGATGCTGGCCTGCTACCCGCTGGCGCTGCTACGGGGCCGACCCGTGGGTCATCACAGCGACCCATCTTTTGCCAGCCCTGCACTGCCGCCGCGTCACCTTTAGAGCTGGCGCATGCGTTAGACGGCGCCGTCATGAGTCCCCTCGCGGCGGCGTGGATGCTGGGACTGTACGACGGCATTGACGAGATGGCGATATGATGACGATGGTGGCGATGACGGCCAGCTGCATCAGGCCAACAGCAGCACAGCCATCAGCTGCCGATGATGATTATAATGATGATGCTGGCGATTGCAATTGGTACATAGAGATTGGAAGGGGTTTGTGGAGTATTTTTGTTGTTGTGGGGTTTGTGAAAGGTTTTTTTTTCCATTGTTGAGGTCTGTTGGGTGTATTATATTTTACTACGACACGGAGAGGAAGGGTGGATATTATTATACGAGGTTTTTGAGGCGTTTTGTGTTTTCGGGGTACTTTATTACTCTAGATATATACGAGGTTTTCTTTTGGGTCTGGGATAATATATTATATTATATGAGGAGGTACAAAGTACGAGGTGATTGGGTTTTGGGGTAGTAGAGCAGGGACAAGGGACAACGTAATTTTAAAATTGTGTGGTTGAGGTTCGGGGGGTTTTTGGGAGGTGTGTTTGGTTGGGTACGAGATATATGATGAGGTGTTCGGGGTTTGGGCGGCTTTGAGAGGTGTCTTTTTTGAGAGGGGGGTACAAGCGTTTTTTGGGGGTACGCGGTACTATACATATAGGTGTTCGGGGGTGGGAGGACACAAGCTGCACGCGCGTGTACGGTGTGTATATGTGTGTACGCGGCAGGGAGGGGGCAGGGCGAGGGTATATAATGATGTGACGGTGAATGGGGGTGAGGAGGGCGGTTTTGGTGGATGTGGCTGGAGACACACGCGCGTGTGTGTGCGCACATGTCTCCAGACACCCACCAAAACCCCCACCTCACCCCCATGCATGTGTGCGTGCGTGTGTGTGCGCGCACGCACGCGCACATATCCCGCACACGCACATATCCCGCACACGCACATATCCCGCACAGTTGGCAGCTATTGTGTATCAGCAGCAGCAGCAGCAGCAGCAGCAGCAGCAGCACGAATGTGTAGTCCTGTTCAGCTCCCTAGCACACATAGCAATGATTGATAGTAATGAACCCTGAATGAAGCTAAACATCCCTCCATGATGCTATATAATACATATGGCGGCCGCAGCAGAGTAACTTTAAAATATATACAATTATTATTGCCAGCCACCCAAGCAAAAGAATCCAGATAGTAGTGGTAGTAGTAGTAGTAGTAGTAGTAGTAGTACCTATACCTCTTTTTTGTCATCTTCACAGAGCAGGGTATGTATGCATTTTGTACGTATGTATGAACTAGGTGATGATAACAACCTCATCTATTATCACGCGGAGACCATGCACCGGGCTGCTCAGAGATGTGCACACGTACATATGTATATATATGTGGTGCAGACACTTATGCTGTATCTTATATACATTGATGACGGCACACGTGCAAACTCTGTCGTACAAGGATATTATATACCTAGAGAACATACATATATGGAGGGAGGGACAGGCACAGGGAGACGATGGTGATGGGGACAGCATACAGATACAGACGGCGACTGAGCGGATGACTGTCGAGGGAGACTGTGGGAGAGTTTTTATTAAATTCTTAGACTGTGGGTGTGTGTGTATGTATGTATGTATGTATATCCGCGCACTGCACTTGCGATGTATGTTGTTGGTCTGTCTGTTGGGTTGTTGTACATGTCATACTGTACGTGATACTACTTTATGAGTAGTAGTACACATACGCAGCATATGATGGCTCCGCGGGTATGTGGATATTATGGGACATGCGCATGCACGACGGTGTGGCGATGCACCCACGTATAGTTGTACATGTTGTTGTTGTGTATGCTCCCTTTTCCCTTCTCGTCGGACACACGATCTCTCTATATGCATATATACACCAACACAATCAAACAATGCTGCTGTATCAACATGGCACGATTTGGCACATATGTAAAATAATGTATGTAAAATATTATATGTAAAATAATAATACTAATAACCCTAACGGTATACCACCAACAACAATCTCGCCGCGTGCACAACACAAGCGTGCCAACCCGCCGATGATCCACCACCACTAAAACTTTGCTGTGCCGCCTCTGCTGTGCTCTGTGATTGAATGATCAGAATAAGAATATAATAATATGCGATGCGATCGCGCTCGCTGGTGGTGGTGTCTGGTCGTCAATCCTCGTCCTCATCGTTGTCGTCGTCGTCGTCGTCGTCATCGTTATTAAAATTGCCGGGAAGAGTCGCTCAAAGTTTTTACAATTAGTAGTAGTAATAAGAAAAGTAATAAGTATAAGTACGGGAGCGGAAGCGGGCACATAGCATCATCATTCATCATCATGTTCTGCGGCACATGCATTATATATATTACTTGAATACTTAGGGTCAACAATAATGAATGTAACAACAAAAAAATAATCGGTACAACAACAACAACAACGACGACGGAAACCGCAAAAGAAGCACAGCAGCCGTGCTGCTGTGTGCTTTGTCGTACTATACGTCATCATTAGTAATAAAGTGCGCCGCCCCTACTTCTCACCGCTCGCCGACGACAAACAGACAATTGAAATGAGACCGTCACAGCGAGAGCTATCAGGACGTTTTTAAAATTTTATTTATGGAGCAGGCGCCAAGTAGAAAACAAGCCGCGAAGAAGCAGAAGCAGACATGTGTCTAATGCGCGCGAGCCACGGAACCAGACAAATACCAATCAATACACCGCAACAAAAGCACAAAGAAACAGCTTTAGCGTCCTCGAAAGGACACGCCGGCAGTAAGGGCGATTTACAAGTAAGTTGTAGGATATACTCTAACGCTGCCCGGTCCAAGTCATCGGCTACTCCCGGAGGAGTGGTGAGCGAGCCTAATAAGTGCTAAGACATAGTAATTTGCAGTACGAATGCGCAATAGGTGAACGTGGGTTCAAGTCACGGCTGATGCTATGACTGTTGCGATCTTAGTTTTTTTCATGCGAAGACTACGTTACAAACAAGTACCTGCATGCAAGGAAAGAACGTCTTCGTGAAAGGGTAGGGCCGGGTGAGGGCACACTACCACGAAGCGGATCACCAAGGCCTACAGACCAACCGCTTCACGGCAGCACCCAAACGTAGCTACGAACAACCCGAATTAGCCAACACTGTCGTGTGCCGCGACACAAGAGCCACACTGGCTCGTACGCCATACGGCAAAGACACTCCGTATTCGCAGAAAACCGTAGAAAACTATCAGTTTTCATGCGAAGACTACGTTACAAACAAGTACCTGCACGCAAGGAAAGAACGTCTTCGTGAAAGGGTAGGGCCGGGTGAGGGCACACTACCACGAAACTTCAATAATCGCGGAGGGGGCGGCCGTGCCCTTAGCCACCCAACCCCACACAAGGCTACAGCCACAAGGAACGTCAACAACACGCTTCCACGCTATGGGGCCGCTGCCCCCGGCCTCTCCGGGCCCTGACCCGCGAGTTAACACTCGTGTCGGCTCCAAAACACCACGGGGCTGTTACCCCCCCGGCCTCTCCGGGCCCCGACTCGCGAGTTAACACCCGCGTCGGCTCCAAACCACCACGACCTTCCCGGGCCCACGGGCTGCGAATTACCTCTCACACCCGCACCACACTACACCCCGTTACTTCTCCTTGCACTCTTTGGCGAAGTGCCCAGGCTTAATGCACTTGAAACAGACACCCGCCGCCGCTGCCTGCTTCACCCCGGCCCCCGCACCAGAGCCGGCCGGCACGCTCGCGGGTTTGGCCTGCTTGGGCTTCTTGCCCGCCACCGCCTTCACGGCCTGCTTCAGCGCCTTGCGCTCCTCCTCCGTCTCCGCGTACGCCATGCCACGCATCTCATGCACGACCTCCCAGCCGTGGTTGTATGCAACGACCAGCTCCTTCGCGACCCCCCGGAACACGGCCTTGCCGTCGGTGATGGCAGTCTCCATGGCCTCGATGTTCCTGAAGCGTTCCTCGCCGGGCCGAGCCGCGAGGACGTTGCGCCACGCGTCCTCAATGTCCATTACCGCATTGTAGCATTTCTCGATATGCGCGCGCTGTCCGCTGAGAGACTTGTTCGCTTTGCCCTCGCTGGCGCCGAAGTCACATTTGAAATCCTCAAGGGCGACACGGGCCCGCTTCACCGGTGGACCGTCGACCGCCTGCACGTCAGGCTTCGTGTCCATAAGCTTCTTAATGGTTGTCAGCTGCAGCTTCACGGCGTTCAGCTGGTCCATGGCAGCCAGCTGCTGCTTGTTCAAAATTACGCCCGGGTCAGCGGTTCGACGCTCCTGCGCAGCCTTGTCATCTTTATTTTCCTTAAGTGCGACTAGTCGCGCTTTTAGTTCGGTGTACATCGTGTTGTAGCTGACCGAAGTCTCGCTGTCAGAATCGGACATTGTAATTGAGGGCACACTACCACGAAGCGGATCACCAAGGCCTACAGACCAACCGCTTCACGGCAGCACCCAAACGTAGCTACGAACAACCCGAATTAGCCAACACTGTCGTGTGCCGCGACACAAGAGCCACACTGGCTCGTACGCCATACGGCAAAGACACTCCGTATTCGCAGAAAACCTTAGTTTTCAACGCTTCACGTAGAAAACTATCAGTTCGCTGATGTTATTATATAACCGACATGTGCAGCAGCACGAGACGATTTATTAAGCTTTCTTCAACTTTTGTTTTATTGATAATAACAATCATCATTGTTGAATTGAAACAAGAAAATGTGTTTTTTAATGTATATATAATAATATATCGTTTTTTTCTGCATGCTGCAGGAAGAAGCAGGAGAAAAGCAAGACGTACGTGAGGCGGCACGTGCTATTATTATTATAGAGTGCTGGGGCGCGGGAGGGGGAAGAGGAGGAATAGGAGGAGCAGGAGGAGGAGATTCAGGCTGAGAGGTGGAGAGCAGCCGCACTGCTGTGGAGGAGGAGCAGGAGCAGGAGCAGGAGCAGGAGATGATGCTGGATACAGATCGAGGCGGAGGAGCAGGAGCAGGAGTAGGAGTAGGAGCAGAAAGAAGTAGACTAGCAGCAGCAAGCCCCTCCAAACCGTCGCTGCCACCACCGCCACCACCACAGCAGCAGCAGCAGCAGCAGCAGCAGCAGCAGCAGCAGCACATCATCTCCACCATTCATAATGCTGAAACCCTGCCCACCACCCCGCCTGCAACCATCACAACAACAATCAAGCCGCCAACACGACAGCCACCAGCAATGATGATGCCACGACGGAAGGAATACCCAAACAAGAAGGCACGCCTGCTGTTTGGTGGCGCTGCTGCTGCTGCTGCGGCTGCGGCTGCGGCGGCGGCGGCAGCTGCGGCTGCTGCTGCTGCTGCTGCTGCTGCTGCTGCTGCTGCTGCGGCGGCGGCGGCGGCTGATGATGATGATGATGATGATGGTGCTGCTGCTGCTGCTGCTGCTGCTACTACTAGTGCTACTGCAAG
>NW_003307570.1:773328-779108 GCF_000143455.1 Volvox carteri f. nagariensis | reverse complement strand
CGTGTGTGTGCATGTTTTCATGTTACCCCAACCCCATCATGTGCCCCATCAGGACTGTGATTGCGTGTGTTTCATGTTACCCCAACACTACCATGTGCCCCAACAGTCATGTGTGTGCGTGTGAGGTTGTGTGTGGGTGGTTGTGTGTTTTATTGTTACCCCAACATCGCCTGCTTGTGTGTACATGGGGGGCGTGTGTGTGTACCACATGAGTGTTTACACACACAGACAGAAAGAGAGAAGAGAGAGAAGAGACAGAGAGAGAGAAGAAATCGAGCTGGTGCCACAAGCGTTGATGTAGCCTGAGGAGTACTCCACCATGGGACTCCACCAAGGACGTCTGTCGTCTGTCTGTCTGTCTGTCTGTCTGTCTGTCTGCCTGTCTCTGTCTGTCTGTCTGTCTCTGTCTGTCTGTCTGTCTGTCTTTTTCTTTCTTCATTTCTTTCTTTCTTTCTTACTTTATTTATTTATTTATTTCTGTCTGTCTGTCTGTCCGTCCGTCTGTCTGTCTGTATGTCTTTTTCTTTCTTCTTTTCTTTCTTCCTTTCTTTCTTTATCTATTTATGTCTGTCTGTCTGTCTGTCTGTGTGTCTGTCTGTCTGTGTCTGTCTCAGCAGGAGGAGGAGATTCAGGCTGAGAGGTGGAGAGCAGCCGCACTGCTGTGGAGGAGCAGGAGCAGGAGCAGGAGCAGGAGCAGGAGATGATGCTGGATACAGATCGAGGCGGAGGAGCAGGAGCAGGAGTAGGAGTAGGAGCAGAAAGAAGTAGACTAGCAGCAGCAAGCCCCTCCAAACCGTCGCTGCCACCACCGCCACCACCACAGCAGCAGCAGCAGCAGCAGCAGCAGCAGCAGCACATCATCTCCACCATTCATAATGCTGAAACCCTGCCCACCACCCCGCCTGCAACCATCACAACAACAATCAAGCCGCCAACACGACAGCCACCAGCAATGATGATGCCACGACGGAAGGAATACCCAAACAAGAAGGCACGCCTGCTGTTTGGTGGCGCTGCTGCTGCTGCTGCGGCTGCGGCTGCGGCGGCGGCGGCAGCTGCGGCTGCTGCTGCTGCTGCTGCTGCTGCTGCTGCTGCTGCTGCTGCTGCGGCGGCGGCGGCGGCTGATGATGATGATGATGATGATGATGGTGCTGCTGCTGCTGCTGCTGCTGCTACTACTAGTGCTACTGCAAGATGGTGGAAGAAGCAGCCACCAGCAGTTGTCAACCACAGATCCACTGCCCGAGGCCACCACCGTGACCCACAAAGAAGGTATAGATATATAGAGAGGCAGCAGGCTGTATATTATAGCTTTCTTCCTTACACACACATACATACACACATACATACATTCACACACACACATACATACATTCACACATACGCTATGTTTACCGCTAGGACTTAGGGTTACATATGTATAACCTGTAGGTTTTTTTATATAACACCTCTCTCCGTCTGTGTGTGTGTGTGTGTGTGTGTGTATATATCTGTAGGGTTGGCAAAAATACTATATTGATTTTCCCAAATAGTATAGTATAGTATGAAATAGTACTATATATAGTAATATAGTACTATGATACTATTACTATGCAGGTACAAGCTCCCTGTAGAAGGGGGGTGTACGACCAACCGTTGTACCTGAAAATTACACCGTTGGAAAGGTCTTCTTTTGTTCTTTCTAAATATTTACTTAGACATGAGAAAGCAGATCGCTGTGGTCATCCAGATCACTTTTTGTTAGTTCGGTGCCCGGTAGGTGGACCCCAAACCCCATGTCTCAAGGCGTGTTATGGCACATAAAGACATAATCACAGATAGAAGACCCAGCGTTGACAAGACAACACAAGGACGCCATACTCGGGTCTGGCCATCAATGCCGCGCCGGCGCTTGGAGAGGGCCTGCTGATCCGCCATGCTGGGGCCCGCCGCAGCAGAGCTGGTTCCACTCTGTTGCTGTTGCTGGCTGAGTGACGCTGCACGCTGTTTGATAGCCTTGCAAGCACCTTGCTTGATGTGGTGCGCGTTGGTAAAGGATGGGTTCACTGCGCTGAGCGGCTCATCGCAGAACAGGCAGACTAGCTTTGGTACACCACCCCACCACTCCACATCGAAGTTGTCCCAATGACTACCCGTCTTGGCGTTCTTCTTCTGGTTACAAAGCTTGTTAAAAAGCTCGTTCCGAGAACGGAGAACTTCAGAGGGGACGTCTGGACCAGGATGCAAGCCTCTGATCGCCTTCTCATTCTTTATACTGGATTCCTTTGACATTATTCATCAATAACTACGTAGCACAGCTCGAAGACGCGGCTATAGCCCTTCAAAATACAGCTTGACTGCAGATCTCGACTTGGTCCAACTAGTACTGGACACTATCCAACCCCAAATCTAGTACTATATAGTACTATTTTTACTATACTATTTTACTATGTACGAACGCGGTACGAGCGTCGTAAACTAGTACCAGTTTAGAGCCCTGCATAGTAAATAGTACTATACATAGTACTATTATAGTATAGTACTCTTTTCTAGTATAGTACCCGTGCCAACCCTATATATCTGTCTCTCAATATGTTGCACAGGTGGACAGATGAAGATGTCAAGCAGCTGCTGTACAGATGTGGGGTCCATATGTTGGGAATCCTCAGCTGGGTGCCACACACAAGACATCACCCTCCTGTTGCCGACGACGGCGATGTCAAGCTGCTGCGCCGCACGTATGCCATCCTTGCAGCTATTGGCAGCCGTCTGCGCCCCAAGTTCCGAATTGTAGCTGCACAAGATGTTCCGGGGTGGAACCACAGGGCGCAGGTTATTGCTCGAAGACTGCAACTCGACCCTGCAGATGAGGATGCCAACCTGGTCATCCAAAATGCAATGCTGCTGCAGCTTCCCATCTGCTACCGCTATAGTAATGAGCAGCAGCAGCAGCAGCAGCAGCAGCAGAAGCTACAGCAGCAGAAGCTACAGCAGCAGCAACAATGCACCACTGGCAGCAGTGCCACCATTACTACTGCACATCATGATGGTGATTATGAGGATGAGGATGGGGAGGAGGATGGTGAGGAGGATGGTGAGGAGGAGGAGGAGGAGGAGGAGAAGGAGCAGAAGGTGGCCGCGGCGGCAGCGGCGGTGGCGGCGGCGGCGGCGGCGGCGGTGGAGGAGGAGGAGGAGGAGCAGGAGGAGGAGGAGGAGAAGGAGGAGGAGGAGGAGGAGGAGGATATGACCAACAGGTTGGCCACAACAACAACTGCACCTGCTACAGTGGCAGCACGGATGATGCACGGATGCTGCAGCATGAGGGAGGCTCTCAGCATGTCTCCATGTTGTTTCATGTGCAAGTCCTCCCCCTCCAAAAAGGGTGGGGAACGAACATCCTATCCCGGCCATGAACAAGTGTACAGCAAACATCACGGTGACATGATCCAGGAGGTACAGCCGTTCCATCATGTCAAACACATGAACCCCTTCCAGGTGCTCCAATGCACCACAGCAGCAGCTGCTGGTGCTGCTGCCGGTGCTGCTGCTGGTGGTGGTTGTGGTGGTCATGGTGGTGGTGGTCGTGGTGGTGGTGGTCACGCTGGTGCTGGTGCTGGTGCTGGTGCTGGTGCTGGTGCTGGTGCTGGTGCTGGTGCTGGTGCTGGTGCTGGTGCTGGTGCTGATGCTGGTGCTGGTGCTGGTGCTGGTGCTGGTGCTGGTGCTGGTGCTGGTGCTGGTGCTGGTGCTGGTGCTGGTGCTGGTGCTGGTGCTGGTGCTGGTGCTGGTGCTGGTGCTGGTGCTGGTGCTGGTGCTGGTGCTGGTGCTGGTGCTGGTGCTGGTGCTGGTGCTGGTGCTGGTGCTGGTGCTGGTGCTGGTGCTGGTGCTGGTGCTGGTGCTGGTGCTGGTGCTGGTGCTGGTGCTGGTGCTGGTGCTGGTGCTGGTGCTGGTGCTGGTGCTGGTGCTGGTGCTAGTGCTGCTGGTGCTGCTGGCGCTGCTGGTGCTGCTGGTGCTGCTTGTGCTGCTGGTGCTGCTGATGCTGCTGGCTCTGCTGGTGCTGCTGGTGCAAAGATCGACATTATCATCAGCAAGCAGCATCGCAGTGACTATCCCCGGGTCATGATCACAGGACCATGGCAATTAGTATCACTCCAGAAGCAGCCGCAAAAACAAGAGCTGCCCATGGATGCTGCTGCTGCTGCTGCTCCTGGGAGCGACAGCCACCGTCGTCCAAACACCAGAAGCCAGCAGCAGCAGCAGCAGAAGCAGAAGCAGCAGAAGCAGCAGAACACAATAATGGTGCAGCAGGATGCCCGCCCCAAGAAGCAGGGCACCAAACCCCAGAAGCAACAGCTGCAGCAGGGCAAGAAGACACAGGTAAAAGGCAAGAACACCAAGGCCGCTTATTGCAGTAAGGGGGGTGCGGATCTTGATGTGTACACAAGCTCCACAAATGCATGCCGGCTCATTTTGTGGGCCTTCCGTGGACCTCCTCCATCCCTCCTGTTGCCCAACCATCATCCAGTGTCTGCTGTCCCGTCTATGCAGCAGCAACAACCCCAGCAGCAACCTCAACAACAACATGTGCTGCCGCACACACAGTATGATGCGATGCACATCTGTGATGAGCGTGCATGCATCAACCCGTTTCATCTTGTGTGGGGAACACGTGCTGAGAACCGGCGTGGTCATCAAGGACGGGATGGTAGCATGGGCTATAGCCGCCTGCCTCCGGTGCAGCAGGGCAGCATCCTCCGTTTCGGAAGCAGCAGCAACATTTCAGCGGCAGCAGAGCAGGAAGTAGGAGATGCTGCTCGGATGCTGCTCTATCTGTTTGATGGGCACCCACCAATTCGGAAATGAGATGTTTGGCTGACAGGATATGATGTAGAAGAATAATGCATGACAGGCAGGTTTATGTGTGTGAGTATGTCTGTGTGTATGTGTGTATGTGTGTATGTGTGTATGTGTGTATGTGTGTATGTGTGTATGTGTGTATGTGTGTATGTGTGTATGTGTGTATGTGTGTATGTGTGTATGTGTGTATGTGTGTATGTGTGTATGTGTGTATGTGTGTGTGTGTGTGTCTCTGTCTTTGTGTGTATGTATGTGTCTCTGTCTTAGTGTGTGTTTGACTGTGTGTGTCTGTCTTTGTGTGCGTTTGACTGTGTGTGTCTCTGTTTATGTATGTGTGTCTCTGTGCCTCTGTGTGTGACTGTGTGTGTGTGTGACTCTGTGTGACTCTGTGTGACTCTGTGTGTGTGAGTTTGTGTCTCTCTGTCTCTGTCTGTCTGCGTGTCTCTGTGTCTTATGTTACCCCAACACCAACATATACCCGAATAGTTCTGTGGCCGTGTGTGTGCATGTTTTCATGTTACCCCAACCCCATCATGTGCCCCATCAGGACTGTGATTGCGTGTGTTTCATGTTACCCCAACACTACCATGTGCCCCAACAGTCATGTGTGTGCGTGTGAGGTTGTGTGTGGGTGGTTGTGTGTTTTATTGTTACCCCAACATCGCCTGCTTGTGTGTACATGGGGGGCGTGTGTGTGTACCACATGAGTGTTTACACACACAGACAGAAAGAGAGAAGAGAGAGAAGAGACAGAGAGAGAGAAGAAATCGAGCTGGTGCCACAAGCGTTGATGTAGCCTGAGGAGTACTCCACCATGGGACTCCACCAAGGACGTCTGTCTGTCTGTCTGTCTGTCTGTCTGTCTGCCTGTCTCTGTCTGTCTGTCTGTCTCTGTCTGTCTGTCTGTCTGTCTTTTTCTTTCTTCATTTCTTTCTTTCTTTCTTACT
>NW_003307570.1:771128-773278 GCF_000143455.1 Volvox carteri f. nagariensis | reverse complement strand
AAGTACCTGCATGCAAGGAAAGAACGTCTTCGTGAAAGGGTAGGGCCGGGTTGAGGGCACACTACCACGAAGCGGATCACCAAGGCCTACAGACCAACCGCTTCACGGCAGCACCCAAACGTAGCTACGAACAACCCGAATTAGCCAACACTGTCGTGTGCCGCGACACAAGAGCCACACTGGCTCGTACGCCATACGGCAAAGACACTCCGTATTCGCAGAAAACCGTAGAAAACTATCAGTTTTCATGCGAAGACTACGTTACAAACAAGTACCTGCACGCAAGGAAAGAACGTCTTCGTGAAAGGGTAGGGCCGGGTGAGGGCACACTACCACGAAACTTCAATAATCGCGGAGGGGGCGGCCGTGCCCTTAGCCACCCAACCCCACACAAGGCTACAGCCACAAGGAACGTCAACAACACGCTTCCACGCTATGGGGCCGCTGCCCCCGGCCTCTCCGGGCCCTGACCCGCGAGTTAACACTCGTGTCGGCTCCAAAACACCACGGGGCTGTTACCCCCCCGGCCTCTCCGGGCCCCGACTCGCGAGTTAACACCCGCGTCGGCTCCAAACCACCACGACCTTCCCGGGCCCACGGGCTGCGAATTACCTCTCACACCCGCACCACACTACACCCCGTTACTTCTCCTTGCACTCTTTGGCGAAGTGCCCAGGCTTAATGCACTTGAAACAGACACCCGCCGCCGCTGCCTGCTTCACCCCGGCCCCCGCACCAGAGCCGGCCGGCACGCTCGCGGGTTTGGCCTGCTTGGGCTTCTTGCCCGCCACCGCCTTCACGGCCTGCTTCAGCGCCTTGCGCTCCTCCTCCGTCTCCGCGTACGCCATGCCACGCATCTCATGCACGACCTCCCAGCCGTGGTTGTATGCAACGACCAGCTCCTTCGCGACCCCCCGGAACACGGCCTTGCCGTCGGTGATGGCAGTCTCCATGGCCTCGATGTTCCTGAAGCGTTCCTCGCCGGGCCGAGCCGCGAGGACGTTGCGCCACGCGTCCTCAATGTCCATTACCGCATTGTAGCATTTCTCGATATGCGCGCGCTGTCCGCTGAGAGACTTGTTCGCTTTGCCCTCGCTGGCGCCGAAGTCACATTTGAAATCCTCAAGGGCGACACGGGCCCGCTTCACCGGTGGACCGTCGACCGCCTGCACGTCAGGCTTCGTGTCCATAAGCTTCTTAATGGTTGTCAGCTGCAGCTTCACGGCGTTCAGCTGGTCCATGGCAGCCAGCTGCTGCTTGTTCAAAATTACGCCCGGGTCAGCGGTTCGACGCTCCTGCGCAGCCTTGTCATCTTTATTTTCCTTAAGTGCGACTAGTCGCGCTTTTAGTTCGGTGTACATCGTGTTGTAGCTGACCGAAGTCTCGCTGTCAGAATCGGACATTGTAATTGAGGGCACACTACCACGAAGCGGATCACCAAGGCCTACAGACCAACCGCTTCACGGCAGCACCCAAACGTAGCTACGAACAACCCGAATTAGCCAACACTGTCGTGTGCCGCGACACAAGAGCCACACTGGCTCGTACGCCATACGGCAAAGACACTCCGTATTCGCAGAAAACCGTAGAAAACTATCAGTTTTCATGCGAAGACTACGTTACAAACAAGTACCTGCACGCAAGGAAAGAACGTCTTCGTGAAAGGGTAGGGCCGGGTGAGGGCACACTACCACGAAACTTCAATAATCGCGGAGGGGGCGGCCGTGCCCTTAGCCACCCAACCCCACACAAGGCTACAGCCACAAGGAACGTCAACAACACGCTTCCACGCTATGGGGCCGCTGCCCCCGGCCTCTCCGGGCCCTGACCCGCGAGTTAACACTCGTGTCGGCTCCAAAACACCACGGGGCTGTTACCCCCCCGGCCTCTCCGGGCCCCGACTCGCGAGTTAACACCCGCGTCGGCTCCAAACCACCACGACCTTCCCGGGCCCACGGGCTGCGAATTACCTCTCACACCCGCACCACACTACACCCCGTTACTTCTCCTTGCACTCTTTGGCGAAGTGCCCAGGCTTAATGCACTTGAAACAGACACCCGCCGCCGCTGCCTGCTTCACCCCGGCCCCCGCACCAGAGCCGGCCGGCACGCTCGCGGGTTTGGCCTGCTTGGGCTTCTTGCCCGCCACC
>NW_003307570.1:769900-770777 GCF_000143455.1 Volvox carteri f. nagariensis | reverse complement strand
CCCCGCCTGCAACCATCACAACAACAATCAAGCCGCCAACACGACAGCCACCAGCAATGATGATGCCACGACGGAAGGAATACCCAAACAAGAAGGCACGCCTGCTGTTTGGTGGCGCTGCTGCTGCTGCTGCGGCTGCGGCTGCGGCGGCGGCGGCAGCTGCGGCTGCTGCTGCTGCTGCTGCTGCTGCTGCTGCTGCTGCTGCTGCTGCGGCGGCGGCGGCGGCTGATGATGATGATGATGATGATGATGGTGCTGCTGCTGCTGCTGCTGCTGCTACTACTAGTGCTACTGCAAGATGGTGGAAGAAGCAGCCACCAGCAGTTGTCAACCACAGATCCACTGCCCGAGGCCACCACCGTGACCCACAAAGAAGGTATAGATATATAGAGAGGCAGCAGGCTGTATATTATAGCTTTCTTCCTTACACACACATACATACACACATACATACATTCACACACACACATACATACATTCACACATACGCTATGTTTACCGCTAGGACTTAGGGTTACATATGTATAACCTGTAGGTTTTTTTATATAACACCTCTCTCCGTCTGTGTGTGTGTGTGTGTGTGTGTATATATCTGTAGGGTTGGCAAAAATACTATATTGATTTTCCCAAATAGTATAGTATAGTATGAAATAGTACTATATATAGTAATATAGTACTATGATACTATTACTATGCAGGTACAAGCTCCCTGTAGAAGGGGGGTGTACGACCAACCGTTGTACCTGAAAATTACACCGTTGGAAAGGTCTTCTTTTGTTCTTTCTAAATATTTACTTAGACATGAGAAAGCAGATCGCTGTGGTCATCCAGATCACTTTTTGTTAGTTCGGTGCCCGGTAGGTGGACCCCAAACCCC
>NW_003307570.1:767530-769850 GCF_000143455.1 Volvox carteri f. nagariensis | reverse complement strand
GCTCTCAGTCGACCTGGTTAGCATAGGCCTCTGGGCTTGGGTCTCCTATAAACCGAATAATAACCGGTGGGGCGGGAAACAGGATAAGAGGGTCTTGGAGCTTACACTTAGGTGTCCAAAAGGCAGAGCTGCCCTCTTCCATACCAAGCTCCGCACCCTGCTGTCCCCAGCCCCTGAAATGGCAGTCATGAGCCGCCCGTCCAACACCTGGACCGCGGCAGGCTTTTATTCCAGCCGTTCCCACCGACAGAACCGGCCCACCAGCAGCTACGAGACCAGAACAGTCGTGTCGGCAGCTGCATGTGGTGCCTATTCGAGGCACACACGGAGGCCAATGTCGGGCGCGGGGCCACCGTGCGCTTCCGTGGCTACACCCAAGCAGTCAGCCAGCACTTCGTAAAGCGGAATGCAGGCAAGAGCCTGAAGGTCGGCGCCCGGGCTCTCAAGAAGACCCATCGGCATTTCGTCAGCACGGGCAGTGTCATGCAGGCGATGTACAGGATGCTCCACCTTGGGACTCCACACAAGATCACGCAGAAGCAGTTCGATGAGGCGGCGCTCCAGACTGGGTGCAAGGGCCTGACTGCCTTTGCGGCCCTGCCGTACGTCGACCTGTCGTGCCTCTTCACTGTCTCCACCGGCCATGCCCTGCTGTTCGGAGTGGTCAGCGACTTTGTGGACTACACGCTGAGGTCGCTCAAAGACATCAAGCCAGCAGACCCAGATGCCAAGCTGGTCATGTCTCGTGAAGCACGCCAGCGGGTCACGGCCCGCGGCCAGTTCCTGGTCGTGACTTCGGACTTTGGGCGGCGGTACAAATGCATCATGCAGTACCGGTGAGCACGGCCAGCACTGGGCAGTCGGCCACACACGGGGTTCGCTAATAGCCGAGAAAGGAAATACGACCAGGGGCTTGCCTGGAAAAAACACCTTCGTCTGTCAGAGAGTTTGCTACTCTACCTATGTAATGTACTTCTTCTAGTTACACGGTTGCTTGCCACACTGCCCCCCTCCACCCATGCAGCAAGAGCTACCGCATGGAGGACTGGCTGCACTTCGTTGAGACGTTCTCCAGCTACATCTTCAAGGGGGACGTGCTGCCCGAGGCCTTGCGGGCCCTGTGTTGGAGCCTGTGCAGCACGGTCACGCACTACTTCCGGCTGCGGCCCCCTGACGAGACCCGTGAGCAGTTCCTGGTGGCAGCCAAGGCGGCTGCATACAAGCTCAGAGCTTACACGACCAGGCTGGAGGAGTTGGAGGTGCCGGGCTACATGTTCACGGTCAACCTGCATATCTGCGTATGCTGGCTGTACTCCGACCTGCCGGTGGAACGCATGATGCAGCAAATGAAGACGCAAGGCGGAAGGATGGTGTCACAGGCACCCGAGAAGCACTACGCGCAGTGGCTGTGCCTGATACGAGTCGCTCACCGAGGCAGACCCCGGGACCGGGGCCAAACACACGACCAACCAGCAGCTTGAGAGGATGTTGGCACGGCGCACAGTGAACACTGAGGCTGCCTGGTTTGATAAACCAGGAGCCAACGGTTACCTGCTTGGACGAGGCCACATGGTCTACCCGAGTCCAGAATGAGTGGCACAAGTCCGGGCAGCCATGGCGAGCCTAGTGCACTGGTATGCCCTGGCATTCGAGGATGTGGCTTCCTGGACATTGGGTCCCAGTGCGAGCTACGAACTGGACACGGACCGCCTGGATAGGGTTCTCATGTCTACACCACCTGACTGTCCCAAGGCCCGCTCCTTATTGCGTGCCGAGGCACTCGATGAGGAGCAGTACTTCGGGGCTGAGTATGGGCGCCAGCAGCAGCGGATCTCCTGCTGGGCATGCTACCAGGCAGAAGTCGGCAACGAGACTCGGACGTATGCGGCCTACCTCAAGCACTTCGTCCACCTGCCCGCAGAAGATGGCGCTCAGGATGTCCGCTTCACTGTCGCAGATGTGTACTCGGGACAGGTGTTCAGCGAGGGGCTGGTGGTGGTCAACATGGCGGCCGCCCAGACAGCGAGGGCAGGCAGCCAGTGGGAGATGTGGCAGGACCTAGGGCTGCCGCTAAGTGAGCTGAAGGGCAAGTTCTGCACAGCCGCCCCGGAGGGGGACCGAAAGGGGCTGATGTACTTCATGCCATACACACACTTCACCAACCGCTGAGCAACCGCAGCAATGAGGCCGATGGATGCACCCTTGTCTGGTTGACAACGAATGACTACGAAAGTTATCCCATGCACATGTGCAACAGATGGCACGCATGTACATACATATGCAGGCGTATATGCGTAAAGGCACACTGGCAGTCCATATG
>NW_003307570.1:766270-767428 GCF_000143455.1 Volvox carteri f. nagariensis | reverse complement strand
CCTTCGTCTGTCAGAGAGTTTGCTACTCTACCTATGTAATGTACTTCTTCTAGTTACACGGTTGCTTGCCACACTGCCCCCCTCCACCCATGCAGCAAGAGCTACCGCATGGAGGACTGGCTGCACTTCGTTGAGACGTTCTCCAGCTACATCTTCAAGGGGGACGTGCTGCCCGAGGCCTTGCGGGCCCTGTGTTGGAGCCTGTGCAGCACGGTCACGCACTACTTCCGGCTGCGGCCCCCTGACGAGACCCGTGAGCAGTTCCTGGTGGCAGCCAAGGCGGCTGCATACAAGCTCAGAGCTTACACGACCAGGCTGGAGGAGTTGGAGGTGCCGGGCTACATGTTCACGGTCAACCTGCATATCTGCGTATGCTGGCTGTACTCCGACCTGCCGGTGGAACGCATGATGCAGCAAATGAAGACGCAAGGCGGAAGGATGGTGTCACAGGCACCCGAGAAGCACTACGCGCAGTGGCTGTGCCTGATACGAGTCGCTCACCGAGGCAGACCCCGGGACCGGGGCCAAACACACGACCAACCAGCAGCTTGAGAGGATGTTGGCACGGCGCACAGTGAACACTGAGGCTGCCTGGTTTGATAAACCAGGAGCCAACGGTTACCTGCTTGGACGAGGCCACATGGTCTACCCGAGTCCAGAATGAGTGGCACAAGTCCGGGCAGCCATGGCGAGCCTAGTGCACTGGTATGCCCTGGCATTCGAGGATGTGGCTTCCTGGACATTGGGTCCCAGTGCGAGCTACGAACTGGACACGGACCGCCTGGATAGGGTTCTCATGTCTACACCACCTGACTGTCCCAAGGCCCGCTCCTTATTGCGTGCCGAGGCACTCGATGAGGAGCAGTACTTCGGGGCTGAGTATGGGCGCCAGCAGCAGCGGATCTCCTGCTGGGCATGCTACCAGGCAGAAGTCGGCAACGAGACTCGGACGTATGCGGCCTACCTCAAGCACTTCGTCCACCTGCCCGCAGAAGATGGCGCTCAGGATGTCCGCTTCACTGTCGCAGATGTGTACTCGGGACAGGTGTTCAGCGAGGGGCTGGTGGTGGTCAACATGGCGGCCGCCCAGACAGCGAGGGCAGGCAGCCAGTGGGAGATGTGGCAGGACCTAGGGCTGCCGCTAAGTGAGCTGAAGGG
>NW_003307570.1:764154-766209 GCF_000143455.1 Volvox carteri f. nagariensis | reverse complement strand
GCCTCAGCCACCCTCCATAGCATCAGGAACAAGATAGAGGGCAACGGGTAACGATTCCACAACGAAACACACAAGCGTGGCACAGATGTGGCCCACCACTACCTGCCTACATCAAACAAATCTGCCGTACTCCGATAGCCATATCGAAGTACGACAGCGTTTTGATGCCCCACGTAAAACACATACGAGCCCCGACCCTCCCCCCCGAAACATTCACGCCCCCCTCCCCAACCAGCCCCAGCCACCCTCCATAGCATCAGGAACAAGAAAGAGGGCAACGGGTAACGAATCCACAACGAAACACACAACCGTGGCACAGATGTGGCCCACCACTACCTGCCTACATCAAACAAATCTGCCGTACTCCGATAGCCATATCGGAGTACGACAGCGTTTTGATGCCCCATGTAAAACACATAAGAGCCCCGACCCTCCCCCCCATCTTACCTCCATTCCCGGCTGGGCGTCGGCCCCATCTTCCGAGGCCTGCTGCACGTGCAGCACATGGATGGGAACATGACAATTAGGGCAGGCACGTCAATGACGGACCAACCAGCCCCAGCCACCCTCCATAGCATCAGGAACAAGAAAGAGGGCAACGGGTAACGATTCCACAACGAAACACACAACCGTGGCACAGATGTGGCCCACCACTACCTGCCTACATCAAACAAATCTGCCGTACTCCGATAGCCATATCGGAGTACGACAGCGTTTTGATGCCCCATGTAAAACACATAAGAGCCCCGACCCTCGCCCCCATCTTACCTCCATTCCCGGCTGGGCGTCGGCCCCATCTTCCGAGGCCTGCTGCACGTGCAGCACATGGATGGGAACATGACAATTAGGGCAGGCACGTCAATGACGGAGGCGAAACATACACGCCCCCCTCCCCCAACCAGCCCCAGCCACCCTCCATCGCATCAGGAACAAGAAAGAGGGCAACGGGTAACGAATCCACAAGGAAAAACAACCGTGGCACAGATGTGGCCCACCACTACCTGCCTACATAAAAACATTGGGACATTGGACATTGAAGCTATAATAGCCAAAGCCGTACATGAGCGGTTATGTCAGCCAATGGCATGGAAATCTCGTCGGTCGTAATTTTGTTCAGTAAACCTGACAAGGTTTTAAATGATTTCAGCCGACTTTCGGATATTGTGGCATGGACCCACTACATTGGCGGACCTGGTCGACCAGATCGATCGACGTCGGCCTCGGGTAACCTTGCCTATGTACTTATTTGTTCATCAACTATATTCTTCTTTGTGCTGGAACAATCGGCGTTCCTTTGGGCCATGACCATGACTACCAATGGTCATGTTACATCGGAGCACCAATACAAGTGGCAAACACCCTAAGTAACCTAAATTTCACTTATGATAAATTCACCGGCTATATTCATGCTTCCCAATGTGCTTTCGGGGCTGCACGTCAAAAGTAACCTCGTCCAGACAACTGTCCCGTAGCTGCTGAGCCTTGGGCGCTACACGTCTCTGGACTGCCAAATGGCCGTAGGTAGAGAGCAAATCGTAAGGACAAATAATGCCTCCCTACACTTATATTTGATGGCAAACATGTTAACTAACCTCGTCATAACATTTCACACACTCAGCGCGCATATCTGTGCCTAATTATGACACTTTCAAGGTTGCACATTTACCAAGCTTCTAGCTGGCGAGTAACCTGTCCAGACAACTGCCCCGTAGCTACCGAGCCTGACGAGTTACACGTCTCCGGACTGCCATACATATGTATGAAAAGAAACATGATTATTATATTATTAGCAGTAGCATAAAATCTATAATCCAGCAGGCAAAGACATTAATTTCAAGCAGTTCATGGTTGCACTGCATTGTAGGTGCAATGTATGCCACACATGCTTACATTAATTGTATGTTGTGAGGCGGCTGCAGATGACAACATGGCCATTCTTGTGAAGAAACATCAAGCCTAATTAACTTACAAGACTGCCAAAGACCACACCGCCAGCTAAGAGCACAGGACTGTCCTTGCCCTCGACAATGAAGACGAACTTGTCATCTTCATTGT
>NW_003307570.1:733916-764104 GCF_000143455.1 Volvox carteri f. nagariensis | reverse complement strand
GCGGTCGACTCTGAGGATCCCCACGGACGGAAGTAAGGTAGTTGACGAGCCGAGGAGGGGCGCCCCAAGTAGGGCCGGGGAAGGCAAGGAAAGCCTGCCCGGCACCGGACAGGCAAGGGGCGAGTCCTGCAGTAAGGTAGGCAACCGTAAGAGAGGGCCAGAGAAAAGGATGCGCAGAGAGAGGGGGCGCGCACCGGGTAGGCAGAAGACACAGTCGGATGAGGAGGATTCGCATAGACGAGGCGTAACAACGGCGAAGGAGGTCGCCGCTTCTGTGGAGAAGCAGAGGCTGGGTGGAGGCGAAGGTGAATGGCAAAGTAGCGACGAGCGAAGTTACCTGTGGCACGAGCCGAACTAGAGGCAACGCGGCGGAGTCTTGGGAACGAGGTAGAGAATATGAATGGTAGGTAAGAGAGTCGGCATGAGGCTGGAGGCTTACGTTTTCTGCTGTCGATGACTGCATTAGGTTATTTTCGTACTCTCTACTCGATTGCCGTGCGAGCGGCCCACCCGCCCTCCCACTAACAGCCAAATGGCTGATCGGAATTGTCTTTGAAGGGTTTGGGTACCGCGGGAGTGTGGTCGCAGACGCAATGGCCTTCCCCACAATAAGTTAGTAGTGAGTACGGATCACGCGATGACGTTTAAGCAATGGCGGACCTGGTCGACCAGATCGATCGACGTCGGCCTCGGGTAACCTTGCCTATGTACTTATTTGTTCATCAACTATATTCTTCTTTGTGCTGGAACAATCGGCGTTCCTTTGGGCCATGACCATGACTACCAATGGTCATGTTACATCGGAGCACCAATACAAGTGGCAAACACCCTAAGTAACCTAAATTTCACTTATGATAAATTCACCGGCTATATTCATGCTTCCCAATGTGCTTTCGGGGCTGCACGTCAAAAGTAACCTCGTCCAGACAACTGTCCCGTAGCTGCTGAGCCTTGGGCGCTACACGTCTCTGGACTGCCAAATGGCCGTAGGTAGAGAGCAAATCGTAAGGACAAATAATGCCTCCCTACACTTATATTTGATGGCAAACATGTTAACTAACCTCGTCATAACATTTCACACACTCAGCGCGCATATCTGTGCCTAATTATGACACTTTCAAGGTTGCACATTTACCAAGCTTCTAGCTGGCGAGTAACCTGTCCAGACAACTGCCCCGTAGCTACCGAGCCTGACGAGTTACACGTCTCCGGACTGCCATAGGGAATTGTAGTATTCTGGGCATATCACGGGATCTGGATTCGCTGATCGGTACTTTTCTGATGTCGTGACGCCACATGTCGACATAACATCCAACTCAGCGTACAACAACCGGTGGGATGGCCATGCCGCCCCCACTACACTATCTGCCTCATGAACATAATCTGTAGCTGGACTGCGCTATCTCTCAAACATGCTTAGAACATACCTTCCGCGAGATTGGAAGTATATATCCCGCCACCTTCCACCCTGTCCATGCCATATATGCGAGGTAGGATGGTGCTTATAGGCGATCTGGCAGCCCTTGAGTGTAGCAGCTGGCCGCCGAAAAGGCCTCTCGAGATGCTGCAGCTGGTGAAGCGCTTCACGCGTATTTGCAGTTACATACATGTGCCGTACTATGTACCTTCCACTACATTGAGCCCTCAGCTCGTATTGAGCAGTTTGCAGGTACCCCCACGATCATGTAGAACACACACACACATATAAGCACGTACACACTTAGCACTCAAGTTTCAGTTGGCCCCTGGTGTGCCTGTATGCATCCGTGCAGGACTGTGTCTACAATGTGACAACTGGCGAGTGCATACCCGATGCCTCTACAATTATAATCGCTGGAAAATCCACAACGTCCCTGGTGACCTTAGACCCCACCGTCCCACTACGTCTTCTGGTCATTATCCTGGATTACCCCCAATGTGGCTTCCCTGCCACTGTCACCGAGGATGATATCCGCACAATCTTCCTCGGTCCAAACCGCGACGGCAACGGGGGTGTGGCACAAAAATTCAGACAGTGCTCCTACAACAAGTTTGGACTCAATGTCACTGCGTTGAGGGTTGTCCGTGTGACTGATAATTGCACCACACCGATGTCAAGTATTTGTGCCTACTGGGCAATGCAGGAAAAAGCAGACCTAGCTGTCAAGCCCATCATCGGCCTTGAGGCGTTCGTATCATTTACCCACTACGCCTACGTGCTCCCACCGGCCTTGCGGGGAAATTGCGCTTGGGAAGGGTTGGCCATCATACCCATCGGCCATGTGATGTTTTTGCAAACTTCCGTCTACGGTCTGTATAGATGGGGAACCATCATGCAGGAGGCCCTCCACGACTACGGTAGGTAAACGTTTTAGTATAAGGGTAGGGAAATAATACGCAGGGAGGTTAGGGAAGGGAGGTTAGGGAAATAATTTCCTATATATGACAAGTGTAATATATGATAAACTTAAAAATGTAATAAGAAATTCTGGCTTCATAAAGTCTTCTCTGTCCATAACAATATTTTTTCTTCATATGTAGAAGGAAATATCCTACGTAGGTTGCACCTGCTGTATCGATCGGCATATTAATCAGTCAGTAGTGAGACTGCTGTATGTGGGGGACAGGGGGGCATATCTTCACCCATGGCCGCTACCCGGCAGACCCTGCCTTCCCCAGTGTTTCGGGGCACCCTCATCTAGTCACCCTAGCCAACTTCTCAATAGATCGCTCATGTTCCGCACCCACCACTGGCATCCAACGGAATCTGCCGGATCGATGGTGGCCCAACTCCGGAATGGATCCATTCCTGATCAGTTCACAGGTTAACTTTACCCGTAATTACACCAGTCATTGACTAAAGAAATTTTACCAGCGTTTTTTTTAAGTAATATATTCCTTAAAAGGAATAAACATGCCATTTTGGCCTTCGGAAAAAAGGAATGAATTGAGGCCGATCCGTACATTTTCATTCCTCCAGCCAAAAACGTCCATCGCTGCCAGATTGCTCCGTAATGTGCAGAACTTGGTATTTTCAATCATAGAATAGATATGAGGGGCCGTAAGAATGTGAAGCCCGTGGGTCAACGCGGCATAGCAGAATGTATGACTGGTCCTCACAGTGATGGCAGTGCTGTTGTCGGTAATGCATCGTCAATGGTGTTGCTGCCAGCGGCGAAGAGTGCGCACATGAACGAAAACGCGCCAACTCAGTGCGTGACTCTTGGTCTATGAGGGGAGTTGTAAGTTATTGGGGGGGGGTCTGCCGGGGGGGGGAGNCCGCCCAGCGCCTCACACTTAAGGAATAAATTACGACGACCCTAGCAACTTTGTTACTTAGGTTGGAATAAATTGAATGATAAAATCATTGCATTTTACCCTCCACCATCTGTTGATAGCTTTATCTTGGCGGGTCTTGATCCTGGGATCTCCTAGGGGCATCAGTGTGTGCCATACCAGTAATACCTAACCAATGTACGTATGCTACACGTTTGTCCTAGCCATGCATTACATTATGGCGTTTATATTCCTACTATTCTTAGTCTCATATGCATGCGCCTTTCAGAGTATTATCTCTGCGGATTTTGTTTATGATGTTCAGCCATATATGGCTGAACATGTATATATACACATCAAACCAGCGTGCAGCCCGCCTGCTGCTGAATAGTGGGATTCTTTGCTGTTAACGGCCACCCCTACAAACGCGGAGGGAGGTTAAGAAACGTAGGAGAATGCTTAAGAACGATAAGAACGTCTGAAGAACACGGAGGCGGGTGTGCATTCTTAAACATTCTTACACTGGGATTAAGCGGTTTTATGTAAGTATGTCATATAAGTATGCATTAAGAAAGCATCAGCCATAGAAACATTCTGTAATGAATGCCTGATGGAGCTCTTATAGTTCCCGGATAGGTAATATATCACAGTGATTGCGAAACAGTGAACATACCATGAAATTTCATGAAAACCATCAACATGTGTCTGGGTCTAATAATGCGAGACCTGTTAGATGGATTAGCGAGTTCATAGATATCTATGGCTACATCGATGGCTACATTGATGTAGCCAATAATTAAATCCCCTATCAATCACCATGCATATCTAGTTGGCCGCACTGCATATACATCAGTGTGGAGGGTGTCAGATTGGCGGCCCATCCTTGCATTCTGGGGGAGTCTTGGCAGGATGCGTGATCATGTATCCTGTCAGTTGGATACATCCTACACCCCCTTTTCATATCCTCAAGCCGATGCTTGCAAACATCCCACACCCTGGTGACTGCATCCCCTCATCCTCTGCCATCCTCATCCTTGGTGGGTTGGTGTTGACTCTTCCTGGGTCCACATTTGTATCCTTCTCCTTCCCATCCGTATCCTGTGCTCGACCCTCCACTGCATCCTGACTGAGTATTCTGCCACCAAGGAGACGCTTGGTGGTTCATGATTAGCCAGGTGCTACTGTCAACTAAGGCTTTGGTAAATTCGGTCTCGAGCACTTAAGGGACACCCAATTGGGTGTCCCTTGCAAGGGACACGGAAGGGATACCGTAAGGGATGAGCTTCCTCCCCTTTGGGGAGAACCTTCGGTGTCAAAGGGGTGGCACTGGAGGATACCCTCCTGTACCACCTTGCCACTGGAGGGTGCCCTCCTGTACCACCTTGCCACCGGAGGATACCCTCCTGTACCACCCTGCCACCGAAGAGTACCCTCCTGTACCACCTTGCCACCGGAGGGTACCCTCCTGTACCACCCTGCCACCGGAGAGTACCCTCCTGTACCACCTTGCCACCGGAGGGTACCCTCCTGTACCACCCTGCCACCGGAGGGTACCCTCCTGTAACACCTTGCCACCGGAGGGTACCTTCCTGTACCACCCTGCCACCGGAGAGTACCCTCCTGTACCACCTTGCCACCGGAGGGTACCCTCCTGTACCACCTTGCCACCGGAGGGTACCCTCCTGTACCACCCTGCCACCGGAGGGTACCCTCCTGTAACACCTTGCCACCGGAGGGTACCTTCCTGTACCACCCTGCCACCGGAGGGTACCCTCCTGTCAGCACATGTTTGTAGCCTGCCTGGTGAGTGTGTGTAATGGCTCGCAGCCCTCCACATGCATGAAGGAAAAAGTATTTTGATAGCACTCACAGAGCTGCCTTGTTGGAGGGGTGGGGCAGGGTGTGCACCCTGCAGGGAGCTATGTCCTGGGCCATGTAGCAAGCTTAGGATTTTAGGGTTTTAGTGGAGCCACATGAACACAGGGTGGCAGCCTTAGCACTAATTAATACTCATCCCTTCATTCATAATTGGCTGGCCTTGCCTGCCGACCAAAGGGGCATGCCACTCAACTTCAAGAACCACATCATAGCCTGGATGAATGGGTGATTTGTAATGAAAGATGTCCATGATTTCCCCACCCACATTTCTGAACTGGAAGGGCATTGCCTGGTGAAGAGAATCTTTTTTTGCATTCATTTAAAGGTGAAGCTGCACAAGATGGCAGTTGCTCGTAGCGAACCCAATGGGCTGGGGCCCCAGGCCCCACCAACAGTATCCTAGCACGGCAGGACCGTAGTAGGGAATCTCCTGCAGGTAGGCCGAGATGTAAGCTACCCGGGCGGGGTGCTATGGCCAGGCACTTAAGTATCACGACTACTTGGTGTTTAGAGTTCAAGACTTTGCTGCCGCCGTCTCAGATTGTTTCGTACCTGTTTATGTACGCTAGTGCTTGTCGCTGGGTTGGACTTCTTCCTGCCTCAGCGAGGACTCTAAATTCCACGCTTCCGTTAGCCCCGACTGTGACAGTTTCAGTTAGCCCCGAACTCTTCTGGTGGGGGCTTATAGAAAACACATGAGTCTGCCAGGCTCTCCATGGCAAGCAAGGATGCTTCCATTTGGATTCAGCTAAACATGGCAGTGGCCTCGGGGCGCCTCTTGTTTTTCATGCAGCTGCAGCAGCCAGGGATGGTGTTGGGCAGTGGGCTGCAGCAGGTATGTGGCCATGTCAGGCTGCACACCAGGGGCCAGGTCTGATAGCTGAGTTGCTGAACAGGTGTTGAGTTGTTTGTCGTACACGCACAAATGTTAGGGTACGGCACTTGGTGCATACCGCACATGTTTATAGCAAGATAGTAAAGAGGCGCCTTGTGATGCTTTTAAGCATCGTGTGATGAGTTTTCTTGTAGAATAGGTTCAGTGATAGCTATTAGCTCGAATAATCCAAAGTCGAAAGTTCGAATACAGCATAGGTTAGGTTGTAAATTAATTCCTACCAAGGTCATTCCCTGAAGCTTCTGCGGATGCCTGAGGAATGTGCACTCATGAGGATAAGTACAGGTGCGAAAGCAGGGGTCAGTGAATGTATCTAAAGACGATGGTATTTTCATTACGACCACCCCTTAACATTCCCACATTTTTAAGGCTTAAGAATGTAAGCAGCAAAAAGAATTTCCTGAGAATAAGACTTAAGAATGAGTGCCATACTTAGCAAACCTATGGTAAGAATGGTTAAAACCGGCCAAAGAGCAGCTAAGTATGTTTTAGGCAAAGAATCAATAAGTTGGCCTAAGAACGTATAAGAACACCCCAAAGAATGGAAGAGAATACATAAGACTGCATATGCTGCACAGTGGCAACGGTGGTGAGTACGTCGCCAAGCAACTGGAGCAGTGGCTGCACCAGCACGGCACTGCACACACCCACTCGGCGCCGTACACCCCAGAGCAGAACGGAGCGGTGGAGCAACTCAACCACACGCTCCTCGACCGTGTTCGGGCGATGCTGCATGACGCAGTACTCCCGATCAGCTACTGGCTGGAGGCTGCACACTACACCAACCTCCTGCACAATGCAGCCCCCTCTCAGGGCCAGGAGGCCACACCGTGGGCAGCTTATCACGGCATCCCCCCCGACGTCAGCCACCTTCACACCTTCCGCTGCCTGGCCTACATCTGCATCCCAGCCAGCCAGCAGGACAAACTCGGTCCTCATGCAAAGGGGGAACCTACCGCCCACCGGAGCATGGCACGGCCACCCACCGTGTCCATGTAGAGGGCATGGTGACTGTGAGCAGCGATGTCACCTTCGATGATGACCGNCGCAGCCTGGTTCACAACGGGCGGGCACCCGCTTTGGCACTAGCCCCGCCTGCCCCTGCGGCAGTGACCCCATCGGCGGCTCTACACCACCCGCCATGCTGCCGACCCCAGCGGCTGCCCCACCCCTGGCGACCCCAACACCACCCCTTCCACCCCAACACCTGCAGTCAACGGCAGTCCCTGCACACGCCGCTGGCCCCGGTCAGTGACGGCCCGCCCCCCTGACAGCAGCAGCAGCGGCAGCGGTGGAGAGTCGGGAAGTTGCAACAACTAGCAATGTGTGGGCAATTTGCACTGTACGACCAATGCAAGAAAACAAACCGTTCCAATCATTGGAAAAGGCACACAGCCCACATGCTTGCTAATGCCTGCCGATAAAAACTTTCGCCTAAAACGTTCCAAGAACAAGGGGCAGGAGAGGGGGGAAAGTCCGGGGAAGTGGGGCGGCAGCCCCACGACCCCGCACATCCCCCCCAAGACCACCTGGCCACCGACATGCAATCATGATAGGAATGAGCGGGAGCCAAGGGAAACATTTAAAAGCATCATTCAATTTTATCAATTTGGCTGGGCTAAGAACGAGTTAAGAACGTTCTTAACCCCCCTCCGCGTTTGTAGGGCACTGTAGCAGCTGGTACACAGTACAGCTCTACAAATACGCGCGTAGCTCAATTACCAGCGTCTCGAGAGGCCTTTTCAGCGGCCAGCTGATACATTTGGTATCGAGACCTAATGAAATCTTATACTCTGAAGTCGTCGGTTCAACCCCCACTAATCACGCTTGAGTGGAAAGTCGGGTTTGGCGGCTTAGTGAGCGATTATCGCTAAATAAAAAATCTGTAGCTGAACCGACTGGTCTGTCTCTGTTCCTGAAAAACCTGACGGCTAGGCACATGAAGGGAACCATGACGTGACGTGGGCTTGAACACCCTACTGCCCGAGGGTAGGCGAAGGTTGGCACAGGCTGGTGGTATACGAGGCTCTAAGGTTCTACAGCCGCCGTACTACAGCCGCCGCCGTACTTTAAGGTATTGTTGTATGATGTGCGAAACAGGGGGGTATGTCTTTGCCCGTGGCAGCTACCCTGTGAAACCCTGCCTTCCCCGGTATTTCGGGGCACCCTCATCCAGTCACCAGTGCTTAGTATAATTTTGAAGCTCTTGATAAATGATAACTTCATATTTGTTTGGAGGACTTGGTATTCAGTACTTAGCGCTTCATGTGCAGCTAGCTGATACAGATCAGCGCTTATCTGTAACATGGTGCTAAGTGATCTACTAAGCGGCCTCTTAAGCGTATTACCAGGTAGCTATGAAGGACATATGAAGTGGGTAGCACTAAGATGATATCAAGGTATTAAAGTGGTGGCGTTCCACGAGTGATATATGTCCATATACTTACATGGGAATGGCTTATTCATGAATAAGCCGTAAGGGTATGATGCATACCTTACATGCATACCGTGCGCCTCAAGCAGGCCAGGACTGGTAATGGTAGCATTTATACAACAATGGATTAGGCACTACTGGTAACGCGCGACCATTTCCCCCGGGAGATCCTGGGATCGAGATCTGTCAGGGACGAAAATTCTTCCAATGATAGAAGGTACTGCGACCCTAGTTGATGGACGGTGTAGAACGGGGTAAAGTTAACCTGCAAGCCGGCCAGGAATGGAGTTGGGCCGCTGTCGACCTGGCAGATTCCGTTGGATACTGGTGGTGGGTGCGGAACCTGAGCGATCCACTGAGAAGTTGGAGTACCAAGTATTTTGAAGTAAACAGATACACAGTACACATGTAAGAAGTACCCCTACGAACACGGAGGCGGTTTAAGAACGTTCTTAAGTTGTTCTTAGCTCAGCCAAATTGATAAAATTGGATAACTATTAGAATGTTCTTTGACCGTTCTAAGAACGTTCTTAAGAACGGCTGAGACTGACTTAAGAACGTTCTTAACGAACGCACGTTCTAACGGCTTTGCCAATTTTTGGGCAGGGCCCCAGCGTGAAGCGCCCAGGGGACCCCCGCCCTGTAGGATTGCTCATGTCCGTGTGACCATGTGTGTGTGTCTGTGTATCTGTGTGTGTGTGTGTGTGCTTTTCTGTGTGTGTGTCTGTGTGTCTCGGACCAAACGTAATATCTCGCCCGGCTGAAACGCATTACTGGTAATATATTGCATTCTCTATTGCAAGGTATCTCGCCTGTATACTCATACGACTTTTCTTGGCTATGTAGCCAAGAAAAGTCGTATGAGTACAAACAACTTTGGCTGCCTCCATTGACCGAGGTCAAAGTCACATCAACGCCTCTTGGGCTAAATTAAATCTCAAAAGGTACCGTGTATCTCATACCGTGAATTCTGAGATGACAGCGTATGATAACTCGAACACCCAGCTTGTGTTACCGTTTGCCCGCATGGGCATTCCTATTTGCTACCAGCAGGCCGACAAAATTGCTTTCATTTCTCTATGAAGTACTCGTTTGTACAATTACTTTGGCCAATGCTCGGGGCTCAGTGTGTCGGCTTCCTGCCTCCCGTGCTCTGACAAGCATAGCTCCCACAGCATCCGCGCTGCTGCAACAAGCACAGCTCCCGCCACGTTGACACTACCCATCAATTGTCACACGTGGCGCCCTAGCTACCGGCCTGTACGGATGCAGGGGGCCCCGCCCTTTTTCCCGCTTCGAGGAAGCCGACACCCGACTTGTTGGCTGGAGGAATGAGCTTGTTCGGTCGGAACATTATTTATTCCTAATTTCCAGTACCACGGACAATTTTTTATTGCGAATTCAGAATTTATTCCGCAAAGAAAAAATCGCTGGTGGTCATGTGGCCATGTGGCCATGTGGATGTATGGCTGTGTGGCTATGTGGCCATGTGGCCATGTGGCCATGTGGCCATGTGGCCATGTGGCCATGTGGCCATGTGGACGTGTGGCCATGTGGCCATGTGGATGTATGGCTGTGTGTCCATGTTGCCTTTTCAGCGGCCAGCTACTGCACTCTCATAATGATTAAGATGTCTCCCGGAAACGGTCCAGTGGCTCTCAGATCCTGCTTCGACCCTAAATTGCGACCAGAATGTCAACGTAAATTCGTCTTCCTTTTTGTCCATATGCATAGCTATCCTGCGTGCTATTCCCCGTAATGGGTTCAGCCGTGAAATGTTCCAGCAGCACGATGACACACTTGCTGATCTGGTTTTAGAGCCGCTCATGAGTGTGTGTTAGGAAAGAGCCCGGGTTCCCTAGCGCCGTGTTGATTGTTGCATTTCACCATCGTGCTGCATGTGTATTGACCACCATACCAACTCATCATAGGGTAGGGCGACCACCGGCATCCTAATGGACAGCGTTTGTTTGCAGCATCGGCCCCTGCCTGCCCACCTTCATACTAGGAACTATTAGTCCCTCAGGGACTACTAGTATGGAAGGCTTCCATACATGGTTAGGCACTACTGGTAGGGCACACACCATTTCCCCCGGGAGATCCCGTGATTGAGACCTGTCAGGGTCGAAAATCCTTCCGATGGTGGAAGGTAACATGCCCGTAGTCGGTGGACGGTGGATGGATAAAGTTGGCTTTCGAGCTGACCAGGGATGGAGTTGAGCCGCTGTCGATACGGCAGATTCCGTTGGATGCTGTAGTAGCTGGCAGCTGAAAAGGCCTCTTGAGATGCTGGTGGTTGCGCTACGCGCGTAGTTGTAGAGCCGTACTGTGTACCAGCTACTACAGATGCCGGTGGTGAGTGTGGAACCTGAGCGATTCACGGAGAAACTGACTAGGGTGACTAGATGAGGGTGCCTTGGTAGCGGCCATGGATGAAGATATGCCCCTGCCCCACATATCATACTTGCATGCATTACTTAAACCCTGCACCCGTGCACATCTACATTAATGTACGCAGGGCTGTTTCATTCATGGCGTAACAACATGGAGTACGAGGACTACTCAACTGCCATGGGCCATGGCAATGCCTGCCCCAGCGCTGCAGAGATATCTCGCATGGGCTGGGCCACCCCTGCGACCGCGGGCGACCAGCTTGACAAGGATGAGCTGTCTCCAGCAGGATCGCCCCGGACCTTTTACCTGCCAGCCACTTCCCTCACCGGCAACTACAGCTTCTTGCGTGTGCTGCCAAACTGGCTAAATGACACATACAACAGTCCAAACGGTAAAAACCTGTATATTGCCTTTCGCGTTGCAAAGAATGGTGACGAGGCTCTGGAAGCTGAGTTTGCATCCAAGATAAACGTGCATGAAGTCAACGCTACAATGGTAAGTCTAAGCATGGTTACTGCACTCTGGGAACCGATTCCCGGGATTCCCTTCATTTTGCGTTCGTTTCGTGCTCATTTCGGAATGGAGGGCTGAGGGGCCTTCAGAACATACCGAAGAAGTTCGGCTTAAATGCATTTCAACAATCTCTGGCATGGCGATATTATGGTCTAATATCGCCATGCCATTGTTTTAATTACTTATGACTGTATGCATTCTCCCAACGTGAATTTATATATAATTAATACAGCTGTATGCGTGTGTGTATGCATGTGTGTGTGTTTGTGTACAGCAACGTCTGTAGAACTTGTATCGTCTATAGATGATGTGTACCAGCTACTATAGGCCGGCCTGTACATTCTCATTCCTCCAGCCAAAAACGTCCATTGCTGCCAGATTGCTCGGTAGTGTGCAGAACTTAGTATTTGCAATCATAGATTAGATATGAGGGGCCATGGACGGCCATGTATATAAGAAGGTCATGCCCGTGAGTCAACACTGCATAGCAGCATTTATGACCGGTCCTCACATAGCCAAATACGCACAAGGAAATGACTCAAAACGTCGAACAGGCACCAAAACAGCAAGATAAGCCTGGAATTTTTCCTGATAAGGGTGTTCAGGATGGCAGTGCTGTTGTCGGTAACACATCGGCAACGGTGTTGCTGCCAGCGGTGACCGATGACATGGGTGCCATTACCCCTGCCCTCCATGGCGGGTGTGATCAGCATAAGCCCAAGCTATCGCCCAATCAGCTCGACAGCAAGAACAGTGCATGCGGTGAGGCCAGCAATCCATTCCATGCGCCACCCGAGTGCTCACCGTGCCACGCGGGCTCAGATGCAGCACGTCTGCAAGACTCCCACCAAGACCAGACAGCGCAAGTCACCTAGACAGCCAAAGCGAACCCAAAGGGAAGGCTCAGAAACCCGCGACCATGGGTGACTTTGCCAATAAGCTTCTCAATTGACGAAAGCCCCCAGGCCTTCACTAGAAGGCCCACCAGGAAAAATTGACAGGAACTTGCAGGTTGTAACTAGATGAGGCCTGAGCCATGGATGCAATACATATCAATGCTTGGACCATATTGTTTGTACGCAGGACAATGGCTACCCAAAAGATATGTACAAGTTCACGGACCGCAAAATTCAGTTCATTGGAGCGACAGAGTCCATGTCCCAGATGGTATTAGATGCTTATAAGTTGATTGTATACGGTGGAGCCACTATTAATACGGACACCATGAGGGTGCATCTCTGCCGCTATGTGACCTCACCGGTGGAGTGTCCCGCCCTCAGAATGCTGGAAGACATCGGCGTGAAAATAAGCCCACCATTCATCACACCGCCACCAAGCCAACGTCCCCTGAGCCCGTCACCACCAAGCCCACTGCCGCCAAGCCCAATACCCACGAGCCCACCGCCGCCACCAAGCCCACCGCCGCCACCAAGCTTTCGACCCCCCCGTTCATCGCCACCAAGCCCACGACCCCCCCGTCCACAGCCTGGTGAGCTTACTAGCACCCCCAACCATGTAACACACACACATACATACATACACGTACATACATACATACATACATCCAGGCAGGCGGCTGGCAGAGGTTAAGGCCTGACTTCTGCTCCCAGTCGACCCAGTCGACCCGGGTTCAAATCCGCCTGCCGGCTCCTCGGGTGTTTGAGGAGTGATGAAATGGGAGGTGGCCCCCCATCTTATGGACGGTGTAGGACGTGATAATATCAACTTGCGAGCTGACCAGGAACTAAGTTGATGCGCCGTTGATCCGCTAGATTTGGTTGGATGCTGGTGGTGAGTTGCCGAACCCAACGAATACATTCTGAAGTCGGATGGGGTGACGGATTAGGGTGCCCCTCTAGCAGGGGAGAGCAGGGACTGCCCCGGGAAAGGGGGCCGCTGGCGAAGTTGACCACCCTGTAACAACATACATACATCCACGTACACGTACACACATGTGCATGGCTGGATGTGATTGCCCCTTTACTTAGTCTCCTCCCTTTGCATTTGCTTGTTCCCCCAATTCAATTAAGCAGCACCAAGCAGCGGCAGCGGCTGCACGTACACCATCAAGTCTGGTGACACCTTTTGGGCCGTTGCTTTACGGCGCGGCACCACCCTGGACGCCATTCAGTCCTTGAACCCGGGAGTTGACCCCTACATGTTGCAAATCGGCCAGGTCATCAATGTGCCGTGCTCAGGGTACGTACACACATCGATGTATGTATGTCTGAAATTACTGCGTGGGAAAACACGAATTAGGAGCTCATAGGCTACATGTGCATGTACCGTAATACACAAGCACCGCTGACCACATATTGTTCCAGCATTGATATCTACCGAGTGCAGGTAATACATTTTGTCTGTAGCTCTAGACCCCTCTTTCGTTTTCGCCTAAATATTCAACCTTGCATACCTTTAATTAGTAATCGTTGCACAAGGCAGGCAGGTACTGTGTGTAATGCTTTCCTGTAGCAATGTAACCAAACTCTATCAGGCTTATCTAGCATATCATACCTGTCTAATCATATCTATCTAGCTACCTAAATTTATCTATCATATGTACCTATCTAATCTGATCTATCCATCTATCCATCTAACGAAGGAGGTGATCCATTATTGCTGGCTGCAGCTGTCAGCGAGCGCAAGTGCCTGGAACATTTAGGACACGTGCGTGCATCAGCAGTAGATGGATGGCTGTGTTATATCACGACATCAGAAAAGTAGCGATCCGCGGATGCGGATTCCGTGGTATGCCCAGAATACAGCAGGCTGCATGTGCTGGTGGCGTCATGTCCGACAGAGGGCAGGCCATTGGCTGAATTTATGTCACGGTTCTTGTCCTCTGTACGACCTTTACACTTAAGGAAGATGTGCCATACTAAGCGAACTACGCCGCCTATCCCCATGCATTTTCCAGATACCTGCAGCAGATGGCATCGATCCAACCTGACCTGCTGCTGTAATGGCAGACCGGCAATTCGTAAACCAGCGCTTCCAAGTTGACCTAGTGGCGGATAGATGCTCGACTAACATCCCGCCGGATCAAGTGTCCAATTGCAGTTGATTCCAAGCCATTACCTGCGTGGGTGGGCGGGCATTTACTGCCGGCGCCTCTCATTGCAAAGATGTTATCGATTAATGGCGCTCTACTGAACAGTTGAAGAGCTGTACAGAGCTCTGGCAGAGCCTAGCATCTCTATCTCCCAACCTATCTCTTATGCAACCTGTACGATGTTACCATACTTTGACTTAACCTAGATCATGTTTCTTCCAAGATCTAGCCTTCTCTCTGAAAGAGAAGTCTGTGCATTACTAATCATCCGTTTCATTATATATCACAGTACGACCTATATTGAACGTGGTTTAAAGCAATTTCCATCCTACCTCTTTTAATATTCCTGCTGCCCATATATAGCCCGACAACTTAAATATTCCCCCACCTACCGCAACCCTCTTTTCTTCCCCTCCAATCCCGTACATAAACCATATCGTGCCTCCATGGGCACATGAAGCAGATCCGGTAAGCACATGCTGTTCATCAATCACGGCGTATGGATGCGTGCTGGTTGCCTGTTTAGGAAGTGAAACATGTTATTGTGTAGTATCCTGGGTATCACGGAATCTAGTATCCCCCGATCGGTTCTTTTCCTGCGATAAGACGTGATACAACAAATTGCTACTCCAACCAACGACCTGGGTGGGCAGCTCACTGCTGTGGGCTGCCAACACATGTGTGCTGTTCGTGAGCCGGCTGTTGCTATCTGCGCGGTATTATGTAACACCCTACATGCTGGAAGCAAAGTCAGTATGTCTGTGCCTGCACATCTTTATACAATTACAGGGATCGACTATACATCCATGTACATGCACACGTGTGTGCATGGCCGGATGTGATTGCCCCTTTACTTAGTCTCCTCCCTTTGCATTGGCTTATTCCCCCAATTCAATTAAGCAGCACCAAGCAGCGGCAGCGGCTGCACGTACACCATCAAGTCTGGTGACACCTTGGGGGCCGTTGCTTTACGGTGCGGCACCACCGTGGACGCCATTCAGTCCTTGAACCCGGGAGTTGACCCCAACAGTCTGCAAATCGGCCAGGTCATCAATGTGCCGTGCTCAGGAGGAGGAGGGTACGTACACACATCGATGTATGTATGTCTGAAATTACTGCGTGGGAAAACACGAATTAGGAGCTCATAGGCTACATGTGCATGTACCGTAATACACAAGCGTCGCTGACCACATATTATTCCAGCATCGATATCTACCGAGGGCAGGTAATACATTTTGTTTGTACCTCTAGAGCCCTCTTTCGTTTTTGGGCGAGGCCCCGGGTGCAAAGCGCCATTCGGGGGCCCGAGCCCCCCGGGTTCACTGCTGTCCGTCCGTCCGTCCGTCCGTCCGTCCGTCCGTCCATCCGTCCGTCCGTCCGTCCGTCGGTCCGTCCGTCCGTCCGTCGGTCCGTCCGTCCGTCCGTCCGTCCGTCCGTCCGTCCGTCGGTCCGTCCGTCCGTCCGTCGGTCCGTCCGTCGGTCCGTCCGTCCGTCCGTCCGTCCGTCCGTCCGTCCGTCCGTCCGTCCGTCCGTCCGTCCGTCCGTCCGTCCGTCCGTCCGTCCGTCCGTCCGTCGGTCGGTCGGTCGGCAGTGATTTTTTTTTCATTTAGGGGGGGTCTCAATTTATTCCGACCTAAGTAACAAAGTTGCTAGCGTCACCGTAATGTATTCCTTAAGAGTGGGGCGCTGGGGGGGGCTACACCCCCCCAAGACCCCCCCATAAGTTACAACTCCCCTCATAGACCAAGAGGCACGCACTGCGTTGGCGCGTTTTGTCTGCCATGTGTGGGGATTTTCTTTCTGCTTGTCCCGCCATGCACCGTCGCTCATGCCCTTGCGGATGCGCTGTGTCTGAGCCCGCTTGGCACTGCGAGCGCTCGGGTTGGGCGCCTCGCCGCATTCGTTGTTGTCGACCTGATTGGGTGACAGCTTGCGCTTATGCTGATCATAACCGCCATGGAAGGCAGGGGTAATGGCGCCCGTGTCATCGGTCGCCGCTGGCAGCAACACCATTGCCGATGCATTACCGACAACAGCACCGCCGTCCCAAACGCCTTTATCAGGAAAAATTTCAGGCTTATATTGCTGTTTTGGTGTTTGTTCGGCGTTCAAGTCGTTGCCTTTTGCGTGTTTGGCTATGTAAGGACCGGTCATACATTCTGCCATGCCGTGTTGACTCACGGGCTTGACCTTCTTACGGCCCCTCATATCTATTCTATGATCGATAATACTAAGTTCTGCACACTACGGAGCAATCTGGCAGCAATGGACGTTTTTGGCTGGAGGAATGAAAATGTACGGATCGGCCTCAATTTGTTCCTTATTTCCAAAGGCCAAAATGGCCTCTTTACTCCTTAAAAGGAATATATTACTTAAAAAAAAAACACTGTCGGTCGGTCGGTCGGTCGGTCGGTCGGTCGGTCAGTGGCTTACATATCTCGCCCCGCAGAAAATAGCGTTTGATTGCTATATCTATTCTATATCGAAATGCCAAAGGAGACATTCCGGATAAATCGGAGCGCGAAGATAGCCCTAAGGCACTGATTGGGTCAGTAACCCATGGGTTACCCATCTTCAACCCCCGGTAGCCCTTTGGTAACCCCCTTGTAAGTTCCTACCCAGCAGGAGGGTAAACACGGCCCCAGGGTTAAACCCCTCCGTTGCCCTGGACTATGAACATATGTATGGGCCTATTGGCTACTCCTCTTATATGCTTCCCACATCGTAAATTCCGCTTAAGGATACTTTTAAACATGTAAACGTTAGCAACCTACAGTATCGTGGTATCTCGGGAAGCATCGTTTGCCATTTCAACCTTAAGGTCTCTAATGATGGCATCACACACGCAAGGAATAAGCAATAAGTCACTATGTCTTGGGCTGTTTGGCTTGTAGATGAGTACAGGAGAAGGGGCGAATGCTGGCAGCACACACGCAAGTTGACGACAGGTCTTCACAAAATGGATGCCTTTGGTTCTCATCCAATGTTATATCTCATTGTGAAACATCAGGCAGTCAGTCCTGAGGTCGGCCGACATATTACCGGCTGGGGATGGTCGTACGCATATGTGCATGCTGCTTTACGTCCATTGTTACTCCTGACAAGCACATTCAAGCTGAATCACAGCTAATTAGCTTGTAAGCTCATATAGTGCACACTTTTGGCTGGTCTTTTAATTAGACGGACATGCTAAAATGAGCGATGACCACTATCACGAATTCAGTCAATCATATTCACTGCTGGCATTGTTCCTATTGACCATAGATACAATGCACACATATAATCCACGTTGCAATACTGGTGCGTATGGCGGCAAAGATGGTGGCATTCTAGCGTTCGCGCGCGCGGACCACCACAACAAGACCGTTGAATGTCTTTCTGCAGCACAGGCCCACACTTATGGTGCACCTCATTTAGCAAGACATCCAGTGACAATTTTACCTGAGGGTGCCTTACACTTCGCCGGGTGTGACCGTGTTCGGAGTCAAACATCCGGATCTCCCGCCCAAGACCTTCGACGCTCTTCTGAGAGCCTGCTCTGAAAACGAGCATACTCTGGATAGTGTTGCATAGGTCGTGCGTAGAGCTAGAAGTAGCAGGTCGGGACAGGGCACTTAAGCTACTGGCCGACCTTAAGGTAATGTAAGCTTACATTGCCGCCCGTTGGCTGGTCCGCGAGATTTAGGTATTGGGTCCGGAGCGGCGGTAAGTGCCTGGACCTTTTGATAGGAATATGTATTGTCTTCACTGGCGGCTTCTCGCTGGCGGTGGTCCCCAATTTGCTCTGCCTATGTACGCCTAGGCGGACGAAGAGGCCTCTTCGTCCGCCTCCTTGCATCTAGGCTGCAGCTGTGTGCCTTATCCTTAGGTCTAGGTTTCTACACAAGGCATGTTTTGGTGCGTCAATGTTGATAATTGGGCATTCACAAGTGATTGGTGAAGACATGTATGTTTGCGTGTGTAGACAGGCCTGTCTACACGCGCAAACGTACATGTCTTCACCAATCAGCCTAGGCGAGACAGGTGCAGGTGAATGTAAACATGGGTTACCCTGCCTGTTACCCATCAGTAGTGTATTACCCCGACCCCTTTGTTACCCCTCGGTAAGGGGTTACCCCTACCCCGGGGTTAGGTTACCCACCTCCCTTCGTACATAGCCACATGGGTAACCCCTAACCCTACACCCTGGGTTACACTTAAGGGGGGGTTACCCCCCCTTTTATGCCATAGGGTAGCTTTCCATGGCTCCGAGTTTGACATAAAGTTACATATCTCACTCCGCAAAAGATTGAATGTAGAAGCTATATCTATTCTACATCCACCTGCCAAAGGATAAATTCCAGATAAATTGGATCGTGATAAAGATAGCTTTCCATGGCTCCGAGAGTTTGGCGGAGGAGGGCGGGGCCGCCCAGGTCGGGCAGTTGCGCAGGCGGAGGTGCCAGCCCCCACAGCGGGCCATGTCGGCAGCCCCCATCTGCCGGCCGCCTTGCCGCCCGCGTCGCCGCCGGCGGCGGCGGCCCCTGGCCAGCCGATCCGCCGCGGCCGCGGCCGGGCCCCCAGCAGAGGACACGGAGGAGGGCGAGGCTGTTGTTGACCCATGGCAACGCTCTAAGCACCTCCCTCCTAGCATGTCGTGCCTGTTTGATTGTTGTCCTTCTATTCTCTTCTTCATTCATTCAATCCAAGTTCAAACGAAGTGTGCCTTTGCGACACACCATCAGCTTTGCCGCTGCATTCTGACTTCAAAATGTGCAATTGGAACGATCCCTGAATGCGTTCTGGCTGGGAGCGGACAACAATTGGTCCATGAAGCACGGGCACTTTTGCGCGCCTTGAACTGCCAGCCAGACGGCCCTTCAGTCTGCTGGCTGACAGTTCAAGGCGCTTTGTGTTTATGTCATTCTACGGATTGCCGCATCACAAGAAGGCTAACTGTTCCGTCAATAATGATTATGCTATGGCGGCTGCTGTCTACGCCGCCAAAGCAAGTCTGCCAACCTTTATTGCTTGAGAATTACAATAACAAGTGTGTACTCCAAACATGGCGGCGACTTGTGCTTGCACTCCTATGCCGTACGGACTGCCCTGCGAATTAAACTGGGTCAAGTGGCTGCACCGGGGCCAAGCCCCTTTTCGGCTTTGAAAAGCCGCCCCCCTAGTCTCCTAAATATTCAACCTAGCATACCTTTAATTAGTAATCGTTGCACAAGGCAGGCAGGTACTGTGTGTAATGCTTTCCTGTAGCAATGTAACCAAACTCTATCAGGCTTATCTAGCATATCATACCTGTCTAATCATATCTATCTAGCTACCTAAATTTATCTATCATATGTACCTATCTAATCTGATCTATCCATCTATCCATCTAACGAAGGAGGTGATCCATTATTGCTGGCTGCAGCTGTCAGCGAGCGCAAGTGCCTGGAACATTTAGGACACGTGCGTGCATCAGCAGTAGATGGATGGCTGTGTTATATCACGACATCAGAAAAGTAGCGATCCGCGGATGCGGATTCCGTGGTATGCCCAGAATACAGCAGGCTGCATGTGCTGGTGGCGTCATGTCCGACAGAGGGCAGGCCATTGGCTGAATTTATGTCACGGTTCTTGTCCTCTGTACGACCTTTACACTTAAGGAAGATGTGCCATACTAAGCGAACTACGCCGCCTATCCCCATGCATTTTCCAGATACCTGCAGCAGATGGCATCGATCCAACCTGACCTGCTGCTGTAATGGCAGACCGGCAATTCGTAAACCAGCGCTTCCAAGTTGACCTAGTGGCGGATAGATGCTCGACTAACATCCCGCCGGATCAAGTGTCCAATTGCAGTTGATTCCAAGCCATTACCTGCGTGGGTGGGCGGGCATTTACTGCCGGCGCCTCTCATTGCAAAGATGTTATCGATTAATGGCGCTCTACTGAACAGTTGAAGAGCTGTACAGAGCTCTGGCAGAGCCTAGCATCTCTATCTCCCAACCTATCTCTTATGCAACCTGTACGATGTTACCATACTTTGACTTAACCTAGATCATGTTTCGTCCAAGATCTAGCCTTCTCTCTGAAAGAGAAGTCTGTGCATTACTAATCATCCGTTTCATTATATATCACAGTACGACCTATATTGAACGTGGTTTAAAGCAATTTCCATCCTACCTCTTTTAATATTCCTGCTGCCCATATATAGCCCGACAACTTAAATATTCCCCCACCTACCGCAACCCTCTTTTCTTCCCCTCCAATCCCGTACATAAACCATATCGTGCCTCCATGGGCACATGAAGCAGATCCGGTAAGCACATGCTGTTCATCAATCACGGTGTATGGATGCGTGCTGGTTGCCTGTTTAGGAAGTGAAACATGTTATTGTGTAGTATCCTGGGTATCACGGAATCTAGTATCCCCCGATCGGTTCTTTTCCTGCGATAAGACGTGATACAACAAATTGCTACTCCAACCAACGACCTGGGTGGGCAGCTCGCTGCTGTGGGCTGCCAACACATGTGTGCTGTTCGTGAGCCGGCTGTTGCTATCTGCGCGGTATTATGTAACACCCTACATGCTGGAAGCAAAGTCAGTATGTCTGTGCCTGCACATCTTTATACAATTACAGGGATCGACTATACATCCATGTACATACACACGCGTGTGCATGGCCGGATGTGATTGCCCCTTTACTTAGTCTCCTCCCTTTGCATTGGCTTATTCCCCCAATTCAATTAAGCAGCACCAAGCAGCGGCGGCGGCTGCACGTACACCATCAAGTCTGGTGACAGCTTTTGGGGCCTCGCTTTGCAGCGCGGCACCACCGTGGACGCCATTCAGTCCTTGAACCCGGGAGTTGACCCAACCATGTTGCAAATCGGCCAGGTCATCAATGTGCCGTGCAGCCCTTGAGGTCCTGAAAGCCGGACGAGGGAACGTACCAACATGTCTACTCCAAGAATAACATATGATGGCAGAGAGTTATTTATTGTCCTACAGCCGCTTTTCCCTTTGCTGTGCATCCCTGGGTGTGTTGGAGGGATTCATGGGGCCTTGCTCGTTCTTCCCCGCCCGGATGGTTCACAATATGGCGATAATGCATACGATAGGAACATCAATTACCTTGCAGTAGGTCGGGGTCGGGGTCGTGATAGGGTCAGCACTGCCCGCCCGGCGTTGTGGGTTCCTTGATCCCCGGGCCCGTTTCTGTGAAGGAGACATTTGTATGGAGCCGCCAGGCCGCGTGGCTAGACAGGGTTTGGTGAATGTATGTTTTTATGTGCTGCATGTGTGCGTACATGCAACCTCGCTCCGTCGATCTGATGTCACGCCAAAACATCTGGAGTGCACAAATTACGTGCCACGGTCGAGTTAGTCGCTATCTGCAGGTGGTTAAGCCAACCGAAGGTAGTTGGACGAACCGCGTATTGATTTAGTTGAGACTTTGGGTGTTGCCTGACTAGCGTATAAGGTGCTTTTCGTTGTGGTTTGAGGATGTTGTTGTCGTTCATCTGTCGTTAGTCGGATGAGTGTTACGTATCCAGGATAGGGCCTCGTGTGATAAGGCCTGGCGTGGATCAGTCGATACTTCGCCATAAATGCGAGTGTGAAGAGGCCAAACATTTGTCGTTTGGCTCTTGAAGCAACTCTTCGTGAGCGTACAGACCAATAAACATTAAGTTTTCATGAGGAATTATCGTTCGTTACACACTAAGGGTACCTGCAAGCAGTAAACAGCCGTCTTCAATCGGTAGGTAGGCCGGGTGAGGGCCGGCTACTGTGAAACTTTAATAATCGAGGGAGGCGGGCAAACCCAACCAACCCCGCGACGCAGTCTGGCCAACGTTCGTGCCCCACCGCCCTTAAGAGGGCCACGGCCGCAAGCTAGGGCTTGTGCCGACCACGCACATTTGAGGCTCGTGCCGCCCCCCCCTTAAGAGGGCCTCGGCCGCAAGCTAGGGCCTGCACCGACCGCCCCCCCCCACACACACATCGAGGCTTATGCCTTTTGTCTGCCATTGATAAGGCCCAAACCAAAAACCCAGCTAAACAGCGCCGGGGGAAACACAACCCCGACCTCGACCCGAGCCCCACTACTCCACTACTTCGGCGGGTTCGGGCACTCCTTGGCCCAGTGGCCCATGACGTTGCACTTGAAGCACGGCCCCTTGGGAGCCTTCGGCGCCGATGGCCCAGCCGCGGCCGCCACCTGTGCCGGTTGCACCTTCACGGGGGGCTTAGCAACCTTCCGGCTCTCAGCTGCGGCCTTAATGGCCTTCTTCAACGCCTTCTGCTCTTCCTCCGTGGCCGTGTAGGGTGTTCCCCGCAACTGGCCCACGACGTCCCACCCGTGGTGGTGCACGATGACGAGCTCTTTTGCCTGCTGCTCGAAGACTTCTTGCGCCTTGCGAACCGCCTCCTCCATCGTCACCGCGCGCTCTGCCCGGTTAGCCGCAGGAGCATCAGCGACCGCGCGCCACTTGAGCTGCACGTCTGCGAACGCGTCGTGTAAGAAAGCCAACCGCTGCCGCTGTCCAATCAGCGACTTGTTTCCTTTGCCCTCGGAGGCGCCGAAGTCGCACTTGTAGTGCGGGAGGACCATGTGCTGCTTCTTTGGAGCCGGCTCCGCTGTCTCCCGCTGCTCAAGCAGCATCCGCTGTGTCCATAAATGGACGAGCTGCTGGTGCTCCTGTATCGCATCCATGTACTGCGCGTGCGCCTCGTGTAGCTACCCGGTCAAAATTTTTCCCGGATCCGTTCAAAGTTGCTCCTTTGCAGCTTTCACGTTTTTATGTTCCATAATTGCGTTAAGACGCTTTGATGCTTCGTCTACCAGCAAGCCGAGCTGGTCGGACGCAAGGTCACTGTCCATTGTGAAATTTCTAGTGAGGGCCGGCTACCGTGAAGGCTATCGCTACGGCCTTGACGCCTACAGCCTCACGGCAACCACCCTATGTAGCTACAAAACCCGACAATCAGTCCTCCAAGCACTCGCGAACTCCTTAACTGGCACCAAGTGCCGTACCAACGCCCTTACGAGGGCACAACTCCTCTGAGTTCACAGAAAACCTTGGTTTTCTAGCGTTGCACTCTGAAAACCTTCAGGATAATATAATCATAGGAGGGTTGATAGGCCTGTTTTGTGTAACAAGACTGTGATCCTACCCTACCTCGAGACGCGCATCAGAGCAGGATAGACAGAGAGTGTATACACAGCATTCCATAAGGTCCACCCTTAGTGCTTATACCTCTAGGCTCGACAGGGATCCGTTCCCAGCCCGTCCTCGTCTACCATGAGCACGCTCATCAAGTTAACGAAGCTGGAGTGAGCCAGCCGAATCAAGCCGGAGCTTTGAGGAAAGCTCCTATTGTATAATCATTACCCATAATTAATGAGTACATCGTCAATGAATGCTACGCTGACATCGGCCAGGCCTGCCTTGCCCAGCTCATAATCCATGACGCGCTGAAAGTAGGCGCTGGCATTTTTGAGTCCATACGGCATTCATGTGTAGGCCATGAGCTTGCTGGAGACCCAGTACGAGGTATGAGCCTGATGCTCAGGCGCTATGGGGATCTGCAAAAATCCCTGCCGCAGGTCCAACTTGGAGAAAATAGTAGCTTTGCCTACGCGCTGGAAAATCTCCTCGGGACGATGCAGCCCCAAGGAGCGCGAGGTCATCACCGAAAAGACAGCCGAGCTTGTTAAAGCGGGCATTGTCAAGGAATACCAGGGACCGACAGCCTGCGCCGTCAACCCAGTCGTCGCCGCCAAGAAGGATCCCGACATTGGCTTGTGGACCGACTACCGCATGGCACAAGACTATCGCCCTGTCAAAACGCATACTCTACAGGACAAGTATGGGCTGCATCGTCCCGAGGAGGTTTCCCAGCGCGTAGGCAAAGCTACTATTTTCTCCAAGTTGGACCTGCGGCAGGGATTTTTGCAGATCCCCATAGCGCCTGAGCATCAGGCTCATACCTCGTACTGGGTCTCCAACAAGCTCATGGCCTACACATGAATGCCGTATGGACTCAAAAATGCCAGCGCCTACTTTCAGCGCGTCATGGATTATGAGCTGGGCAAGGCAGGCCTGGCCGATGTCAGCGTAGCATTCATTGACGATGTACTCATTTGGTCACAGACACCTGAGGAGCACGTCAAACATGTGGCCTCCGTACTCGACGTGTTGGCAGCCTGTGGGCTTCGTGCCCATCCTGACAAGTCAATTTTCGGTGCAGACGTCATTGAGTACCTGGGTCACAACCTAAGTGCCTTTGGGATCAGTCCGCACCAGGCCAAGGTCGCCCCAATCATGGCCCTTCAGCCTCCCCGCAACATGTCTGAGCTCCGTACACAGCTGGGTTTCATCAACTCTACCGCTGCTACGTCCCGCAAATGAGCCAGCTCGCAGCGGATCTGAACAAGCTCCTCAAGAAAGGTGAACCGTGGGTCTGGGGTCCCAAGCAGCAAGAGGCGTTTGAAGCCATCAAGACTGCATTCACCAAAGAGTTGCTCTCCTGCATCGCATCGACTACTCCCGCCCGCTAATATTGCACACGGATTTCTCCAATAAGGGCATAGGAGCCGTCCTTGGGCAAGCCGATGACGACGGAAACGAATACATGTGTACTTGTATCAGCCGCTCACTTAACAAGCACGAGGCAAACTACAGCAGCTACAAGGGAGAGATGCTGGCCGCCGTGTGGGCTGTGAAGATGTTCCGGCACCACCGGCACCTGATCGGCGGCCCTCTGTTTAGGCTGATTACAGACCATCAACCACTGCTGTACCTGATGAGCTCGGAAGGGCTTACAGGACAATATGCACGCTTTGCACTAGCGTTGCAAGAATATAATTTTGTCATCGAACATCGGCCGGGAATTAAGCATCAGAACACGGACACCCTGTCCCGCAACCCCGCGCCAAGCAAGGCTGACAACACTGGCGCCCGGCTTGGTGAGGATGAGGAAGTCAGGGAGTCCGCACTTCTCACCCCGGCCTTCACTGCTGCATCCGTGCGGGCAGCGTGGGCTGACCATCAGCTGGCGTGCACCACTATCCATACAGCGGCATCTGTTGCCCCATTCAGTAACACCTTCTGCCCCAGCCCGGAGGAGAATCTCTGCGGATGGAACGGATGGTGTTTTGAGTCGCTTGAGCCGCCTCCCGAGGCCGAAGATGCTCAGCAAGCCGCAGCCCGGACCCAGCTGCAAAGCCTCGCAACTGAGTGGCTGTCCGCTGCAAAACATTCCGGTGGGCTCAGTCCCTCGGTGCCTTCAGACCGTGACACCCTGAAGGTTTCAGTGGGAGCCCAGTTCTTCCCACTGGCCACACAGAAAGGAGTCACACTTTATGAGCCGCTAGGCGGCATGTGCGCGGGCCTTGAGGCCTGTCTGCACAATGGAATTAGGGTCAACAAGTATCTGTACTCGGACATAGACCAGCATGCAAGGATGGTGGCCGCCGCGCGATTGCCAGCACTCAGCGCTGCCTATCCCCAGTTATTTCCGCTCTCAGCATGGCGCGATACATTTCTAGCACTGTCTCAGGACGTCCGGCAAGTCACAGGTCCGGAGCTTAGGCTGGCAGGAGCTCAGGAGGGTAGCCTGTGGTTGGTCATCACGTTCTGGAACGCTCAGTCAGCTGACGCAGTGCCAAAGGTTCTCAGTGTGATAAACGAGCTTCAGGCGCGTGTCCCTTCACCTCGACGGCCTGCACATCCCTACCGCTTTCAGACCAAACACCCGAGTCCGAAACTGCCGAGAAGGATGCTGACAAGATGTTTGGGAAAGCCACCCTTACCGATGCTGCACACTTTGGCTCGTATTCACACTGTCTTTACCAGTGTTGGAGTAACCTCACGTCGCCCAAGGAGTTCACCTGTGTCGTGCAATCTGCAATCCGGCCCGCCGGCAGTGTAGCAGCCGGTACAGAGTACGGCGCTATAAATACGCGCAGAGCGCGACCGCCAGCAACTCGAGAGACCTTTTCAGCGGTCAGCTGCTACAGGCAGACAACTCCAAGACGTGCTTAGCAGTGAGCATTCAGCACCCATCTCCGCGCGTCAGATGCACTATCTGTACTACCCCTGTGACCATGCTGGAAAGCCCGTCCACGCGCTTTATCCAGGCTCAGTGGGGCAGCGTGGCTCGGATGTTGTGGGGAGTATCACCACCCCGTTGTACAACAGTATTACCACTCAGTACGATTCCCTGTATCCCGGGGAGTGTGACCTCGTGTTAGGTTATGAGGCGGGGGTGTCAGCCGCTCCCGGCCTAACAGATCATGCTCGTCTCTCTGTGCTGGCCAATGCAACTGACCAGGCACTCATATCCAGTATTGTTGCAATCCTGCGCGCCCTGGCGCAAGATGCCAAGGCGCAAGCCTTCTCTGCAGCATTGTGCCGATCCGTCATGCATGAGCGTGCTTACATCTCACAAGGGCTTGCCATGAGCGTGGCCTCTCACCCTCTTAGTGACATGGGTGGGGCCTCTATGGCGCTGGCCGCGCATGCTCAAGATCAGACTCTCAGTCCTGATGCCCGGCGTCAGGATATTTGGGACGACGAAATCACGATATGTCTTCTTCCACCTGGCACCGACCTGGCGGAGCAAAAGCGTTGTGCTCAGCGTGCATGCAAGTACTGTTTCCAAGGAGAGACACTCTATCGCATCAAGAACGACGGCAAGCCACGCGTCGTTCCAAAACCTGGTGACCGCACTGACATAATCAAGCGCACCCACGAGCAGGCTGGGCACTTCAGGGTGCGGCGCACTACTGCGCTGCTTCTCACCAGCTACTGGTGGCAGGGCATGCACGATGATGTCGCTTCGGTGGTACGTCACTGCGCAGCCTGCGATCGTGTCAACACCAGCTTTTCAGCCAGGGCGCTGGAGCTCAACCCGCTGCCAATATCGGGTTTATTCTACCGCTGGGGTGCGGACCTGTGTGGTCCGTTCAAGAAGACCCCCAGGGGTTTTACCCAGTGTTTTTTTGGTAATATATTACTTTTTGGGGAATAAATGGGGGTCTGAGCCTGGAAGAAATGGAATAATTGGTCAGTTGACCGTACTGGTTCCAGAGGGTTGCAAAAACGGTCTAATCCCCCAATCCCGGGGGGTGGTAGTGGTCAGCCATCCCCCCATCCTGGCTGGGGTGACCGACTCCCATCTCCCATCTTAGGGGCCCGGTGCTAATCCCATCCCTTGAGACAGGTTTCCCATCCTGCCAGCCTGGGTCCCATCCCCAATCCTATGGCCAGGGTTTCCAATCCCATCCTGCAGCTGTGTTCCCCCAATCCTCATCCTGCCAGCCAGGGTCCCTTCCCAATCCCTTCGACCAGGGCCATCCCCATCCTGCAGCTGTGTTCAGATCCGAAAGCTGTCAGCCAGGGTCCCATCCCCATCCCTTGCCAGCTACAAACCTACTCCTTACGTTTACACAGGTGCTGTAATATCGGCTTTCTCTTTAGGCGTAAATCAGGGGAATGACCAGGGTTGTTTTCTATTTCCGCGAGATATTTTTCTCTTGCTCTATGGCTTATTTCCTCTAGCGTCAAATTCCGCCCGGCTGTGTTCGTTCCGAAGCAGACTGAAGCGACAAACGCTCGTTGAAGCGGATCTCGACTGAGGAAGAACTCGCATCACAGAGGTCTACGTATCTAATTGCACACTGGCTGCTATTGCAAATCGCGCGTCCTAAGGGGGGAAGGACTGTTATGTTCGAAGGACGGCCACATCAACAAATTATAATGCTGTGGTTAGAATGGCAGAACGTACAAGGGTGTTCTGTCAAAATGTCCATGGCTGGGAACGTGCACCATTGGTTCAGGTTCATAGCGCAGGAGTTCAGCTGCACATTCTGGCGCCAACACTCCACGTTGGGTGCGCCAAAGCGCTACGATAAACAACCTGATAACATTACATCAAGACAGACAGTCCAATTGGAATGCTTTTGAGTCGACTTGGACTTCTGCGCAAGAATTGCTCCTATGCACTATAATGTGCAGAGTTACGTGGAGTTGTGCCACAACAAAACAATAAAGACTGCAAACTTTCTCAGAGTTGTGCATACTGGCTTGGGAATGCGGTGCGGCATGATGCGGCCAGCATCTTCGCGCCTTGCAGCTTCAGCTCAGTTTGCATGAATATAACCAATAAAACATCACAGTACTATAGAAGCAGTTTGTATGAGGAAGTAACATGAAAGCTTAACAACTAACTCCAGGGTGGGCCTCACTTTGAGCCAGGACCCCCAAAGCGGCTTGCTGTTGATAACGTTTTGTTGGCTTAGATGCGACGGAGCGAAGCGACCGGATCTTCTAAGGCTGGTTCTGTGGTGCTGTCGTACAACTGGGTCGACTTCATTCTTGCTGCTCTCCTGGTGAAATCATTATGCCTTCACGCAGAAGAGTAAACAGCCTTGTCCAACTAGTCAGCGTGACAGGCTGTACTTGGACCCCCAAACCGGCTTGCTGTTGATAACGTCTTGCATGTTGATACGCCTCCTGCGGACTTGTCCCCCAGTAGGGTCTGCAGATTGCATACAGATTACGTTCGGGTCTTATTCAAAGTGTCCCAAACTTCGTCTTGGAAGACGCCCATCTCCTTAAGCGCAAGCTAGTAATAGCCCGACGACCGTTTGTTATCTCTTCCAGAATGGCATCCGATGGTGCCCTGGGTGTGGATGTGCATGGGCCGGACAAGGTAAGAACGGGGTTGGACTGCGTCTGACTGGCTGAAGAACTGGCACCAATGGTGCACGTTTCTCACATTTACACCAAGTCGCGTTCCATGCCTGTTCTATTCCCAATGGTGTTAACCTTCTGCAGAAGCGTCAAAAGCTGGCAAAATTGACGGGGTTGGGCTTCGCCAGGGACATGGCCGAAGTCATCGTGGAAACGCTTGGGATGGACCCCATCGGGCAGTCGGCCGATGCCGGAGCAGGACTTCCTTGTGTTTGAGTTTGGTTAGCTATGGGACGCGACTTACAAGCAGAACTTCCTTGTGTTTGAGTTTGGTTTGCTATGGGACGCGACTTGCAAGCAGGACTTCCTTATGTTTGAGTTTGGTTAGCTATGGGACGCGACTTTGTTGGAAAGTGCTCTTAGGTACACTCAGGCTTGACACTTCGGTAGTTTGATTAGTTGCCGTTATCCCAATACGACATCGGATCAGGATTGGCTACGGTATGCTTATATACTGCTTGCGTATCCTTTCTCTCTCTCTCCTTGTGTAACGATATGAGCGAGTGATGTGTTCACTGAAGGACTCTTATCTCTAACAGGTTATGAGCCCCGCGCTTTAGCGTGCGGTCATCCGTTTGCCCGGTGGTGCCTTTTTCTGCTGTGTGCGGACTTAGCTGTAGGCAAGGATGAAAATAGATAAGGAGGATTTTTATTTCTCCATTAGCACCTTTCACCTCTTGAAGGAGCACGTCATCGGCGTCCTTCAACGTAAAGGACTAGCGAACGCGATCAGCCCCGTGCAGGCTACGCGGGATGTAGTGACAGACGAGCAAGACCAGCGAGCTTTGGGCGTTATCAAGGAATTCATCCGCGTCCTGGAGAAGCCCCTGTACGCGCGTCACGCGAAGGCGTACGACCTGTGGCTTGCTTTGGCGGCTAAGTATGGGCAGCAGACTCGAGCTGCGAAGAGCTTATTGGTTCAACGGTTGACCCAATTCAAGATGGAATCGAGCGAGACGATCAGCGATTACATCGCGAGGTTCCAAGCGCTTCGACTAGAGTTCGCAGCCATCGATATTAGTTTGGCGG
>NW_003307570.1:731447-733772 GCF_000143455.1 Volvox carteri f. nagariensis | reverse complement strand
TAACACGCTTGGGGGAATGAGACTGGCACCCGGTGAATGGCTTCTCGACACTGGAGCCGAGGATCACCTGACCTTCACGCCTGAGGACGTGGAGGGTCTGAAGCCGGTGCGCGAGGGCGAGGGTGTCGTTTTTGAGGTGGCGGATGGGCGGACGGTTAGCTCGATTGGTGAGGGCAGGGCGGTTTTCGCCTCTTTTCGAGGGCAGACGGAATTGTCGGTACCTGTACACGTAGTTCCGGACCTGCAACACCGCCTGTTCTCAGTCAAGGCCCTGAAGAGATCCTTCCCGGATCAGGTGGTAGAGGTTGTCCTGTCCGCCGATTGCTCGTATATAGCAATAGACGGAATTCCCGCTGTCGATGTGTTCGAGGAGAACGGGATGTACATCGTGCTTGCGCAGCCAGATGCCGAGTGGAATAGGGCATTATCACTGCATCGCTTTCCCAAGGAAAAGTTAGACACCTTGCATCGTCGCATGGGGCATGCTAGCCTCACCCGTTTTGATAGGCCGTTTTTTTACGACCTGGTCCATTCGGAGCTCATATGCCGCGAGGAAAGCCTTCGTCCGGAGAGCAAGGTCTGCGAGCCGTGCGTTATGGGAAAAATGACCCGCAGCCCCCATCATTCATCGACGCACAAGGGCGAACGCGTGCTCGACCTCGTCCATATGGATCTTTGCGGCCCGATGCCGGTCACGTCGCTGGGTGGAGCCAACTACTTCGCTACCTTCTACGACGATTTTAGCAAATACTCCGAGGTTCGTTGCGTTCGCGCAAAGAGCGAAGTCCCCGCTGCTGTTCGTGAGGTTTTGACTAAGTGGGAACGGCAGACTGGTCTAGAAGTTCGTTGCGTCCGAACTGATTGCGGCACGGAGTACGTCAACGATCGCCTTGCCTCCTTCTTTTCTGAGAGGGGTATTGTGCATGAGAAGTCGGCCCCGTATACACCAGAGCAAAACGGAGCAGCGGAGCGCCTGAACAGGACTTTGCTGGAGCGTGTGCGGGCCATGCAATATGATTCGGGCGTACCTCCGGAGCTGTGGGGAGAGGCAATAATGACGGCCAACGCCTTGCGCAACGTGTGTCCTACGAAGGGGACTGTACAGACGCCGTGGGAGCTGTTTACTGGAAAGCCCCCGGACGTCTCTAAGCTACGGGTATTCGGGTGCGTGGCTTATGTACAGGTTCCGAAGGCGCTTAGAAATAAACTTGACCCGGTCTGCGTCAAGGGTATCCTAGTTGGGTATGAACCTAAATTTAGTGCGTGGCGCGTATGGATCCCAGGCGAAAGGCGGATTCGTGTTAGTGTAGATGTGGTTTTCGATGAGGGAATCATGTATAGTGTCGCGTATTTGCTCGATTCGATAGAGGATTCGCTCTCTTCCGGTACTGATGATGAGGGCCCCAGGAGGGCGCCCTTGGTCGAGATCGAGATGAATCCTGTAGGCGGGCCGGCTGGCGACGAGGGGTCGGATGACGAGCCGGGGCCGTTGATTGATGACGATGAGGCGTCGGATTGGTCCGAGTCTGATAGTGATGATGACGGTGAAGTGGATGAGGAGGTCAGTGAAGGATTGGTTGACGCAGGGCCGTCCAACGCAGGGCCGTCCGATGCAGGGCCGTCAAATGCAGGACCGTCCAATGCGAACAATAATTTGCCGTTAGCTCTTGGTAGGGAAAAGCGTTCCAATGCCGGAGTTCCACCCAAACGTTTTGCTTTCCGCGTAGAGATGGAGGAAGAGTCGGATGATGATGTCGATATTCCGGAATCTTACGAGGAAGCAATGGCATCTCCCTATGCTGAAGTTTGGCGTGCTGCAATGCTTGAAGAGCTTGAGTCTTTGCGTGCGAAGGGTACTTGGTCCTTAGTGCCGAAGCCCAAGGACAACAGATCTCTTGACGTTAAGTGGGTTTTCTCATTGAAGCGTGACAAGCATGGTGCCATTGAACGGTTCAAGGCACGCCTAGTAGTGAAAGGTTTTATGCAACGTGAGGGTGTGGATTTCCAGGAGGTCTTTGCGCCGGTAAGTCGCCACACTACCTTGCGTACTTTTTTGTCCATGGTAGCTGGCGCCGATATGGAATTGCACCAACTAGATGTCAAGACGGCGTTTCTGAATGGCGATTTAGAAGAAGAGATTTATGTTAAACAACCCCCCGGTTTTGAAGAGGGAGGCCCGGGGATAGTTTGTCTTCTTCATAAGGCCTTGTATGGCCTTCGCCAAGCGTCGCGTGCATGGTATGACACGTTATGTGAAGAATTAGTGTCGATGGACTTTGTCGCGTCGAGTGCGGACCCTAGTTTATTTGTTCGCCGTAAACAAGG
>NW_003307570.1:728401-731397 GCF_000143455.1 Volvox carteri f. nagariensis | reverse complement strand
CACTCTAGAGGATCCCCCTCCGGGTGGGCCTCACTTTGAGCCAGGACCCCCAAAGCGGCTTGCTGTTGATAACGTTTTGTTGGCTTAGATGCGACGGAGCGAAGCGACCGGATCTTCTAAGGCTGGTTCTGTGGTGCTGTCGTACAACTGGGTCGACTTCATTCTTGCTGCTCTCCTGGTGAAATCATTATGCCTTCACGCAGAAGAGTAAACAGCCTTGTCCAACTAGTCAGCGTGACAGGCTGTACTTGGACCCCCAAACCGGCTTGCTGTTGATAACGTCTTGCATGTTGATACGCCTCCTGCGGACTTGTCCCCCAGTAGGGTCTGCAGATTGCATACAGATTACGTTCGGGTCTTATTCAAAGTGTCCCAAACTTCGTCTTGGAAGACGCCCATCTCCTTAAGCGCAAGCTAGTAATAGCCCGACGACCGTTTGTTATCTCTTCCAGAATGGCATCCGATGGTGCCCTGGGTGTGGATGTGCATGGGCCGGACAAGGTAAGAACGGGGTTGGACTGCGTCTGACTGGCTGAAGAACTGGCACCAATGGTGCACGTTTCTCACATTTACACCAAGTCGCGTTCCATGCCTGTTCTATTCCCAATGGTGTTAACCTTCTGCAGAAGCGTCAAAAGCTGGCAAAATTGACGGGGTTGGGCTTCGCCAGGGACATGGCCGAAGTCATCGTGGAAACGCTTGGGATGGACCCCATCGGGCAGTCGGCCGATGCCGGAGCAGGACTTCCTTGTGTTTGAGTTTGGTTAGCTATGGGACGCGACTTACAAGCAGAACTTCCTTGTGTTTGAGTTTGGTTTGCTATGGGACGCGACTTGCAAGCAGGACTTCCTTATGTTTGAGTTTGGTTAGCTATGGGACGCGACTTTGTTGGAAAGTGCTCTTAGGTACACTCAGGCTTGACACTTCGGTAGTTTGATTAGTTGCCGTTATCCCAATACGACATCGGATCAGGATTGGCTACGGTATGCTTATATACTGCTTGCGTATCCTTTCTCTCTCTCTCCTTGTGTAACGATATGAGCGAGTGATGTGTTCACTGAAGGACTCTTATCTCTAACAGACTTATAAGCAGGACTTCCTTGTGTTTGAGTTTGGTTAGCTATGGGAAGCGACTTGCAAGCAGGACTTCCTTGTGTTTGAGTTTGGTTAGCTATGGGACGCGACTTGCAAGCAGAACTTCCTTGTGTTTGAGTTTGGTTTGCTATGGGACGCGACTTGCAAGCAGGACTTCCTTATGTTTGAGTTTGGTTAGCTATGGGACGCGACTTGCAAGCAGGACTTCCTTGTGTTTGAGTTTGGTTAGCTATGGGACGCGACTTATAATCAGAACTTCCTTGTGTTTGAGTTTGGTTTGCTATGGGACGCGACTTGCAAGCAGGACTTCCTTGTGTTTGAGTTTGGTTTGCTATGGGACGCGACTTGCAAGCAGAACTTCCTTGTGTTTGAGTTTGGTTAGCTATGGGACGCGACTTGCAAGCAGGACTTCCTTGTGTTTGAGTTTGGTTTGCTATGGGACGCGACTTGCAAGCAGAACCTCCTTGTGTTTGTTTGAGTTTCCATGTAAGCAACTATCGACAACAATCCATCCTTGGCCTGTTTTGCAGTCCTGTCAGTATTCCAAGTTCTGCACCTGCAGCCTCATTTTACAGCAGAACACCCAATTCTAATCCTCCAACTGTGTTCCCAATCCTATGGCAGCGACCTCATCCTAAACTTGCGAAAGCCTGCAATCCCTGTCCTGTCGACCAGGGTCCCATCCCCATCCCTGGCCAGGGCTCCCAATCCCCTCCTTGGTCAAGGTTGCATTCCCCATCCCTCAGACAGGGATCCCATCCCCATCCTCACCCCCGACAGCAATCCCCATCCCAAAAGTAGTGTAGCACGCCTAATCCCTAATCCTCGCCCTGGGCCCCACATCCCATCCTGACGTTGTCAACCCTATTCCCCATCCCGCCTGACCAGTACCTGCCCCCAATCCCCCATCTCTGCAACCCTCTGCTGGTTCATTACTTCGGCCATAAGTCGCCCCAAATGCCTTCTGCACATATAAAGCTGAACATTTGGAGCTTATACACTTTTTATGTATAAAATATTTGATGATATCACCATGAGACGGCCCGCTGTTGCATTCAACTTAGGTCAAGGGGGCATTCGTTCATTCTTGACCAAAGCAAACGGCTTAGAAAGTCCGCAGACGCAATGTCCCAAACATTTAGAAGAAGAATTAGATAATACAGAAGACAAGGATAGGCATGCCGTAGTTGCCGCTCTTGAAGTCAGTGAAGCAAGCGATTTGAGTGAAGCTGAGGATCCCCCGGCGAAGCGGCAACACACAACTGCAGCAATCAGCGACTCAGCTGAGCAGCTTGATTCTGACGAGGAAGGGCCACCGCCCCAAGATGTCGCCACGGCACCACCGCCACCTTCAAGGGTGGGTGCTTCACAGCACGCGCCGCTGGTGATTCAAAAGCAGGCGCGGCGCCAGCAAACACAGCGTGTGCCGAAAGGCCAAAGCGATGGGAGATGGCGGGAGAATGAGGGAGTGCGTCGCTTCCAGGCGCACTGGACAGCTTTGTTCGAATGGGCTGAGTGTGTTGCGCCGGATATGGAGGCTGGCGAGGTGCATGACCGTGTCCGGTGCGGTCCCTGCTCCCTCAGCCGGCAGCGGGACATCACGATGGATGCCAGGCAGGCCACACTGAAAAGCCATGAGCTCACCAAAAAACACCAAGAAGCCATGTGCAACCACGAAGCACGGGCCCTTCAGCACGAGCGGCACTAGCTGACAGCGTGGACGATCGACAACCTTTTGTCCAGAGCACTCAGCAAGTCTGAGAGGGGAGTTGTGCAGCAGCTGCGGCAGCTCTTCTTCATGCTGGATCACGGGCGCCCCATCCTCGACTACATCGGCTCTAAGGACCTGTTCCAGGTGCTGGACGTGCCACACTACCGTGATAAGCACTGGAGCTGCAACA
>NW_003307570.1:715836-728264 GCF_000143455.1 Volvox carteri f. nagariensis | reverse complement strand
CATGCCTAAATTCACTGCAGCAGTAGCGCTTTTGGAACAGCAGCCTGGATTTTCATCCAGTCAATTAGTGCCTTGCTAATAAGCGAGGTAATATGCATGATTGATGATATTGCTTGAAACGTATGGTTTGCCAAATATTAGGCAAAAGGCAGGACATTTCGTTACAAACCGTCCAAGAATGTTTGTTCTAAACGACATTATCCATCAACACCGTGAGACAGAGCTAAAATACAGTCTGAAAACATCTGACAAGCCTTAACAACGGCTAACAGCATCAATTCCTGTTCTACTTCTCCAACATGGTTGTTAACAGCCAGATCCACCTGCCGCCAGCCCAAACATCGTCTGACAGCCCCATCACTGTTAGAGAATCTGTTAGGCTAACATTTCCTAACAGGCACGCCTGTTAGCCGCTGTTAGACCCCCTATGAGTTGGTAGGTACCATCACCTTCAAGGGCAGGTGCTTCACAGCACGCACTGCTGGTGATTCAAAAGCAGGCGCAGTGCCAGCAAACACAGCATGTGCCGAAAGGCCAAAGCGATGGGAGATGGCGGGAGAATGAGGGAGTGCGTCGCTTCCAGGCGCACTGGACAGCTTTGTTCGAATGGGCTGAGTGTGTTGCGCCGGATATGGAGGCTGGCGAGGTGCATGACCGTGTCCGGTGCGGTCCCTGCTCCCTCAGCCGGCAGCGGGACATCACGATGGATGCCAGGCAGGCCACACTGAAAAGCCATGAGCTCACCAAAAAACACCAAGAAGCCATGTGCAACCACGAAGCACGGGCCCTTCAGCACGAGCGGCACTAGCTGACAGCGTGGACGATCGACAACCTTTTGTCCAGAGCACTCAGCAAGTCTGAGAGGGGAGTTGTGCAGCAGCTGCGGCAGCTCTTCTTCATGCTGGATCACGGGCGCCCCATCCTCGACTACATCGGCTCTAAGGACCTGTTCCAGGTGCTGGACGTGCCACACTACCGTGATAAGCACTGGAGCTGCAACAGTGCCTGGCAGCTTGCCGAGGCCCTGGATGCAGTGCTCATGGACGAAATCCGCAGGCTGGTCACCGCCAACCGCTTTGTATCCGTGAGCCTGGACGAGTCCACGGGCATTGACAAGAGGTCCCGGCTCTGCATTCACGTCTACATCATGGAGGGCTGGAACCAGAACCCGCTGTGCATTGATGTAAGGCCGGGATGGGTTTAAGGTTTAAAATTGACATAATGCCGGGGTAAATTGCTGGGAGCCCAGCTCTTTTAATCGTTACTCAATTTTTCACATTTCCTCAGTCTAGACGGCTTCCTCCTTCAACTGTTTTTTGGCCCCGGATGGACCCCATTAAAGTCTCTGTTGTCTCTCTTTTCGTGTCCTACAGCTGGCAAAATTGGAGGCGGCACCGACAGCGGACAACATCACCAGCTTGCTGCTGGAGGTGCTGGCGGATGGAGCTGGGCTGACGGCCAACGAACTTGCGCAGAAGCTGGTCGCCGTGAGCACGGACGGGGCAAGCGTCATGACGGGAGTGCACAACAGGGTCTCGACTCAGATGACGGACCTTGCTCCGCACATTGTTAGCATCCACTGCATGGCTCACCGGACGCAGCTGGCAGTCGGTGCCCTGGAGCAGGCGGCAGTCATCAGCACCCTAAAGGCACTGGTCCGGGTCATCTACAGCCACTTCTCGAACAGCCCCAAGCGCTCTTGGCCTTCGCAGCCGCTGCAGAGGAGGCTGATACCGCTGGAAACCACCCCCTAAGGGACATAGAGATCAGGTATGCTAAGCCGAGGATATATGGCGGGTAAACATGAGGGCTGCAAGGGCTGCTTAGAACCTGCCTAACATTGTTTGCTTTATACTATTAACACCACCTTACTGTTTGTTTTTGCCGCCCCCGCAGGTGGCTGAGCCTGCTGCTGCCGCTGCAGCGTGTCGTGAGTGAGTACGGCGCCCTGCTGCTGTACATGGAGGAGGCAGAAGAGCAGTTCATCTTCACCCAGATGACGGACGCCCGCCTGTACCTGGCCATGCATGCCTTACTACCCGTGCTGCGGCGCACCAACTTCTTCATCAAGCTCTGCCAGAGCCGGCACCTGTTCATCGGCCACCTAAACGTCGAGCTGGAGCGCCTGAAGGCTGACCTCCACCGGATGTACCTGGACAGCGCCACATGCTATCAAGGTGCGGATTTTGTGGACTACACCCAGCTAATCCCCACGGGCCCTGCGGGTGACAGCCTAGACGGCACCCAGTGGGAGCTAAGCCCTGAGGATGAGAGTGTCGGCCTGGTGTTTGGCGACCGCTTCATTGCCTTCCACATGATGCAGCAGCGGTGGGGCAGAGGCGGGTGCATGGTCAGCCTAACGGCGGAGCTCATCACGTCCACTGCTGCAGCAGTCCAGGCGGAGCTTACTGCCGCAGTGCAGGTGCTGGCCGACGAGCTGGAGGCCCACTTCCCCCCACAGCCCTGCTGGATGCCTTCCAAATCCTCTACAGCGAGTACTGGGAGGCCAGGCCGACAGCGGCAGACTTCCGGTCAAAGCTGAAGGTGATCAAGACCCACTACGGCAAGGAGTGCGAGCTGGACGACAGGAGTAAAGTGCCACCAAAGCTCAACATCGCAGCATTGGATGCCAAGGCCACAGAGTTCGTGCAGCTCATGCGGTCCTTGGCAACCAAGCAGCGACTGGCCCGGATTCGGGGGCAGACCACCAAGCCGCATAAACAGCTTGAGGCGGAGCGGGCGGCTGCTGGCAGCAAGGTGGTGCAGCGAAAGCTACATGAGGAGAAGGAGGAGAGCCCCACCATCCAGCTTTGGAAGCAGCTGGAGAAAGCCCCTGTCCATGCGGAGAGCCTAAAGGAGTACGTGGCTTTGGCCAAGCTCGTGTTTGTGATGGTGCTGGGGTCGGTGGAGGACGAGCGCCGGTTTTCGGCCATGAACTTCGTGCAGAGCAAGGTCCGCAACCGCCTGGACGAGCACCTGGCGCTCTGCGTCAGGATGTTCACGCAGGAGCTGTACGACCTGCACATGTTCCCCTTCGATGTGGCGGTGAAGAAGTGGCGTGAGGCCGTGATCAAGGGGCGGTACCGCATGAAAGACTAGCTTCTGATGCAGAGGCCTAGCCAGCAACTGGTCGGCGGCTGGTGCAATGCAGTGGTGTTGATGGTGCCGACAGTGTACATATATATAACTTTGCCTTCGCGTGCTGACGATGTTTATGGACAGTCAAAGTGGCTCCGCGCCCTGCCCACAGAGACACTGGCGCAAATGGTGGTACGGCATGTGTGTTTCCAGACGTCAGGTGTTGTGTACAGCACACCGTACAGCCTTTGAGGGGGGGTCTGGGGGGGGCGACTATACAAAAAGGAATTGTAACCGCAAGAAACACCCAGTTTATTACTCTAGGGTATTAGGCCCCAAACGAAAAAAAAACACTGGTTTTACCTACGTAATGATATGTGTGGAACATTTTTCTAAGTATGTGGTTCTCATTCCGCTGCCTGACAAGCATGCTGAGCAGACAGCGTTCACCTTCCAGCACCACATTTTGGGCCGTTATGGGGCCTGTGCTGAGGTATGTACAGATCAGGGCAGTGAGTGGAAAGCTGAGTTTGCGCAATTGTTGATTGATTCGTTGATAGATCATCATCAGACCTCCGTGAACCACCCGCAAGCCAACGGACTGGCAGAGTGTGCTGTTCAGACTTGCAAAAACGCGCTCCGGCGCATTGCACATGCTGGCGGTGGAGTTGAGGAGTGGGCCAAGCATCTGCTGTACGTCATGCTGGGCTACAACTGCTCCGTGCAGTCAGCATCGCGTGTTAAACCATACCACGTCATGCACGCCGTGGAACCCACCATTCCACCGGCAATTAAGCAGCGTTTTGGAAGGGACGTGAGTTTGGATGACCCAGAGGCGGCGGCAAGGTCTATTATGCAACGTGCTGCCGCGCTTCGTCGACATATGGCCGTGGCGGGCGGCAACCTACTCATTGCACAGCATCGTGACACTCTTTGTTATGCGTGCATGAGGGGCGGAGCCATTTTGCCGTGTTTGCGTCGTTTTGAGATGGGTGACTACGTGTATTATCGGAATACCTCTGCTCGCGCCAGTTTGGATCCTCACGCCAAGCCGGATATTCTGCGGGTTACTGAGGGTGAGGCCCTCCGGGGTGTTGGTGCTAGAGGGACGCTGTGGTGGCACGCTTACTGCCCATGTCAGTCACTGTGCGCCCTGTCATTTGCCCATCGATGATCACGTGGTCGACCCGCGATTGGCTAGGCCATCTCCAGGGCATCCCTGTGAGGTGTGCAGATTTCCTGATGGTGAAGAATGGATGTTGTTATGTGATGCGTGCGGCACTGGATGGCACACTTATTGTCTTAAGCCGCCTTTGAAGGAGATACCGGAGGGTGCATGGATTCGCCCAAAGTGTGAGTCGAAAGGAGTTAGTGCTGAAGCTTTGGAAGGGAAGTCGTCCGAACCTGCGTGGGGTGCAGCTCCCGAGCCACCCAAGTACCTACACGACCTCCAAGGTGTGGCTGTTATGAGAGAGTCTAAGGGAAGAGGGCGCCGCACCACCTGGTCGCTGGGTGTAGCATCGTATGCTGGCCGCAGGGGAAGGTCCCACGTGTTTCAGGTAGTGTACGACAGTGGAGAAGTTGAGGTGGTTAGTGTGAGCGAGTTGTGCAATCGTGTGGCCCCTACACACCCCTCTGCCAAGAAAGCGATGGCGGGCATCTCTGAGGCCAATGAGCATCCGTGCTCGGGCCCGTTCGAGCTTCACACGACCAAAGGGGTCAGCCAAGCTTTGGCCCGTGTGATGCCGGGAGAGCACAATCCAAGCAAAGTGAAGGCATTGGTGACTGCCGGATGTAAAGGTATCATGAGGAAGGATCCTGTGAGGGCTGAGGATGTTAGCGTTCTAACGCAAGCCATCGCAGTTGGTTGTGTGGGATCAGTGTTTATCCCCTGGAAGTGGGATGAGAAGGCAATGCAGCAGTTGCGGGATGGTGCCTGCACCGTTCGATATATGCCCGATAAGGCAACCCTCTATGCGGCCCAGCCGCAGAGTTTTGCAAAGGCTCGTTCTGATGGAGTCGCCATGCCAATCATAGGGTTGGATATCTCTGAGGAGGTGATGGACGTGGTGTTGCCGGTGGCATATCAGCATGCTGAGGTAGCTGTCATCGCTGCTGTGCCTCGCACTTATATCACACCGGCGGATCCGGCATGTTTGCATTGGCTCCGTGCTGTGCAACGGGACGACCGTTTGAGTGTTTTGCAAATAGGAAGTAAGTTTTGGTTGGTTGTGTTCAGCAGCGCTTTGTGGAAGTGCGCCCTGGTTAAGGACACAACGCGCGCCGTTCAGTTACTTTAGTGCCCTTTTGAGTGGTCTACCGCCAGCTCACCTAGCGCAATCCACGCATGAGCTGGGGGGGGGAGTGATCCATCCGCATTTCTTATGTCTGTTAGCACGTCATATGGCGTGACACTGATACACTCGGGGAATGACTTGTTCATGGACGGGTTTTTGGGCGAGGCCCCGGGCGTGAAGCACCATTCGGGGGGCCGACTATAGAGCCAGCGACGGATTTAGGCTGTACGACTTGAGGGCCTTGTTCATTGGCCTTCTTCCCTATAGAGGCTTCATTTCTCTATGAAATACACAAGCTGCTTGTTTGTACATTTATTTTGGCCAATGCACGGGGCCTCTGAAGAGTTGCAGCGTGCCGTGAGGAAGCTTGTGGCAGTAGAGTGCTTTCCTGTAGCCGCTGGTGCTTCAAGACCTAAACATCACAGACAGCACACAGGTCAGCAACCGATGGGCGTGCCACGGAATAGTCCCGAAATCGCTCGAAAATACATTCGCTACACAAACACCAGCTCCCACCATGTTGACATTACCCATCAATTGCCACACTTGCCACCCTTGCTACCGGCCTGTACGGATGCAGAGGGGCCCCGCCTTTTTTCCGGCTTTCTTGAAGCCGACACCCAACTTGTTTTTGTTATGATGCAAGGCCAATCTGAGCATCCCAGGTTACGCCTTTGCTGTGTTTCACTGCCACAGATTTGAAATTTTCGAAAATTTGTACCCCAACATCTCAACAGTGGCAGTTAAATGTCAATCTTACACCTCCAGAAATGAATTGGTAACTTGGAATCATGTATTGAGAAAGCATTTACCCCTAGCTAGTTACCAAGTTCCCAATTACGTACTAAGTACGTAGCTTTTAAGACCATCACTCTGGGAAAGGTTTTCACCCGTAAATTCATGTTTACCCGTAATCACGTGGTCTTCACATGTAATTACCGGCCAAGAAAATTTGTAAACATGCTTATTTTTAAGTTGCCAAAGCATTCCTTTTATAAGGAAGAACATAGGTGACATTGCCCGTGCTGGAAGTCATCCACAGGTTACATTACCGGTAATGTAATTAATGTAATTACGGGTACCTGAGGTCTTGACCCGTAATCCCCCAAGCCGTAATGCACAGCACCCGTAAAATTTCACGGGCTTAATTGCGACGAAGACGTGTTAGCGTGTGTGTGTGTTACATGGTTGGGGGTGCGTGACCCCATACCTGTAAGACTACCCATACGAGCCGAGGGCCCAAGGGTAATACTACAACGCCTAAAAGCCACGGAGGAAAGGAAAACACCGCACATCAGCCCAGACTAGCGTCTAAAGGGGGTAATTGAGTTTCGGTGAGCCCACATACATTCCAATATCCTCGCCAGACGTGCGGGTTCCCATTGCATGGCCTCCAACATGCTCTGTTGATGATCGAATCCCTCTTCAGCACGAATATCATTATAGGCTGGGCATTCCAATAACAGGGGTTCACATCCTCAATTCGGCTATTAGTACCACAACAGTGGCAAAACCGCTGCCCCCTGGGGACATGGTACTTGCCCCTTGATGCTCTGTTTGCCTCCAAAGCCCAGCAACATAAACGAAACTGCATTACCTTACTATATGCTAAATGAAAACCTTAGCATGTGTTGGCCACATGACGGCTGCGGCTCCCGAAAAGGGCAGCCCCATCCAGTGCTTATACTTCGCCATTTGCACTCCCGGTTGCTTCCCATCTGATGGGTAGTCTACTCAACAACCAGTCAACACGCTCCTTTACCCCCACGACTTCTTGCGGTATTCCACTCCAAATGTTGCACTCCAAGAAGGAAAACAGTTGTAACATTGGGATTCCCCAACCCTCCCATTCTGGGTTGGTCAGGGCATCGGTTATTTCCTGCCGTAAAACGGCATGAGCAATGGATCCCACTTGCTTTTTAAGGCGGTTCCAGAAACGGAGGATCTGCTTCACCATGTAATATTGTAAGGGGAGTTCAGCCAGCTCCGTGTACAACAGCCTGTGGGATGGCCGTGCCGTCCCCACTACCTGCCTCATGAATAAAATCTGCAGCTGGACTGCGCTATCCTTCAAACAGGCTTCGAACATGCCCTCCGCAAGGTTGGCTTTATCCCGCCGTCTTCCCACCCTGTCCACGACCTCTGCCAGCGTTAAAGGGCCCCACGCCTGGCAGCCATACAACAGAATTGCTCAGACTTGGGTTGCAAACCACCACATTCGTACATCGGGGGCAAACAGCTTCATTTTGTCCAACTTTGCACTTACGGAAAACATAGCGGACCGACCTGCATCGCCCGACCAGAAGTACCCGCTGCGGCAGCTCTGGAGCAGTGTCCGCATGTGAGTGGTTGGGTGAAGGGAGCGTGGCGGGGATGCGGTGCGGGGAAGGGCGGCGCAGGCAAGGGAGGGTGGAGGGGGCGGACAGAGGAGGGTAGCTCGGAGGGTGGGTTGGATGCTGGTGAGGAAGAGGTCCTAGCCGCTGGCGCTGGGGAGGAGTCCAGCTCGGAGGACACGGGCAAATATAGCGAAGCTAGCAGCAGCTACAGTGGCAGTGGCAGCAGCGGCAGTGGTGGAAGCAAGCAGTAACATGGCAGCAGTGATGAGCGATTGGGGGTGCACACACCAGGTCGGCCCCAGGCAGGATGGGACAGACCAATCCCAATAGGTGCCGGTACATGTCATGCATCGGGGGTTTCATCCGTAGGAGTAAGCAGTAAGCACGAACTCTGCAAGTGGTGGTGAGACTTCTTGGCGAGCTCTTGCTGTATGGGGGGTGACATGAACGCTGTTTTCGAGGACGATGGTTGGGATGAATGCATCAGGCTGTCAGGCTGGCTGGTTGGCGTTGTGAGTCCAAAGCGCCTTGGTCCACAAGCATACTGAGACTTAGGCTACTTTGACAAGGGGTTCACGTCCATCTTGAGGCTTGCCGCAGTACTTACCAATCGTTAATTTAACACACAGTAAGCGTCACATCGCAGAGTAATATCTGCCCGTGTAACCCGTGATAACAGGGTCTTCACCCGTAATTGTACGTGTAATTGGTTACATGCACCTGTAATTCACCTGCAGCACCACGTAATATCCACCCGTAATCACTGGATATTCACCCATAATTGTGCGGGTAATCGGCTACATGCGCCCTGTAGCAGCCGGTACACAGTACGGCGCTATAAATACACGCAGAGTGCAACCCCCAGCAACTCAAGAGACCTTTTCAGCAGTCAGCTGCTACATTTGGTATCGAGAGCTCGTGAATATTCACAATCCTGAAGTCGTCGGTTTAACCCCCACCGATCATGTTCGAGTGGTATTTCAGGACTGTCTCTGAGCCTGAAATACATGAAGGCTAAGCGCATGAAGGGGGGCATGACGTGGCGTGGGCTTGAGCACCCCACTGGGCGAGGGTAGGCGAAGGAAGGCACAGGCTGGTGGAAAAACGAGGCTCTAAGGGCCCGAGATGGACCCCTTCAAAGGGGGAGGAATGTAGCAGCCGGTACACAGTACGGTGCTATAAATGCGTGCAGAACACAACCACCAGCAACTCGAGAGACCTTTTCAGCGGTCAGCTGACCGCTGCTGCGGTCAGCTGCAGCTGCTACACGCCCATAATTCACCTGCAGCACCGCGTAATATCCACCCGTAATCACTGGGTATTCACCCGTAATTGTGCGCGTAGTTGGTTACATGCACCCGTAATTCACCTGCAGCACCGCACAATATCCACCCGTAATCACTGGGTCTTCACCCGTAATTGTGCACGTATTTGGTTACATGCGCCCGTAATTCACCTGCAGCACCGCGTAATATCCACCCGTAATTCCGGGGTAGTCGCCCGTAAATGTTCACCCGTATCCTTGTGCTCAAATTACGGGACCCGTAACTGTTACGGACCCGTAATTTCTGTCAAAATTACGGGTGGATTGACCCAAATTTACGGGTAAAATGACCCATGTTTTCCCTGCTAGCTAGCAATTCACACCAATGTAAGGCAAAGAGTATTCAGGGAGATGCCAAGGGAGCTGAACCCTTCTTACAGCCAGGGTGGCAATGCGGCGCTTGATCTTACATTGGGAATAAAAATCACAGACAGCACCTTACACCGAGGGAACAGCAGATTCTTGTTTTGCGGGTTGGTCACGCGTGACCAACCCGCAGACCAATTACCTCGCGTGCTTTATGATAATTATTAAAAGCATTGTAATCCTTCTACAAGCATTGTATTCCTTCTAAACATGGGGCTGTAATATTACAGCCATACATGTAATTAATTACATGTATGCGCCACTCAAATAGTGTATGTGCATGCCTTGCTTGCATGAACCAGCCAGAACCAGCCGTGAGAACGGCTCCCTGCTCATTGTCAAGCGAAATTAGTTGCATGTACGTACATACATACGTGTATGCAGCAGCAATTAAACCAATCATCCGTAGATAATCATAAGCCGCTTTAATTTTCAATGGCGTCCCACGGTTTGGCTGCTGGCCGTTAGTTCCAGCAGCCATGCATATTCGTTATGCTGCATGCTATGTGTGTACACTGTACACTATATGCGCTTATTGTCTTCTGCAGTATGGCTAGCGGCTGGTCGGCAAGCGTGTGTCCCTTATGGTCATGAGTAATCCTTCCCGCCCTCTAATATACCTTAGGCTTCGTACATAAGCCTTGTGTACCTGAGGTTTCCTTTGCAATCCAGTATAAATTAATAGTCTGGGTGCATGATGGGCGCAATGGGCGGGTTTGGCAAGCCATCAGTACACATGCTCATGACTCTAGCTTGTAAGCGAGGCAGCCAGTGCGGGTGGATAGCGAGCTTTAGGTCCAACGCCCATGTGTACGTTCATAAGGCTTATTGTAGACAATAATGCCCCTCGCTATTGCTCATTTCCTTATTTTCTGATTGCTGCATGCAGCCAACGTTGGCTGGTGGTTAACCACCTGTATCTTGCTTGGCTCCACTGATGACTAACTAATAACTAAAAAGGCAGGCGGCTGGCAGAGGTTAAGGCCTGACTTCTGCTCCCAGCGCATCCGGGTTCAAATCCGCCTGCCGACCTCTCGGGGTGTTTGAGAGGTGGTGAAATGGGAGGTGGCCCCCCATCTTGTGGACGGTGTAGGACGTGATAAATCAACTTGCCAGCTGACCAGGAACTGAGTTGACGCGCCGTTGATCCGCTGGATTTGGTTGGATGCCGGTGGTGAGTTGCCAAACTCATAGAGTACACTCTGAAGTCGGATGGGGTGAATGGATTAGGGTGCCCCTCTAGCAGGGGAGAGCAGGGAACTGCCTCGGGAAGGAGGCCACTGGTGAAGCTTAACCACCCTGTAACAACATCAACTAATAATGAACGTGCGGGTACCCATGCAATGATGCTCATGATGATTGTGACGCAGGAAATGGCAATCAGCTGGTTCAGTTGGACTGCAATTGGGGCTACACGCAGCTCTTTGGCATTCGTGGCTGGATTCAGACAGGACTTCCGATTAATATTGCGCCTCCTATGTATACAGTAGAGTATAGTTCAGCACACAATCCGCGGTGGTTTACCTGTAATGGAACCACAGCCATAGGTATGTATGTAGACTGCGTTGGCCAGCACTAGTGCTGTATTTTTTCGGGCATTGTATAGGCGGCATATTCAGGAAATTAGGTGAAAGGTATATAGGCCATTTAGCTCTAGAGCTCCATCGGGCACTAATTACAGAATGTTTTCATGGCTGATGCATTCTTAATTTATACTTATATGACATACTTACATAAAACCGCTTAATCCCAGTGTAAGAATGATTAAGAATGCACACCCGCCGCCTCCGTGTTCTTCAGATCAGAGGGTTGCAAAAACGGTCTAATCCCCCAATCCCGGGGGGTGGTAGTGGTCAGCCATCCCCCCATCCTGGCTGGGGTGACCCACTTCCATCTCCCATCTTAGGGGCCCGGTGCTAATCCCATCCCTTGAGACAGGTTTCCCATCCTGCCAGCCTGGGTCCCATCCCCAATCCTGTGGCCAGGGTTTCCAATCCCATCCTGCAGCTGTGTTCCCCCAATCCTCATCCTGCCAGCCAGGGTCCCTTCCCAATCCCTTCGACCAGGGCCATCCCCATCCTGCAGCTGTGTTCAGATCCGAAAGCTGTCAGCCAGGGTCCCATCCCCATCCCTTGCCAGCTACAAACCTACTCCTTACGTTTACGCAGGTGCTGTAATATCGGCTTTCTCTTTAGGCGTAAATCAGGGGAATGACCAGGGTTATTTTCTATTTCCGCGAGATATTTTTCTCTTGCTCTATGGTTTATTTCCTCTACAGTGTTTTTTTTCGTTTTGGGCCTAATACCCTAGAGTAATAAACTGGTGTTTCTTGCGGTTACTATTCCTATTTGTATAGTCGCTGGGGGGGGNTGCGCCCCCCCCAGACACCCCCCTGACCCCGAGGTCACGGTCGCCACGGACGCCTTTCGGTCAGTTCTACGTTTGATACTCTCTTGCCCTGGCAGCAGCTTCAATCGTGTGTGGTTCGTCTTTCCCCCCTGACCCCCCCCTCAAAGGCTGTACGGTGTGCTGTAAACAACACCTGACGTCTGGAAACAAACATGCCGTACCACCATCGTTCTGTGCACCTAGCTGCATTTGCGCCAGTGTCTCTGTGAGCAGTGTCTGCGGAGTTTCTCAGCCGTTTGCTTTGGTCAAGAATGAACGAATGCCCCGTTGACCTAAGTTGAATGCAACAGCGGGCCGTCTCATGGTGATATCATCAAATATTTTATATATAAATAGTGTATAAGCTCCAAATGTTCAGCTTTATATGTGCAGAAGGCATTTGGGGCGACTTATGGCCGAAGTAATGAACCAGTACGGCCAACTGACCAATTATTCCATTTCTTCCAGTGTAACACAGCAAAGGCGTAACCCGGGATGCTCAGATTGGCTTTTGCGTCGTTACATTGCCCCCCACTTAGCAATGGACGTCCTCGGCCATTATTTCGAGCACAGGAGCCATCCCACCTCGCGCCAGTGCGCTGGTTTATCCATTACACCATTTAATCGCTAATTTGCGAC
>NW_003307570.1:710984-715474 GCF_000143455.1 Volvox carteri f. nagariensis | reverse complement strand
GTTCCGAAGCAGACTGGAGCGACAAACGCTCGTTGAAGCGGATCTCAACAGAGGAAGAACTCGCATCACAGAGGTCTACGTATCTAATTGCACACTGGCTGCTAGTGCAAATAGCGCGTCCTAAGGGAGGAAGGATTGTTATGTTCGATAGACGGCCACAACAACAAATTATAATGCTGTGGTTAGGATGGCAGAACATACAAGGGTGTTCTGTCAAAATGTCCATGTCTGGGAACGTGCTGATGATGGCGAAGGAATGGGTGCACCATTGGTTCACCCATAGCGCAGGAGTTCAGCTGCACAGTCCGGCGCCAACATTCCACGTTGGGTGCGCCAAAGCGCTACGACAAACAACCTGATAACATTACATCAAGCCAGACAGTCCAATTGGAATGCTTTTGAGTCGACTTGGACATCTGCGCAAGAATTGCTCCTATGCACTAATGTGCAGAGATGTGCAGAGACAATGAAGACTGCAAATTTTCTCAGAGTTGTGCATACTGGCTTGGGAATGCGGTGCAGCATGATGCGGCCAGCATCTTCGCGCCTTGCAACTTCAGCTCAGTTTGCATGAATATAACCAATAAAATATCTAGAGAAGCAGTTTGTTTGAGGAAGTACATGAAAGCTGAACAACTAACTCCAGGGTGGGCCTCACTTTGACCCAGGACCCCCAAAGCGGCTTGCTGTTGATAACGTTTTGTTGGCTTAGATGCGACGGAGCGAAGCGACCGGAGCTTCTAAGGCTGGTTCTGTGGTGCTGTCGTACAACTGGTTCGCAGTGGCGACTTCATTCTTGCTGCTCTCCTGGTGAAGTCATTCTGCCTTCATGCAGAAGAGCATACAGCCTTGTCCAACTAGTCAGCGTGACAGGCTGTACTTGGACCCCCAAACCGGCTTGCTGTTGATAACGTCTTGCATGTTGTTACGCCTCCTGCGGACTTGTCCCCCAGTAGGGTCTGCAGATTGCATACAGATTACGTTCGGGTCTTATTCAAAGTGTCCCAAACTTCGTCTTGGAAGACGCCCATCTCCTTAAGCGCAAGCTAGTAACAGCCCGACGACCGTTTTTTATCTCTTCCAGAATGGCACCCGATGGTGCCCTGAATGTGGATGTGCATGGGCCGGACAAGGTAAGAACGGGGTTGGACTGCGTCTGACTGAAGAACTGGCAGGGTGCACCAATGGTGCACTTTTCTCACATTTACACCAAGTCGCGTTCCATGCCTGTTCTATTCCCAATGGTGTCAACCTTCTGCAGAAGCGTCGAAAGCTGGCAAAATTGACGGGGTTGGGCTTCGCCAGGGACATGGCCGAAGTCATCGTGGAAACGCTTGGGATGGACCCCATCGGGCAGTCGGCCGATGCCGCCATCCCCAAAACATTGTCTGAAGAAGGCTTGGTGGACTTGGCGTCAGTGAAGACCGTGGCTGGCGGTAAGAACCACTTCAGCCTAATTTGGTTTCACCGCTTGCTGAACAGGACTGGACAGGACTGACCAGGACTGACCAACCACTACAGGGTATACTTTATCCGCGGCCGACGCTTGCGCTCTTTGCAATGGGTCTTGTTTTAGGTCGATGCCTACGCCCATACCAATGGAAGTTTGGGACCCTGGCATGTAACCGACTTTGTGAGCCGCTGCCTGTGACGCCGACTCCATTCGGTTTTGATTTGAACGAAAGGTGCAAACTTGCTGTTTTGTCACCGCCTGCTTTCTGTCTTCCTTGCTGGCACAGATGTCACGCCAAAACATCTGGAGCGCACAAATTACGTGCCACGACCGAGTTAGTCGCTATCCGCAGGTGGCTAAGCCAACCGAAGGTAGTTAGGCGAACCGCGTATTGATTTAATTGAGACTTTGGGTGTTGCCTGACTAGCGTATAAGGCGCTTTCCGTTGTGATTTGAGGATGTTAGGTTGTCGTTCATCTGTCGTTAGTCGGATGAGCGTTACATATCCAGGATAGGGCCTCGTGTGATAAGGCCTGGCGTGGATCAGTCGATACTTCGCCATAAATGTGAGTGCGAAGAGGCCAAACATTTGTCGTTTGGCTCTCGAAGCAACCCTTCGTGAGCATATAGACCATTGATTATTAAGGATAATATAATCATAGGAGGGTTGATAGGCCTGTTTTGGTGTAACAAGACTGTGATCCTACCCTACCTCGAGACGCGCATCAGAGCAGGATAGACAGAGAGTGTACAAACAGCATTCCATAAGGTCCGCCCTTAGTGCTTATACCTCTAGGCTCGACAGGGATCCGTTCCCAGCCCGTCCTCGCCTACCGCGATCACGCTCATCAAGTTAAGTAAGCTGGAGTAAGTCAGCCAAGTCAAGCCGGAGCTTCAAGGAGAGCTCCTATTGTATAATCATCATTACCCACAGCCAAACGACTGAGAAGGTCGGCGAGTCATCCTGAAGTAGGCGGCCGTGAGAAGCAAGGGATCGGGCGCCAGTACCCCGAGTTTATTGTGCAGTTATTGTTGAAAGCGATCCGTCGCTGTATATTCTCCAAGTGGTGTCACCCATCTATTGAGCTAGGCTTTTCGCGTCCGCGCACTAAGCCAACACAGCTCGTCAGCCTTCCGAGGCACATCGAATACACTGAACTGTCTACTGCGAATCCTCAAGCAGTCAGTTTCAGGTCAACGAAATTGGTTATTCCTTTGCTACCCTTCCCTCAGTGGAGAGCCATTCACCGCACGCGTACACCAGGTCCTCATTCGGCTTCCGAGGTGTTAATCGGCCTCAGGGTACTTCTTCGCCTGGTTCCGACCAGCGCGAGGAGCGCAGGCGCGTCAACCCTTCAGTGCAGCCTGCAGTCGCCGCATCAAGTGGCTACTTCAGCTCCGCTGCCCGCAGCAGCACTCAAACCCGTGGCCTCAGGGCCATACTTGTCGTATATTTATTTTCTTTTTCTTTGCCGCAAGGCTGCTATTATAAACCAGCTTGTGAGCTTTTGGCGTGGTTGACCTGGCTAGCAGTGACTCAGGATTCGCAGCCAAAACCCCTTTCAGTGTGGAGCTTCCGAGCTCCTGGGTGTTGTCTGGCACTCCACGCGCCCATCGGGCATATTTGTGTGATTATATTAAGTGTAGAACCAGCTAGTGGTGGCTCTATTGGTGCATCCGTGTGCCGAGCCCTAGCTGTTGGTGTTGTATTCCGCTTCTTAAATCTGGGCCCAAACTGATACATTTTTCTGTCTAATTTTTCCTTTCTCGCTTGGCGCGGTTACTGGACAAATTCGCTGGAACTAACTGAATTCCAACTGCCTATTTTTGCCGCTTTTTCTGTCAGATCTTTATGGCTCCGACCTCTGGGTCAGACGGCGAGTGGGAAGCTGTCATGGATGCCAACAAGTAAACGCCGCCTCAGGCGGAAGTCCATACTTGCAGAAGTATGGGCGGGGGTCGTAGCACAGGCTACGACTGGGACGCTGGTCCCTGGCTCGCGGAGCCCCGTCATCGATTGGAAGCATGGATCAACGGTACGCCATTCCGGACTGGACCGCGCCTTTTCGGAATTGGCTGTACGATTCATGGGATGGCCGCATCCTCCGCTATTTAAGCGGGCGAAACTCTTCCAAATCGGTGTCTTCCGACGCCACCATCCAGTTGTGGTTTAGTAAGATACAACAAGTCTGGTATCGAGACGGTTCCTCCCGGGGCCTCTCGCATTTCTGAAATTTTCAAGATCCCCCTTTGGCCATCAAGATCCCCACTTCTACCGGCGCGCGGATGGAGGTCGACGACGTCACCGGACCTTTGGCTACAATCGTCGACGCTCTTGGCGATGCTGTCCGCGAAGTCGCTGCTGCCGGTCTGTAAACTACTTTAGCAAATCTGTTTGCTGACTTTTTCTAGGATTTTGGGTTAATAGCGGTAAGGCTGCTGCAGGCTCCGAACCGCCAGTTCCTTCGGCGGTCCCTGCCCTTTGCCGGAGGCTCTGTCAAGAGCTTCGTAGCACCCGTTCGGTGCTAGAACAGACTTCCAGAAAAATTGACAGTTCGCTTTACTTGGGTACGCGGTCTGCCTGATCTGGGTCAGGATAGTTGGAAATGGAGCAGTCTAGGCGAAGTCGTTGGGGATTGCCCTCCACTATCAATATGACCAATGGAACTGTCCCGCCGCCGCCTATTGCCCGGAATAACAGTAACCAATTAATAAATATGAATAATCCCTCATCCGATGTTCCGATTCCTGCAGTGGAACACATCGCGGGTCGCGCCACCGGGACGACCGCCGGCGATGGAGAGAACAACGCCGCTACTGAGCGCGGCTTGCCCGCTGGGGCCAGCGATGAGGTGATCAGAATCACTATTCCGGTACCTAGGCTCAATATTCCTGCGGAGATTAAGCTTAGTGAATTATCGCGGGAAGTTGCGCCACGAGTCCGCGCCTTCGTCCGCGATGTCCGGAAGTATTTTGATTTCGTGCGGGGCGGAAATCATGACAGTATCCGTTGCTTATTTTTAGCTAACGCTCTGAA
>NW_003307570.1:705997-710934 GCF_000143455.1 Volvox carteri f. nagariensis | reverse complement strand
TCGCGGAGCCCCGTCATCGATTGGAAGCATGGATCAACGGTACGCAATTCCGGACTGGACCGCGCCTTTTCGGAATTGGCTGTACGATTCATGGGATGGCTGCATCCTCCGCTATTTAAGCGGGCGAAACTCTTCCAAATCGGTGTCTTCCGACGCCACCATTCCAGTTGTGGTTTAGTAAGATACAACAAGTCTGGTATCGAGACGGTTCCTCCCGGGGCCTCTCGCATTTTTGAAATTTTCAAGATCCCCCTTTTGCCATCAAGATCCCCACTTCTACCGGCGCGCGGATGGAGGTTGACGACATCACAGGACCTTTGGCTACAATCGTCGACGCTCTTGGCGATGCTGTCCGCGAAGTCGCTGCCGCCGGTCTGTAAACTACTTTAGCAAATCTGTTTGCTGACTTTTTCTAGGATTTTGGGTTAATAGCGGTAAGGCTGCTGCAGGCTCCGAACCGCCAGTTCCTTCGGCGGTCCCTGCCCTTTGCCGGAGGCTCTGTCAAGAGCTTCGTAGCACCCGTTCGGTGCTAGAACAGACTTCCAGAAAAATTGACAGTTCGCTTTACTTGGGTACGCGGTCTGCCTGATCTGGGTCAGGATAGTTGGAAATGGAGCAGTCTAGGCGAAGTCGTTGGGGATTGCCCTCCGCTATCAATATGACCAATGGAACTGTCCCGCCGCCGCCTATTGCCCGGAATAACAGTAACCAATTAATAAATATGAATAATCCCTCATCCGATGTTCCGATTCCTGCAGTGGAACACATCGCGGGTCGCGCCACCGGGACGACCGTCGGCGATGGAGAGAACAACGCCGCTACTGAGCGCGGCTTGCCCGCTGGGGCCAGCGATGAGGTGATCAGAATCACTATTCCGGTACCTAGGCTCAATATTCCTGCGGAGATTAAGCTTAGTGAATTATCGCGGGAAGTTGCGCCACGAGTCCGCGCCTTCGTCCGCGATGTCCGGAAGTATTTTGATTTCGTGCGGGGCGGAAATCATGACAGTATCCGTTGCTTATTTTTAGCTAACGCTCTTGAAGGCGCCGCGAAAACCTGGCATGATGACTGGACTAACGCGCGGTTGCAATATACTTCAGAGCAACTTTTGGAGGCGCTATTAATTCGTTTTGCCCCGCAGATTCAAACGCGCGAACTAGAAGCGCTAGAAAAGCTTGCTGCTGGGCAGCATCAGATGCGGGCAAACGAAACGGTAGCCGCGTACCATAGTCGTTTCGAGGCACTCATAGCACCCATTCCTGACTTAAGGGAGGTTGATCGGATTTTCTGGTTTATCCGCGGCCTTTCCTCTGAGTTCTCAGGAGAATGTGCTACCGACCATGACGGAAAGCCTTTTCAGGAATATGCCAAACTTGTGCAGCACACGCTTGGTGTAGAGGCCCGTCAACTTGCTAAACTTCGTTCCCAAGCCCAAACCCGCGTGCTTCTGCGTGCTTCCACCGCTGTGCAGGATCCCGCGCCCATCATCACTGACGACAGGGACCTCCCGGCACCGGAGGTCAGGCCTCGGGCTGCTACTGTTGCAGCTGGGCGAAATACAGCTCGCCAGGCCTCCGGTGCTGGTGAGTCGAACGTGGGCGCAGGGGTCGGGGTGGCAAGCATAGGGACAAGGGTCGGTCCAGGGCCGCTGCCGCGGGAACAGGGGCGACGGTGCTAGGCAAGCGTGGCCGGGATTCAAATCCGGCCGAATGGATGAATAAGTTTTACTGCACTCGGGCGGAGTACGAGTACCGCCGGAAAAATAGCCGTTGCCTCCGCTGTGGGGAGGATAAGCACCTAGTAGCAGAGTGCCCGTTGCTGTCAGAAAAGAGAGCTAGGAACGGGGAAAAATAGGGGGTTGCCCAGGACAGTGTTAGGGAAGCACTCCCTGGGTTACAAACCCGAACGGTGCCCGTTATCTGCCCGGTTGGACGTGCTGTCCGTGCTGTTTTACCGGCCGTTTTAAACCAAGTTGAGAAGGCCGTTGGATGGCGTTTTTCGTTTGACGCTCATACTGCTCGTCCTGGTTTTGACGAGCACTGTAATCTTTTTGCTATTCCACGGCGTCTAACCTCTAGTAACTTGGGTGGGCATACCGTTTGGATTTCCCCTTCCTCTTTCAAGGAACTTCAGTCTCAGCTGGCTTACTATCGTAATTGCAAACGTCAGCGACCGGACACCGCTGCCTGTCTCCTGTTACCAGCACATGTATCCCCGAGGGCTGCCTCCTTGCTGATAGGGATGCGTCGGCAAGCTTTTCAACGGTGTAGACATGACGGGTCAACTTGTTTCCCTTCCAGGTCTGCCATATACTGCTGACGTTTGGTACGATCCCCCTCTTGTCCTGGGGCACCTTGACACGGAGCCCCATGTTTCAGTCCTGTGTGCAAAAGTTGCTGCGTCAACAGGGCCCAGAGTCCCGTTAGTTGGCATTCGTGTCGCTGGACATTCTTTAACTGCCATGGCCGACTCTGGTGCCAGCGACGACTTCATTTCTGCGTCCATCGTTGAGCAACTCGGACTGAAACCTCAACCGACATCGTGGTCATCTGTCACCCTTGCTGACGGGGGTAAGCAGGTCATTTTGGGTCAAGTTTCCCTTCGTATATCCTTGGGCCCTTTGCGCCTAAATGTCCGTCCGTATGTGCTGCCTAAGTTTACTGATGCAGCCGCGTTTATCTTAGGGTCCGCTACCCTTGATCAGTATGGGGCTCATCTGAATTATGAGACCCACACCTTGCAGTTGCGGAAGGGAACCTTGTGTTATAAGGCGCCTTTCACCACTGCGGAACGGATGGGAGAAGGGAATACTAGTGCTGCGCACTCCGAACCCTGTGTGAATTTTGCTGCTGCCGCTATCTGTAAGCGAATTGAGCCTGAACCCGTTGGGCGCAAAGCAGCTATCCGTATGATTCGCAAGGGGGCGCATGGATTGCTAGTACGGCCTAAATTGCAACTGAACACAGCCGTTACCCAGATCACTGAAAATGACCCTGCGGTTGAAGCTCTCCTTAACGAATACTCAGATATCTTCCGTGAGGTCCCTGGACTTCCCCCGATGAGACCTGTAGATCATACCATACCTTTGGCTCCTGGTGCGCAGCCTGTTTCGCGCCCTATGTATCGCCTCAGCCCCCTGGAGCTGGATGAGGTGACACGCCAGGTAGCCGACCTACTGAGGAAAGGTATGATTCGACCCAGCACATCCCCGTATTCTGCTCCCATTTTATTTGTGGGTAAAAAGGACGGGACTCTGCGTATGTGCATAGACTATAGGGGTTTAAATGCGACCACCGTTAAAAATCGCTATTGTAACGTGCAAGAGCAGTTACATAACTCTCAATGCTTCTTTTCAACGGGGTTCACTCAGCTATTCTCAAGATCTTCCTTTTGCGACGTCGTACATTAGTGCGGGTCGTACACTGGATGGCTACACCTTCTCTGGTGTAATCGCATCCGGTGTCTTTCGACACCACCATGACTGGTTGTGATAAGCCTTAACGTAACATTGGCATCGAGACGGTGAAATTTTTCTTTCTGGGATTATGCTTTTTCGTCCATTTCTTTCACTTTATCGTCGGTCGGCTTTACCTACTGTTCTTCAAACTTCTTCGTCTCCTGTATCTTCTCCGAGGATGAATACTGGAGCTTCGGCCGATCCGGCGGTAAACACCGTTACTTCGCCGATGGCGGCCTTGGCGCTTGCACCGGCGCCTACAGTCGCTTCACCTGATCAGCCTTCTGGGTCACAACCTCGGGCTGTCCCTCTTCCTACTGCCGTGGATCCGGCGCCGCTTCCGTCGCCGGTCAATGGTGATGCTACAATGTCCGATTCACAGCCGGGCACTGTTACTCGGTGCCTGCGCCCCCTCGAGCCTCCGCAGCCCAACAGACGTCGTCTTGTTTCAGCGGATGCTGCAGCCAAAGTGCAATTGAGTTTGCCCGACTACCTTTCTTTCTTGGTCGACGATTTAGTTGGCTACCTCGACTTGGCAGGTTACACTCTTTCTGATTCAGCTGCCACCAATTGGGTCGTCTTAAGCGTGGGTCCGGCGTCTCTCGTTACAGATCTTCGTAAATCGCTTTCCGTGTTGACGCCGCCGGTGATTCCCAGCGCTTCTTGGCTTCTGAACTGGTTCACTGAAGCCGTTGTCTTGTCATCCGGCGCCTCATCTTACAATGCGCTTTGCCGTATTGTATTGTGGTTACAGTATTTCCGCCGCCGACGCGGCGGGTGCCCTCACGAGCCGTGAGGCTCCAGAGCACGCTGTTGACGCTCATCAAAAACCTCAGTAAGGAAAGTAGCGATTTTCCTCGGATTGGTATTAAGAAATACCTTGCGCATATCAGTATCTTCAACGTTAATCAGAAACCTATTACGCAACTCAGTATACGCCTCACACTCCATGAGCACATGGTATTCATCCTCAACCTTACCCGACGTACAGACCTGACACGTACGGCACTCTCTCGGCCTATGGTGTCCTTTGTTGACCTCCAAAGGCCAACAACAAAGACGGAATTTGGCAACCATACGCAACTGGTTGGCCGGCAAATAAACACGCAAATAGCCTGTGGGATCGGAGCCCTCTCTTGCTGGTGAAGGGGAGCCCATCCAGTTATGATACCTGCAAAGCGAAACCCCTTTACCTTGGAACACACGCGGATCACCCCCTTGGCTGAACTGATCCCAGTCACTTAAAAGGAACGCAGATAACCTCTCCAGAACCTCACCCACTCGAATCAACTGAGACGAGTATACATCTACCTTCTGAGAAACGGAGTCACACGCCGGCCACTCATGGCCCAACCAACGCAAAATGATGAGCACTTTAGACGACCAGCAATCCACTTTGAGATCAGACAGAAGAGCCAGACGGAGATCATCTACTAACACGTCATGATAGACCGACCCACGGGACTTGACTATCTTATTC
>NW_003307570.1:699352-705094 GCF_000143455.1 Volvox carteri f. nagariensis | reverse complement strand
GGGATTCGCTTGGCATACTTGTAGCACTCGGCCGGAACCATACCCAGACCCGGGGAACGCCCATTAGACAGGGACGACAAAGCCGCCTCAACCTCTTCAAGAGTGAACGGACCATTCATAGTGTCGGCCATAGACCGTCTAGCATGCACCGGTTCGGAATCACGCCACGCCGCCCCGACTTGGGAGCCCGCACCGAGATTGATACAGTTGAGAATGGCACAGACACGGGCCTCCTGCACCTCATCGAAGGAGGCTGAGGCATTATAAAGGCGATCGAAGTAGTCCGTCCACTCCGACACGTCTTCCACATTGCATCTGGACGCTGGCTTACCGTTCAGACGTTGCCATAGGGTCTTCGCATCCCGTTTGCATGTAGCTATGAATGACTCCAAGGCTCGCAGCCGGTGATCCCGTCGCGCGTTACGTTTAGCACGATTAAACTGACGACGTAACTCTTGAAAACTCGTATGCCCCATAGCCGGGGCAGCACACCCCCACTTCATCACATCAGACCGATACTGCAACATGGCCTGCTTAGCCGCAGCACACTCATCATTCCACCACGCCGCCTTGCCGTTAGAAACCGGCCCGGGCCTGAAGGCATCACCGAAGCAACCCAGCAAAATCCGTTCGATAGTGTCCACCGCCTGGGTGACACCAATCTGGCCAGCACGCAGGGAATCCACAACCGCCCGGACACCAACCGTATGTTCAACGCCAAACCAGCGCGTTCTGTGGAGCAAGTGCTTCAACATCTGCACGACATTCGTCGGGAGCTGCCAGCTGCGACTCCGGAGGAGCTTATCGTCTATCAACTGGTTCGTCTGTTGCCTGACAACTTACGCGATCGTCTCATGTACGATCACACTGTCGAAATCAGGCGCCCATGGACCAGTTTGGACTGTTTTCTTCGCGTCTTGAAGACTTACGCGGAGGAACTCAAGTCCTCCGCTTCACCTTCGTCAGGTTCATCGCGTCAAGGTGCTTCTGGCTCTGGTGCTGGAGCGTCTGGCTCTGGTCCCCGTTCGACTCGTTCAATCTCGGCTGGACGGCAACGTCCGGACTCTGACGCCAAACGCCCGCGTTTGAGTGCGTCGATGCCGGATATAGTTCCTTTGGCTGATCGTTTCCGTCAGCCTACTGGGCGGGCTAAGTCAATCTGGGTCCGCGGCTTGACTATGCAGCAAGCGCAAAATCTTCGTATTAAGAATCAGTGCCTTTTATGTCGCGGAGAAAATCACTTCGCGCAGGACTGCGAGCGTGCGCAGTCCATGTTTCCAAAGGACTTTTTCTTCTTCGAGCGGAAGCCGTCCATGTCTAAGCCGTGACGTTCGTTGTCTTGTCCAGGTTCTGACCCACCCGATGGCGGAGTTGATCTCGCGCCTACTGAACAAGACGTTGATTTTTCGGTGTTGTCTGCGATGGCTTCTTTGGCTGTGCAGAATAATCGTGATTTGTGTGTCGCAGAACCTGTTGTTTCTGGACCATCTGTGGCTGTGTCGATTGAGCCGATGCCTGCGGGCGTGCCTCAGCGGCAAGCGCACAAGTTTTTGGCGACTATGTCGAGTGCGCCTGTGAAGTTGTCCAACGCAAGTGATCGCGTTGTGAATCGTTCTCAGTCGGAACTGAACGCGGCTTTTAACGTACGTCTGGTTACAGAGCCTTCTCGCTATTGTAACACAAAGACGAACAGTTCGATGCCGGTTGCAGATGTCCCTCCGCCTCAAGAACTTTGCATTCGCAAGCACGAATTTCAGCACTTGCAGCAGCTTTCCGGTCGTCACTTCACTTGGGATGCATGCGCATCTAACGATGGGTCTAATGCCTTGTGTCCGAAGTATAGTTCGCCTTCTCGCAGCTTTTTGCATGATAGCTGCGCAGGACATCACGTTTGGATGCATCCGCCTCGGGCGCGTATTCAAGATTTCCTGCGTCACTACCTGCGTTGCAAGTCAATTGCGCCATCGACCACGTCTGGAGGATTTTTGCTTCCTAAGTGGGTTACAGCGCGTTGGCGTCCTCTGCTTGCAGGCATGAAAAAGCTTCATGAGTACCACGCGGGATATCACCTGTTTTCCGTGTCGTCGGGAAAAGGTAAAATGTCTCGTGTGCAGGGAGTTTCCTCGCCGATGGAGTTCTGGTATGATGCTCCTGTCGAGTCTCCTTCCGAGTCGGCTGTTTGCATTGCGACAACCGTCCCCTTTTCGGTGTCTCCCAGTTTGGCTATGCAGTTCGCAGGTTCTGTTTGCCAACAGGAGGCGACCATCTTGCTCGATTCGGGCAGTCAAGCCGCTCATTTACTCAGCGCAGGATTTGCACGGCGCGTGGGTTTGGTGGTTAAGCCGCCTGACAGTTCGACTGCAGCACCCAAGATCGTCGTGGGTAACGGACAGCCAGTTCCATTTGTAGGCTTTGCTGAAGTGCCTGTTCGTATACAGGGCTATAAGGCTCGCTTGCAGTGCGCTGTCGTTGAATTTAGTCCCGCGTTCGACCTGATTTTGGGTGAACCTTGGATTTCGGCGACTGGGGCTATTCTTGAGTTATGCAATAACGCTGCCCGTTTAACTCGTATCTCGGGTCGTCCTGTTTTGCGTAACGGTCCCTTTACACCGATTCCTAAGCCATCTGGTTCTTCTCCTGAAGTTCTGGATGCAGTTGCGCATTGCTCACTTGCGCAGGCCATGGAGGAGAGTGACACGTTCTACCTATGTCTCGTCTCGGCTGCGGATCCTGTTCCGGATGCTGTCAATTTGCCGGGGGGGGAGTCGTCACTTCCGCCATCGCAGTCGTCTGTTTCCGCTTTCGCGCAGAAGGTTAGTGACGTCGTGCGCGGCGAGTCACCTGCGGATTTGCGTCTTAAGGCTTTGTTGCTGGAAAAAGCGCATTTATTTCCAGGCCAGTTGCCTGCTTCGTTACCTCCTGATCGTAATTTGCCGCCTGTCGTTCCGTTGGAGCCTGGTGCTCGTCCACCTGCTCAACGCATGTTTCGCTATTCGCTCCCTGAGCAAGAGGAAATGCAAAGGCAAATTTCGGATCTTTTGGAGAAGGGCTTTATTGAACCTTCGTGTTCGCCCTTTGGTGCGCCTGTCTTGTTCGTTAAGAAGAAGGATGGGACTTTGCGTATGTGTGTTGACTATCGCGCAGTCAACAGCCTCACGATCAAAAATCGTTTTCCGTTGCCTCGGATAGATGATTTGTTGGATCGTTTGCGAGGTGCGACAGTTTTCAGCTCACTTGATTAACGCAGGGTTATCACCAGTTACGGTTAAATCCTAGCGATGTGGAGCGTACCGCGTTTCGCACTCCTTTCGGGCATTATCAGTATAAAGTTATGCCTTTTGGCCTGACTAATGCTCCTGCTGTCTTCCAGTCTGCCATGAATCAAGCCTTGCAGGGTTTGCCGTTCGTGGTAGTGTATCTGGACGATATTCTGATCTTCTCGAAGACCGCCGATGAACACGTTGAGCATCTGCGTGCAGTGCTTGAACGTCTCGAACAGCGTCAGTTCTACTGTAAGCTGTCCAAGTGCGAGTTCTTCAAACCGTCCGTTTCGTTTTTGGGGCATATCGTATCGGCCAGAGGGTTGCAGAGATGGGGGATTGGGGGCAGGTACTGGTCAGGCGGGATGGGGAATAGGGTTGACGACGTCAGGATGGGATGTGGGGCCCAGGGCGAGGATTAGGGATTAGGCGTGCTACACTACTTTTGGGATGGGGATTGCTGTCGGGGGTGAGGATGGGGATGGGATCCCTGTCTGAGGGATGGGGATTGCAACCTTGACCAAGGAGGGGATTGGGAGCCCTGGCCAGGGATGGGGATGGGACCCTGGTCGACAGGACGGGGATTGCAGGCTTTCGCAAGTTTAGGATGAGGTCGCTGCCATAGGATTGGGAACACAGTTGGAGGATTAGAATTGGGTGTTCTGCTGTAAAATGAGGCTGCAGGTGCAGAACTTGGAATACTGACAGGACTGCAAAACAGGCCAAGGATGGATGGTTTAGTTGTCCATAGTTGCTTACATGGAAACTCAAACAAACACAAGGAAGTCCTGCTTGCAAGTCGCGTCCCATAGCAAACCAAACTCAAACACAAGGAAGTTCTGCTTGAAAGTTGCGTCCCATAGCTAACCAAACTCAAACACAAGGAAGTCCTGCTTGCAAGTCGCGTCCCATTGCTAACCAAACTCAAACACAAGGAAGTCCTGCTTGCAAGTCGCGTCCCATAGCAAACCAAACTCAAACACAAGGAAGTTCTGCTTATAAGTCGCGTCCCATAGCAAACCAAACTCAAACACAAGGAAGTTCTGCTTGCAAGTCGCGTCCCATAGCTAACCAAACTCAAACACAAGGAAGTCCTGCTTGCAAGTCGCGTCCCATTGCTAACCAAACTCAAACACAAGGAAGTTCTGCTTATAAGTCGCGACCCATAGCAAACCAAACTCAAACACAAGGAAGTTCTGCTTGCAAGTCGCGTCCCATAGCTAACCAAACTCAAACACAAGGAAGTCCTGCTTGCAAGTCGCGTCCCATTGCTAACCAAACTCAAACACAAGGAAGTTCTGCTTATAAGTCGCGTCCCATAGCAAACCAAACTCAAACACAAGGAAGTTCTGCTTGCAAGTCGCGTCCCATAGCTAACCAAACTCAAACACAAGGAAGTTCTGCTTATAAGTCGCGTCCCATAGCTAACCAAACTCAAACACAAGGAAGTCCTGCTTGCAAGTCGCGTCCCATAGCAAACCAAACTCAAACACAAGGAAGTTCTGCTTATAAGTCGCGTCCCATAGCTAACCAAAGTCAAACACAAGGAAGTCCTGCTCCGGCATCGCCCGACTGCCCAATGGGGTCCATCCCAAGCGTTTCCACGATGACTTCGGCCATGTCCCTGGCGAAGCCCAACCCCGTGAATTTTGCCAGCTTTTGACGCTTCTGCAGAAGGTTAACACCATTGGGAATAGAACAGGCATGGAACGCGACTTGGTGTAAATGTGAGAAACGTGCACCATTGGTGCCAGTTCTTCAGTCAGACGCAGTCCAGCCCCGTTCTTACCTTGTCCGGCCCATGCACATCCACACCCAGGGCACCATCGGATGCCATTCTGGAAGAGATAACAAACGGTCGTCGGGCTGTTAATAGCTTGCGCTTAAGAAGGTGGGCGTCTTCCAAGACGAAGTTTGGGACACTTTGAATAAGACCCGAACGTAATCTGTATGCAATCTGCAGACCCTACTGGGGGACAAGTCCGCAGGAGGCGTATCAACATGCAAGACGTTATCAACAGCAAGCCGGTTTGGGGGTCCAAGTACAGCCTGTCACGCTGACTAGTTGGACAAGGCTGTATGCTCTTCTGCGTGAAGGCATAATGACTTCACCAGGAGAGCAGCAAGAATGAAGTCGCCACTGCGACCCAGTTGTACGACAGCACCACAGAACCAGCCTTAGACGATCCGGTCGCTTCGCTCCGTCGCATCTAAGCCAACAAAACGTTATCAACAGCAAGCCGCTTTGGGCAGAGGGTTGCAAAAACGGTCTAATCCCCCAATCCCGGGGTGTGGTAGTGGTCAGCCATCCCCCCATCCTGGCTGGGGTGACCGACTCCCATCTCCCATCTTAGGGGCCCGGTGCTAATCCCATCCTTTGAGACAGGTTTCCCATCCTGCCAGCCTGGGTCCCATCCCCAATCCTATGGCCAGGGTTTCCAATCCCATCCTGCAGCTGTGTTCCCCCAATCCTCATCCTGCC
>NW_003307570.1:697714-698654 GCF_000143455.1 Volvox carteri f. nagariensis | reverse complement strand
ACAGTGGCCTTTGGATCCGCACTGAGGGTACTTTTCGGCAGGTTGTCGTTCCGAATGATGACTTGCTGCGTCATGATCTCCTGTCACGTTTTCATGACGACCCGCTGGCTGGGCACCCTGGCTGCACCCGTCTGGTCGAGGTTCTCCGTCGTCAATTCTGGTGGCCTCGGATGGCGAAGGACGCCGAGAACTATGTCCAGAACTGTGAGCTGTGCCAACGCAATAAAGTCCTGTCTGGTAAGCCCCACGGCCTCCTGTGTCCCTTGCCTGTGCCGGCCGCCCCTTGGGAAAGTGTTACCATGGACTTTATTGTAGCTTTGCCCAAAACTGAGGGGGGATTCGATGCCGTTTTGGTCATGGTAGACCGACTCACGAAAATGGTGCACCTGGCACCTACGGTATCATCCTGCACAGCTGAGCAAACTGCACGTCTGTTCTTTGACAACATAGTGCGTTTGCATGGTGTCCCCAAGAACGTTGTGACCGACCGCGGATCGCAATTTGCCAGCAGATTTTGGGGCACCCTGGGTGATCTGTTAGGCATGCGTGTTAACCTGAGCACCGCCTATCACCCACAGACTGATGGACAGACAGAACGTACGAATCGCACTCTTGGCGATATGTTGCGCAATTATGCCGGACGTACGCCTTCTGTCTGGGACACATATCTAACTGCTGCTGAATTCGCGATTAATAATGCTGTGAATCGCGCGACTGGCAAAAGTCCGTTTTTCCTGATACAACCCTGCCTTGCCTGTTTGGCGGGAGTTGGACGTCAACTTGCCTGCAGCAAAGACGTTTGCCAAGTCCTTTGTGTCCCGACTGACTGATGCTAAATCTTGCCTTGAAGCTGCACAGCAACGTACGGCGGACTACTTTAACAAATCCCGACGTGCCATCACCTTCTCGCAGGGCCAGTTGGGGTGCTGAGCACTAAGAA
>NW_003307570.1:696570-697664 GCF_000143455.1 Volvox carteri f. nagariensis | reverse complement strand
GTCTCTGCCATAGGATTGGGAACACAGTTGGAGGATTAGAATTGGGTGTTCTGCTGTAAAATGAGGCTGCAGGTGCAGAACTTGGAAACTGACAGGACTGCAAAACAGGATGGTTTAGTTGTCCATAGTTGCTTACATGGAAACTCAAACAAACACAAGGAGGTTCTGCTTGCAAGTCGCGTCCCATAGCAAACCAAACTCAAACACAAGGAAGTTCTGCTTGCAAGTTGCGTCCCATAGCAAACCAAACTCAAACACAAGGAAGTCCTGCATATAAGTCGCGTCCCATTGCTAACCAAACTCAAACACAAGGAAGTTCTGCTTGCAAGTCGCGTCCCATAGCAAACCAAACTCAAACACAAGGAAGTTCTGCTTGCAAGTCGCGTCCCATAGCTAACCAAACTCAAACACAAGGAAGTTCTGCTTATAAGTCGCGTCCCATAGCAAACCAAACTCAAACACAAGGAAGTTCTGCTTGCAAGTCGCGTCCCATAGCTAACCAAACTCAAACACAAGGAAGTTCTGCTTGCAAGTCGCTTCCCATAGCTAACCAAACTCAAACACAAGGAAGTCCTGCTTGCAAGTCGCGTCCCATTGCTAACCAAACTCAAACACAAGGAAGTTCTGCTTATAAGTCGCGTCCCATAGCTAACCAAACTCAAACACAAGGAAGTCATGCTCCGGCATCGGCCGACTGCCCGATGGGGTCCATCCCAAGCGTTTCCACGATGACTTCGGCCATGTCCCTGGCGAAGCCCAACCCCGTCAATTTTGCCAGCTTTTGACGCTTCTGCAGAAGGTTAACACCATTGGGAATAGAACAGGCATGGAACGCGACTTGGTGTAAATGTGAGAAACGTGCACCATTGGTGCCAGTTCTTCAGTCAGACGCAGTCCAACCCCGTTCTTACCTTGTCCGGCCCATGCACATCCACACCCAGGGCACCATCGGATGCCATTCTGGAAGAGATAACAAACGGTCGTCGGGCTGTTAATAGCTTGCGCTTAAGAAGGTGGGCGTCTTCCAAGACGAAGTTTGGGACACTTTGAATAAGACCCGAACGTAATCTGTATGCAATCTGCAGACCCTACTG
>NW_003307570.1:694174-696519 GCF_000143455.1 Volvox carteri f. nagariensis | reverse complement strand
AGGATTAGAATTGGGTGTTCTGCTGTAAAATGAGGCTGCAGGTGCAGAACTTGGAATACTGACAGGACTGCAAAACAGGCCAAGGATGGATGGTTTAGTTGTCCATAGTTGCTTACATGGAAACTCAAACAAACACAAGGAAGTCCTGCTTGCAAGTCGCGTCCCATAGCAAACCAAACTCAAACACAAGGAAGTTCTGCTTGAAAGTTGCGTCCCATAGCAAACCAAACTCAAACACAAGGAAGTTCTGCTTGAAAGTCGCGTCCCATAGCAAACCAAACTCAAACACAAGGAAGTCCTGCTTGCAAGTCGCGTCCCATAGCAAACCAAACTCAAACACAAGGAAGTCCTGCATATAAGGCGCGTCCCATAGCTAACCAAACTCAAACACAAGGAAGTCCTGCTTGCAAGTCGCGTCCCATTGCTAACCAAACTCAAACACAAGGAAGTTCTGCTTATAAGTCGCGTCCCATAGCAAACCAAACTCAAACACAAGGAAGTTCTGCTTGCAAGTCGCGTCCCATAGCTAACCAAACTCAAACACAAGGAAGTCCTGCTTGCAAGTCGCTTCCCATAGCTAACCAAACTCAAACACAAGGAAGTCCTGCTCCGGCATCGGCCGACTGCCCGATGGGGTCCATCCCAAGCGTTTCCACGATGACTTCGGCCATGTCCCTGGCGAAGCCCAACCCCGTGAATTTTGCCAGCTTTTGACGCTTCTGCAGAAGGTTAACACCATTGGGAATAGAACAGGCATGGAACGCGACTTGGTGTAAATGTGAGAAACGTGCACCATTGGTGCCAGTTCTTCAGTCAGACGCAGTCCAACCCCGTTCTTACCTTGTCCGGCCCATGCACATCCACACCCAGGGCACCATCGGATGCCATTCTGGAAGAGATAACAAACGGTCGTCGGGCTGTTAATAGCTTGCGCTTAAGAAGGTGGGCGTCTTCCAAGACGAAGTTTGGGACACTTTGAATAAGACCCGAACGTAATCTGTATGCAATCTGCAGACCCTACTGGGGGACAAGTCCGCAGGAGGCGTATCAACATGCAAGACGTTATCAACAGCAAGCCGGTTTGGGGGTCCAAGTACAGCCTGTCACGCTGACTAGTTGGACAAGGCTGTATGCTCTTCTGCGTGAAGGCATAATGACTTCACCAGGAGAGCAGCAAGAATGAAGTCGCCACTGCGACCCAGTTGTACGACAGCACCACAGAACCAGCCTTAGACGATCCGGTCGCTTCGCTCCGTCGCATCTAAGCCAACAAAACGTTATCAACAGCAAGCCGCTTTGGGGGTCCTGGCTCAAAGTGAGGCCCACCCTGGAGTTAGTTGTTAAGCTTTCATGTTACTTCCTCATACAAACTGCTTCTCTAGTACTGTGATGTTTTATTGGTTATATTCATGCAAACTGAGCTGAAGTTGCAAGGCGCGAAGATGCTGGCCGCATCATGCCGCACCGCATTCCCAAGCCAGTATGCACAACTCTGAGAAAGTTTGCAGTCTTTATTGTTTTGTTGTGGCGCACCTCCACGTAACTCTGCACATTATAGTGCATAGGAGCAATTTCTTGCGCAGAAGTCCAAGTCGACTCAAAAGCATTCCAATTGGACTGTCTGGCTTGATGTAATGTTATCAGGTTGTTTATCGTAGCGCATTGGCGCCCCCAACGTGGAATGTTGGCGCCGGAATGTGCAGCTGAACTCCTGCGCTATGAACCTGAACCAATGGTGCACGTTCCCAGCCATGGACATTTTGACAGAACACCCTTGTACGTTCTGCCATTCTAACCACAGCATTATAATTTGTTGCTGTGGCCGTCCTTCGAACATAACAGTCCTTCCCCCCTTAGGACGCGCGATTTGCAATAGCAGCCAGTGTGCAATTAGATACGTAGACCTCTGTGATGCGAGTTCTTCCTCAGTCGAGATCCGCTTCAACGAGCGTTTGTCGCTTCAGTCTGCTTCGAACGAACACAGCCGGGCGGAATTTGACGCTAGAGGAAATAAGCCATAGAGCAAGAGAAAAATATCTCGCGGAAATAGAAAATAACCCTGGTCATTCCCCTGATTTACGCCTAAAGAGAAAGCCGATATTACAGCACCTGTGTAAACGTAAGGAGTAGGTTTGTAGCTGGCAAGGGATGGGGATGGGACCCTGGCTGACAGCTTTCGGATCTGAACACAGCTGCAGGATGGGGATGGCCCTGGTCGAAGGGATTGGGAAGGGACCCTGGCTGGCAGGATGAGGATTGGGGGAACACAGCTGCAGGATGGGATTGGAAACCCTGGCCATAGGATTGGGGATGGGACCCAGGCTGGCAGGATGGGAAACCTGTCT
>NW_003307570.1:692243-694124 GCF_000143455.1 Volvox carteri f. nagariensis | reverse complement strand
TGTATGCTCTTCTGCGTGAAGGCATAATGACTTCACCAGGAGAGCAGCAAGAATGAAGTCGCCACTGCGACCCAGTTGTACGACAGCACCACAGAACCAGCCTTAGACGATCCGGTCGCTTCGCTCCGTCGCATCTAAGCCAACAAAACGTTATCAACAGCAAGCCGCTTTGGGGGTCCTGGCTCAAAGTGAGGCCCACCCTGGAGTTAGTTGTTAAGCTTTCATGTTACTTCCTCATATAGACTGCTTCTCTAGTACTGTGATGTTTTATTGGTTATATTCATGCAAACTGAGCTGAAGTTGCAAGGCGCGAAGATGCTGGCCGCATCATGCCGCACCGCATTCCCAAGCCAGTATGCACAACTCTGAGAAAGTTTGCAGTCTTTATTGTTTTGTTGTGGCACACCTCCACGTAACTCTGCACATTATAGTGCATAGGAGCAATTCTTGCGCAGAAGTCCAAGTCGACTCAAAAGCATTCCAATTGGACTGTCTGGCTTGATGTAATGTTATCAGGTTGTTTATCGTAGCGCTTTGGCGCCCCCAACGTGGAATGTTGGCGCCGGAATGTGCAGCTGAACTCCTGCGCTATGAACCTGAACCAATGGTGCACGTTCCCAGCCATGGACATTTTGACAGAACACCCTTGTACGTTCTGCCATTCTAACCACAGCATTATAATTTGTTGCTGTGGCCGTCCTTCGAACATAACAGTCCTTCCCCCCTTAGGACGCGCGATTTGCAATAGCAGCCAGTGTGCAATTAGATACGTAGACCTCTGTGATGCGAGTTCTTCCTCAGTCGAGATCCGCTTCAACGAGCGTTTGTCGCTTCAGTCTGCTTCGAACGAACACAGCCGGGCGGAATTTGACGCTAGAGGAAATAAGCCATAGAGCAAGAGAAAAATATCTCGCGGAAATAGAAAATAAGCCTGGTCATTCCCCTGATTTACGCCTAAAGAGAAAGCCGATATTACAGCACCTGTGTAAACGTAAGGAGTAGGTTTGTAGCTGGCAAGGGATGGGGATGGGACCCTGGCTGACAGCTTTCGGATCTGAACACAGCTGCAGGATGGGGATGGCCCTGGTCGAAGGGATTGGGAAGGGACCCTGGCTGGCAGGATGAGGATTGGGGGAACACAGCTGCAGGATGGGATTGGAAACCCTGGCCATAGGATTGGGGATGGGACCCAGGCTGGCAGGATGGGAAACCTGTCTCAAAGGATGGGATTAGCACCGGGCCCCTAAGATGGGAGATGGGAGTCGGTCACCCCAGCCAGGATGGGGGGATGGCTGACCACTACCACCCCCCGGGATTGGGGGATTAGACCGTTTTTGCAACCCTCTGCCGGGTGACAGGGATGACAGTCTTGTGCAGGCACATTTGGAGACTAGTTTACACTGAGATTGGGGTGATGTTGGATTAGAATACTTGCAGTTCATGAAATTGAGGAAATGTGTTGCATAGGCATATCCAAACGTTTCAGAGGGACGTTGTTTCGCCCGTAACAAACTTGTTACGGGCGAAACAAACTGGATTTCCACAGTCCCACCACTCAAAGAGCTCCCCACACCATCGCAAAGTCCCTTTTTTATTACAGACACATGTAACAAGTTGTCATAGCTTGAGATTGTCGATATATGACTGCTGGATTGTGACCAGGCCATCTCCTTACATGTCTTGCTGCACCAGCATGAGCAGTGATCCCTTCTGTTCAAAAATTTCAGGCAACATCGCAATGAGGCAAAACATTGTGCCGAATCTGCCGTACAAAGAGTGTTCAAAGCTTCACGCTACTAACGGACGAATACATAAGCATTCATTTACCTTGAAAGAATAAAGGAATTCTATAGCTTCATACAAATTCGCCTATCAGCAACT
>NW_003307570.1:691038-692045 GCF_000143455.1 Volvox carteri f. nagariensis | reverse complement strand
TTCGTGTTAAGGAAGCGCTCACTCGGGCGCCAGTGCTTGCTTTGCCGGATCCTCGTGAACCTTTCGAGGTGATCGCGGATGCTAGCGACTTCGCATTGGGTGCAATTTTGCTCCAGCATGGAAGGCCAGTGGCTTTTGAGAGCCGTAAACTGATTCCTGCTGAGTTGAACTACATCGTCACTGAAAAAGAGCTCTTGGCCGTTGTGCATGCGCTCAAATTGTGGCGTTGTTACCTCGAAGGTGTAAAGTTTACGGTCGTTACAGATCACGAACCTAACACCGCCATGCGCCGTAAGTCTCTGTTGTCTCGACGTGTGGCGCGGTGGTCGGAATTTCTGGAGTCTTTCGATTTCGAATGGCAGTATCGCGCGGGTCGTTGCAATCCTGCAGATCCGTTGTCTCGGCTTCCGGGACACATCGACGTTGAAACGACGAAGGTTATGACGATTAGTGCTCAACGGTTGGGAGAAATTTCTGCCTTCCGTGACACCACCGTAGAGCTTCAGTGCTCTTTTCCTATGTTCGAGTCATCGGTACTTGATGGGTATGGTATCGATCCTTGGTTTAAAATATCAGAAAACACGGTTGCATTATCGCAACGTGGTCAATTCTGGTATCGAGGAGATGCTTTGGTTGTGCCAGATCATGCTGATTTGCGTTCTGCGTCTTTGTCATGACCATCCGTTGGCAGGCCATACGGGCGTAACCAAAACTCTTGATTTGGTGCGTCGTTCGTTTTGGTGGCCTAGGCTGCGTCAATCGGTCGCAGCGTACTGTCGTACGTGTGACAGCTGTCAGAGGGTAAAGGCAGATACCAGTCTCCCTGGTGGTTTGCTTCTTCCGCTGCCGATTCCTGATCAGAAGTGGTCTTTCGTGACCATGGATTTTATTACTGATCTGCCTCCCGATCCTGATGGCAATACTTCGATCTATGTGTTTGTGGACAAACTCACCAAGATGGTTCGGTTTGTGCCCTGTAAGGCCTCTGTTGACTCTGTCAAAGCGGC
>NW_003307570.1:688150-689338 GCF_000143455.1 Volvox carteri f. nagariensis | reverse complement strand
GTTAAAAAGCTGTCGTACTCCGATATGGCTATCGGAATACAGCAGTTTTTTTATGTAGGCAGGTAGTTGTGGGGCACAGCTGTGCCAGGGTCGTTTTTCTTTGTGGATTTGTTACCCCTTGCCCTCTTCCTTGTTCCTGATGCTATGGAGGGTGGCTGGGGCTGGTTGGGGGAGGGGTGTGTGTATGTTTCGCCTCCGTCATCGACGTGCCTGCCCTAATTGACGTGCCTGCCCGAATTGACGTGCCTGCCCTAATTCTCATGTTCCCATCCACGTGCTGCACGTGCAGCAGGCCTCGGACGATGGGGATGACGTCCAGCCGGGAATGGAGGTAAGATGGGGAGGAGGGTCAGGGCTCTTATGTGTTTTACGTGGGGCATCAAAACACTGTCGTACTCCGATATGGCTATCGGAGTACGGCAGATTTGTTTGATGCAGGCAGGTAGTTGTGGGGCACAGCTGTGCCAGGGTCGTTTTTCTTTGTGGATTCGTTACCCCTTGCCCTCTTTCTTGTTCCTGATGCTATGGAGGGTGGCTGGGGCTGGTTGGGGGAGGGGTGTGTGTATGTTTCGCCTCCGTCATTGACGTGCCTGCCCTAATTGACGTGCCTGCCCTAATTGACGTGCCTGCCCGAATTGACGTGCCTGCCCTAATTCTCATGTTCCCATCCTCGTGCTGCACGTGCAGCAGGCCTCGGACGATGGGGATGACATCCAGCCGGGAATGGAGGTAAGATGGGGAGGAGGGTCAGGGCTCTTATGTGTTTTACGTGGGGCATCAAAACGCTGTCGTACTCCGATATGGCTATCGGAGTACGGCAGATTTGTTTGATGCAGGCAGGTAGTTGTGGGGCACAGCTGTGCCAGGGTCGTTTTTCTTTGTGGATTCGTTCCCCCTTGCCCTCTTTCTTGTTCCTGATGCTATGGAGGGTGGCTGGGGCTGGTTGGGGGAGGGGTGTGTGTATGTTTCGCCTCCGTCATTGACGTGCCTGCCCTAATTGACGTGCCTGCCCTAATTGACGTGCCTGCCCGAATTGACGTGCCTGCCCTAATCCTCATGTTCCCATCCACATGCTGCACGTGCAGCAGGCCTCGGCCGATGGGGCCGACGTCCAGCCGGGAATGGAGGTAAGATGGGGGGGAGGGTCAGGGCTCTTATGTGTTTTACGTGGGGCATCAAAACGCTGTC
>NW_003307570.1:662647-688100 GCF_000143455.1 Volvox carteri f. nagariensis | reverse complement strand
CAACAGTTGGGAACCAGAAGCTAACTTTACCCCTGACCTAAAACCTCTGCTGGAAGAAGCACGGCAACGAGCACGGGCAAGGTAAGATTTGCGGGTTAAAGGTAAGTGTTTTAACTCCCGCGCGTTTTGGCCCGGTTCTGCTCTGCCAGTTTCTTGCCATGCATCGAGGACGCTGCATCTAGAGGGGGGATAGTTGTTGTATTCCGCTTCTTAAATCTGGGCCCAAACTGATACATTTTTCTGTCTAATTTTTCCTTTCTCGCTTGGCGCGGTTACTGGACAAATTCGCTGGAACTAACTGAATTCCAACTGCCTATTTTTGCCGCTTTTTCTGTCAGATCTTTATGGCTCCGACCTCTGGGTCAGACGGCGAGCGGGAAGCTGTCATGGATGCCAACAAGTAAACGCCGCCTCAGGCGGAAGTCCATACTTGCAGAAGTATGGGCGGGGGTCGTAGCACAGGCTACGACTGGGACGCTGGTCCCTGGCTCGCGGAGCCCCGTCATCGATTGGAAGCATGGATCAACGGTACGCCATTCCGGACTGGACCGCTCCTTTTCGGAATTGGCTGTACGATTCATGGGATGGCCGCATCCTCCGCTATTTAAGCGGGCGAAACTCTTCCAAATCGGTGTCTTCCGACGCCACCATCCAGTTGTGGTTTAGTAAGATACAACAGTTGGAGAACTATTAATCTTTGCCGTACTCAGCCACCAAGTGCTCCGAGTGTTGGTGTGTGTCCCAGGACTATCGTACGTGCACACAGGCTCCGGCCACACAGACTCATCAGTGAGATAGTGTCCCCGGACATCACTGAACACTGCGCTCTCACTAGAGCCTTGTAAGAGTCTCATTATCTTTTGAGCGCTGGCAGACTCTCTATGTCGCGTCAATCCCCACCGCTCAGCTCGGCCCCCAGGGTCCATCGAGCATTCAACTGCGCCAGCGCGCCCTAGGAAAGGTCACGCAAAGCAACAAAAGGGAGTGAAGAAGGGTCCGCCCCTCCCTGCTCAGCACAGCAGCAGCCTCACCCAGGACTGGAACCCGTCACTGAGCAGCACGAGCAGGAGGAGGAGGTGCTGTGGCTTGAGAACCCTGAGTACTCCGGTACTGCATCAGGGTTGGGCAACAGCCTCGCGTCAGAAGCACGTGGTGAGCACGCAGGCAGCAGCCCTGAGCAAGTGGACGCAGCCGAAGTAGCACAGAGTGAACACAGCCACTCGCCTGATTTAGAGCTAGGACCAACTTTTCGGCTACACAGCCGAGCCTCCTCAGCAGTAACTTCGGTACCTCAGCAGTTTCCGCTTCCAAGCAAACCCTCAGGAGGATCCGTACAGTCTTCACCTTCCATCAGCCCTTGGTACTGTTGTAGCGCGATAGCTACACAGGAATGATGAGCTTATCACGAAATATGCGAATCAATTATGATCATGAAATCTTCTGAAAACTGACCTGGCTGTCAAGAATCGTTTGTAAGAATTCACCGGAACTGAACATCATGAATCTGTACGACAGCCTTACCGAAATCCATAAATCTACTGAAATCGTCTTTGCTCACAGAACGGACGTGGGTTCGTTTAGAATTCATATTCTACTCACGTTCGGAGCGCGGTCTTATACCGTGGTCGGGGCAGTGCCGGCCTGAGACATACTTCACGGGCCAGTAGCACTGCATTTCACTACAACATCTTTTGGTGTCTCAGGAGCGCATTGCTATTAATATACTATTTTCTAAGTAGTTGGCTTAATTTAGCGTATCAGCCGCCTCCCTCTCTGAAGGGCGGCTGACCATTGACTTCTGAGGCGGATGTTCTCTGGACCACCGCGCACTTCCAACGAAGTTCTGTTACAAGCCCTACTTGCTGGACTTCGTCTTTCTGTGCAAGGTCGGCGGCTTTGAACGCGACTTCCTGTCGTTCCGCCATGGATCCGCCAACGGTTACTGACTCAATGAATGTAGATGACGTCGCTGTACCGCCACCGAACCCACCGAACCCGCTGAACCCACCGAACCTTCCGAATCCACCGACTCTAGCGAATCCACCACGAACCACTGAACCGACTAGGGATGCTGGCGGCTCCGCCGGTCCATCCCGTGGCGAACACGAATTGGTGGAGCTGAAACTCCAATTAGTCCAAGCTGAAATCGAACTCGCCAAAATCAAGAACTCTGGAGCTGGGCCGTCAACCGCACCAGTTCCGGTGGTGAGTCCTGATACTACGAATCTTGCGCGTACCGAACCCCGATTCACGTTCCGAATTGAACCACCGCAGCCGAGCAAGTCCAATAGTCTTGAAATGTTCGCCAACGATTTTCAAGACTGGGTCGCCAAGTATACACCGAACAACACCGATGACGCCTTGTGGCAACTGCGTCACGCGATGCGCGAATACCCACCTGGCGCTCTGGACTGGCTTTCCGAATACCGAACCGAGTCGCATAATGCCAACAAACCGATTGTTTTACCGGAGCTGTTGACCGCATTCCTGGATTACTTCGAACCGAAGGTACGCGACAGGGAAACTGAATCACTTGAATCTTTACTGAAAGGGGAGATCCGAATGGATGCTTCAAAAGGGATAGCTGAATATGCTGTTCGTTTTCGTGAAGTCGCTCGCCGTGCTAAGTTTACCGTTCAGAAACCGCTTGCGAAATTGTTTTATATGGGATTGATTCCTGAACTCCGTCCGCTTTGCCGAGCTGATCTTCGTGGTGCTGAATTTACCGATCTTGATACAATTGTGCAATTTGCGCTTACTGAAGAACGAAGATTGCAAGCTCGCGGGCAGGGCCAATCTCGCGCGGCTCTTCACTATGCTGCTGCCGCTTCCACGAAAACTAAGCACCGTTTCCACGGCTCCCGACAGGATTCTTCGAAGCTCTCCGGCAAACGAAACACCGAACCGCAACCGTGGCGCGATGTCGTTGCGAAGCGCGCCAGGGCGGACCGACCTCCGGCTACCGAACCTACCGCGGTGGCTGGAACTGCGACTAACGTCATGAACTCCGTTCGTCCGCCAGCGCGTTCCGTTGCGCCTGCTGGACCACTGCCTCCGATCCCTGGACCCCCTGTAATGGTACCTCCACGACCTCTGAACAGGCCCAACGAACCATCACGAACTCCGAATCCTCTCCGTTTAGGTACTTTCCTTACGAATTGGGAGAAGTACCAATGGATGCAGCAAGGGAAGTGCTACCGTTGCGGCATTCAGAATGACCACATCAGCTCGCGCTGTCCGAATCCGCTGGTAACACCGGAGATGTTTCGCCGGCCAGAGAACCGATAGGAGTTTGCCCAGTCGTTTTCGTGTGGCACGCGTACTGGGGACATGAATTCGCATGATTTCCGAATTATTGATTATGAGTTGTTGCGACAACTAGAGCGTCGAATTGGACGAACGTTTTCTTTGGACGCTGCTGCGAACGATGATGGGAGTAATTCCATTTGTAAGATGTTTGCTTCTCCGACTCGCTCCTTTCTCAATTCCGATTGCTCTGGCCACACTATCTGGATGAATCCTCCCACGAAATTGTTATCCGATTTCCTCCGTCATTACCACCGTTGCAAGAGTTATGATCCTAGCATATCCTCTTGTATTTTGATTCCAACTGAACAGAAGAGAATACGTCCCTATCTGAAAGACATGACACGACTTATGATTTTACTGTCCGGAACTCAGTTGTACCGTTCATATCGGGTTGGTTGTCCAGATCCTCTGCCTGAAACGAGCACTTATGAAATTTGGTGGGATCCACCTAAAGGAAAACCGATTGAGCCGAAATGTTCTATAACCGAAGCCGATAATCAGTTGCATTTATTTGCTGGACGCCTTGGTGCTAATGCCGTACGAGTTCTTCCGGACACTGGCGCTACGCACTGCTTCGTTTCCCAGCTCATGGCTACCAAACTTGGCTTGCGGATTTTGCCTACACCGCTTGCTCCAGTGCGCCTGGCCGACCAGTCGACCGTACCTATTCTTGGTGAGTGTCGAGCTCGTTTGCGCCTTGGTAGTTTTGGTACCGATATCCGTTTGCTCGTTTTACCGGCTTTGACTGTATCGGCGGATGTGATCCTTGGCACGAACTTCTTAACCCGTTATGATGCGCAATTAAGGCCTGCGCATAGCGAACTGCGTTTACTACGGCCAAACGGTGCGCGATGTACGTTGCGAGCGATGCACGCCCCGTCTTCTTCTGTTTCCGAATCACCGAAACCTGAATTTCTGTTGTTGGAAAGAGCGCCAGCTCGCACGTCTGTGGTATCCGCGGAGCGCGCGTTTAGAGACCTTTTCGAGTCGCCCGGCTCGCGTGGGCTGCTGGTTGTCGTGAACCGTTAACCGATCTACCGCACATCCTCCGACCAGCCCCATTCCTCAGGTCAATTCTCTCGAACTTCCACCTGAAATCGAAACGAACCGAACTTTAGCAACAATCTTGCATGAATATGCGGATGTGTTTGCTCCGATTTCCGGGCTACCTCCTGATCGTGGGGTACATCATACAATACCGTTAGAGCCAGGTGCACAACCGATTTACCGTCCTCAGTACCGTTTGACACCGTTGGAAAAGGAAGAAGTTGAAAAGCAGGTCAAGGACTTGCTGGATAAAGGGTTTATTCAGCCCTCAACATCTCCTTTTGGTGCGCCTATCCTCTTTGTGACCAAGAAGACCGGTGCACTCCGTATGTGTATCGACTACCGAGCCTTGAATCGATTAACGATTAAGAACAAATATCCGTTACCACGAATTGACGATACGTTAGACCGATTAGCGGGAGCACGAATCTTTTCCGCTCTCGACTTGGCTTCTGGTTATCATCAACTCCGAATTCACCCGGATGACGTCCCGAAATCTGCTTTTAATACACCGTTGGGACATTTCGAGTGGTTGGTGTTGCCTTTTGGGCTTTCCAATGCTCCTGCGACGTTTCAAGCAACCATGAACCGGATTTTCGCACCGTATATGCACCGATTTGTAACTGTATATCTGGATGATATTCTAATCTTTTCGAAAACTCCGGAGGAACATGCTGAGCATTTGCGTTTGGTTCTTGAAACGCTCAGAAAACACCAACTGCACGCGAAACTTTCGAAATGTGAATTCTGGAAATCCGAAGTCAAGTACCTTGGTCACATCGTAGGCTCTGCTGGTATCCGAATGGACCCGAATAAGGTGGACACGATCCGAAATTGGCCGCAACCTAAGGATCTAAGTGAGCTGCGCGCCTTCGTTGGCCTTGCGAACTATTTCCGACGATTTATCCGAAATTTTGCGTCTTTGGCCGCGCCACTTACGGACCTCTTTGGCAAACCGCGCCTCCCGGATGAATGGCCACCTCAGGCGCTGGCCGCGTTTCAATCCATTAAAGAATGCCTGTCAACCGATGTCTTACTGAATTATCCGGATTTCTCGAAACCGTTTGAGCTTGTTTCCGACGCATCGCTCAATGGAACCGGTGCCGTACTGTTGCAAGATGGTCGTCCGATTGCTTTCACGAGTAAGAAATTTTCCGCTGCCGAACGCAACTACTCTACCGGTGAACAAGAACTGTTGGGCGTTGTGAATGCTTTACGCGAGTGGCGATGTTACTTGCAAAGCAACATCCCTTTCACCCTCGTTACCGATCACCATCCGCTTACGTATCTGAAAACACAAGCTCATCTGAGTCGACGGCAGGCACGCTGGGTTGAATTCCTCGAGCAATTTACGTTTGAGTGGGTCTACCGACCTGGGAAACTCAACGTTGTTGCCGATGCTCTTTCTCGACATCCGAATCTGGCCATGATTCTCTGTGCGGTTCCTTCCGTTACTCCTTCTTCCGACCTCCCGATTTCGTCCCGAATTGCGGAAGCGACCCGCAAGGACGCCTGGTTTCAGAATCCGAATCATACACGAAAATTTTATGAACACCCAGGAGGGTTCTTTGTCTTGGAGGAGGAGGGGAATCACCGAATCGTCGTACCGAATGATCCGATTCTGAAACACGAAATTATCTCACGAAGTCACTCTGATCGTTTGTCTGGTCATCCTGGTCGCGATCGGACCATTGAATTGGTTCAACGAAGTTTCTGGTGGCCAACTCTTCGAACTGATGTCACGGATTTTGTGGCGAAGTGTGATGTATGTCTCCGAACCAAACCGGCTTCTGGTTTACCGGCAGGTGAATTACATCCACTACCGATCCCTGATATGCCTTGGGAAAGTATTTCCATGGACTTTATTGTGGGACTTCCGAAAACCAAACGCCAGCACGATGCTATTCTGGTGTTTGTGGATCGCTTAACGAAAATGGTACATCTGGCTCCTTGCCGTACTACCGCTACCGCCGAACAATGTGCTGACATGATGTTTCATCACGTCGTGAGACTTCATGGAATGCCACAAAAGATTATCTCCGACCGTGACCCGAGATTTAAGAATTTGTTTCTACCGGCTTTGCTCAATCGAGCTGGTGCAAAACAAAACACGAGTACCGCTTTTCACCCTGAAACCGATGGACAAACCGAACGAATCAACCGAATCCTTGGAGATATGTTACGACAATACGTTTCGACTGACACTGAACAATGGGATCGTTATCTCGATGCCGCTGAATTCGCGATTAACAATCTGCGAAACCGAACCACGGGTCAGTCACCTTTCTTTCTGAATTACGGCTTCCACCCGCGAACGCCTTTACAGTTGGAACTTGCTGATACCGTTCCCGCTGCTAAGGTGTACGTGGATACGTTTCATGAACGACTGAATCTTGCGAAACGATTCTATCAGTCTGCGCAAGACCGAGCTGTACAACAGGAGAGTAAGAAACGACGTACCGTGACCCTACATGCTGGTCAACAGGTATTACTGAGTACGAAAAATCTGTCTATACAGAAAGGTACACGAAAACTGATGCCTCGTTGGATTGGACCTTTTCCGATTACTGAAATGATTAATTCCGTTACTTTCCGTTTGAATTTGCCTCCTGAATACCGATTCCACGATGTGTTTCATGTGTCCTTACTCCGACCTTACTGTGCTGACGTCCCTGATGGACCTGTTCAGCCTCCGAAAGCTTTGGAACTTGACCCTGTCACTTCCAAGCCTGTCTGGACGATTGAACGAATTCTGAAGCATGAAACCCGTAAACTGAGAAAACGAACCTTATACCGATTTCTGGTCAAATGGAAAGGACATACTGATGAGAACAATACGTGGCTTGATTCTACCGATATTTCCGATCGAAACCTGATTACCGATTACTGGAAAGCTCACCCGGAACACAGCGAGGACGCTGGTTCCTGGGGGGAGGAGGCAGCTGTTGTAGCGCGATAGCTACACAGGAATGATGAGCTTATCACGAAATATGCGAATCAATTATGATCATGAAATCTTCTGAAAACTGACCTGGCTGTCAAGAATCGTTTGTAAGAATTCACCGGAACTGAACATCATGAATCTGTACGACAGCCTTACCGAAATCCATAAATCTACTGAAATCGTCTTTGCTCACAGAACGGACGTGGGTTCGTTTAGAATTCATATTCTACTCACGTTCGGAGCGCGGTCTTATACCGTGGTCGGGGCAGTGCCGGCCTGAGACATACTTCACGGGCCAGTAGCACTGCATTTCACTACAACAGGTACAGTGATACCGAAATGGAGAATGCAGACTCCTCGTGGTCGGGGCCCACCATGCTCCGTTTTCGACACGAGGAGTTCCCTGCCTTCAAGTGGGGGGCGCTGTGTGCAATGCAAACTCTGCACGCACGCTTCCGACTCAACAAAGGACAGGTGCCCGTTGATGAAGCTCTCGACTTGATCAACACCTTTCCTACACCAGGTACTATGTACGACATCTGGCATAAGCAGCAACTACATACGTTAGTTAAGGATGCTCGTGCATGGTTCAGCCGCCGCTGCACGCTGCACGCTGTCAGCGGCAGTGCACAATGCTATCGAGCCAGCATTGGATGGTGAGAGCCTTCTCGAGTATTATCTCGAAAAATTAGACGAATCTTTTGCTCATCAGCGTAAGACAGCCAAGGTTCTGGAGTATTTCCGGACTAGGCAGGACAACGGCTCGCCACAGCTGTACCTGCAGCAAATACGGGAGCTCGAGCCGTACATTCGAGACTCTTACTCCAGTGCGGTTATCGCGGAGCGCTACGTTGAAGGCCTAGATCCAGCAGTAAGGGAGCGCGTCAGAACCAAGTACGAGCTCACCCCACGTGAGGGATGGTATGTTCAACTCAACAGCATTGCAACGGACGCTGAAACAATCTGGATCAACCTGCAGCAAGCCCAGGCCGAGCGGGAACGACATTCCAGCAGCGACCACGCCTCCGGGTCCAAGCAAGCTATTACGAGTGAGAGGGAGAAACGGCTGCGCAAGCAGCCAAGCAAAAGCAAAGACAGCGGCTCCGGCCAGTCTAAGTTCTATTGCAAGCACCACGGCACCAACAGCTCCCACGACAGCAAGGATTGCCGGGTTCTAAACGGTCGCCCAACAGGAAGTGGCAAGAGCGCCGCAGCTACGGGTTCCCATCAACCTGATGAATTGGCGGCGATGATCACCGCAGCATTACAGACTGCATTAGGCGCGAGTCGTGCTGCTATGGTCCCCACATCCAAGCAGCAGGCCCCAGCCACGAAGTATGCTGCCGATCAGCAACGGCGGCAGAACCGAGGTGGCGGAGGCAATATCAACAATGGGGGTGCTTCCAATAGGCGTCCCCGCATGTACGATGGTCCGCCCTGCGAGTATTGTGGGCGATATGGCCATGATGAGCCAAACTGCCGAGTGCTCCACCCACAATTGGCGCCACCCGGTTGGGAGCCGCCGCTTAAGGCGCTCCAGGTGCTGTTCTAAGCTAACAAAGAGCAGGCACAGCAGAATCGTGAGCGTGGTGCCGCACCACGCCAGCACCGAGCAGTGGCTGTCGGTGCTGTGCAGCATGATGAGGAGGACACCGAGGATGATGAAGAGGTGTACGTGCCGCACCGGCACAACGCCAACGCGTCCTTCAACCGTTGCACCCAGCCTCCAGGCACAGCCTCTGAGACAATCAATGAGGTGGCGGCATCCGTGCACGCCACTCTCACTCATCAAGCTACTCCAGTGTCCTTCCAACCCATGGAAATCAGCAATAATGTCTACCCACCACCTAAGGTGTCTTCAAAGCCGCGCCCTGCCGCTGCAACACTTCAAGGGTCAACAGCAACAGCAGCATACAAACCCAGTGAGTTGGTGCTCCGTTTGAACATAGACGGGCCTGTGTTGAAAAGGGTTATCACGGCAATTAGTGAGGTCGATGAAGCGACATGCGAAAATACGTCTCCCTCCAAGGAGGGCTTGCCTGGGGTGCCTCAGCCAGCTCCAGTCCCTCAGCAGCAGCATCCAGCAGCTGCCCAGGTACCAGCCCTACCGCAGCCTATCGTTCAAACCGCAGCACTCAGCATGCAGGCCCCCGGGCCGCTGAGTGTTGCTGGCTGCACCTCTCAGCCAGTGCTGCGTGAGATGCCTTCTGGAGTGCCATACTGTGTTTCAGGGGTAACTGGAGCACCACCCAGAAGTATACAGGAGATAAATAGTGTCGAGCTGCAGCAACTGCTTCTCAGCAACCGTCCTGCAGCCGACTACTTCGCACGTAAGCAGCTCATGTTTTATTTTCCACGAGGTGCACTACAGCTCAATGGTCATGAACATCCCGAGTTCCGGAGCCTCAGTGATCACTGCGCGGACGTAAATCTCATAACACAGCGCGCCATGCAGCGGCTGGGTTTGGTACTCATGCCCACACGCACGCACCTAGATACGTCCGCCAGTGTTGATGCCAAGCTTTTGGGGGAAATTGACACGAGGGGAGTGCAAGTGACAATGCTTCCGGGCACAATACACGAGTTCAAGCTCAACCTCACTCAGACACTGGTGGTTGACAACACGCCTCTGTTCGATTTCTTGGTGGGCAACGAGCAAATGCTACCTGTCGCGGACACCATCACCCAATACCCGACAGCGCAGCTCCACCTGTTTCCCAATGTCATCGAGAGTCCGGACTACGCAATTAGCATCCCTATGACACCTGCTCTGCGGTCCGCTGCACGAGGGGTCACAGCTAGCCTGCGTTCAACAGCTTTCTGTACCAGGGCCAGCTCTCTTCCCAGCGATATGTCAACAGAGCTGGGGGGGGATGTGTTAGCAACGACAGTCAGCAACTCGTTCAATCATCCAGCACAATTGTACAGAGCGCATGTGTTAGTCCCTGCAATCACGCCAGCACCCCTACGGCTGCCTCTACCCAGGCGTCAGAGCACCGGTTGGGAATGGAAGCAGGTCAGACAACACAACACATGCAGCACCTCAGTCTGCCAGCACACCCAGGTCAGCCCTGGTGAGGGCAGCATCAGCGATCACAACTACAGTCACCAGCTTTACATCAGCAGCTACCAGTACCGTAGCAGCTACGATTGGAGCCGTGGCAACTGCGGCCACTCCCGTGGTCGTAACACACCAGGAGCCCTTGCCACCGCCCCGGCGAAGCGGCAAGAGGAAACGGGCTAAGGCCCTACGCACAAAAAGCATCAGTGTTACCAAGCGCACATGGACAAGCCTTGCAGCGCTCAGCATGCTGGCAACGCTCCTGCTCTCTCTCGCTGCAGGTGCAGGCGCCATGCAGGGCAAGTCGTTCGGCGCCTCAGGGGTAAAAATCGCCACACAAGCCCTTTCCACAGGGGGGCTGCTCCTGAGCGCAGCCAGCTGGGTGCCTGAATCCGTTGGTACGTCTACAACGCGCTCAGGCGCACCAGACCACGACGGTTTTGACTACAACGGCTGGGGAAGGGAAAGCTACAGCCCAGCCGCTTCACTTGCCAGTGTATCCTCCTTTACGCCTGAAGGCAACATGGCAGCAACAGCCTATGAGCGCTACCAAAAGGATCCTGATGGAGGATGGATCTGGGGCAATAGCATCAGCATGAACAATGAAACCAATGATGCTTTCAGGGCCGTCGTACGCGCCCGCAAGCGTACGGCATTCGCCTACAGCATGGAGGACCTGCCTGGCTATCACGGTGATTTGGGGCCCTTTAGGCTGGACCTGGACACCGACAAGCCGATTGTCCAGCCTCCTCGACGCTATAGCCCCAAGGAGCGCAAAGTCATCGCTGAAAAGACAGCCGAGCTTGTTAAAGCGGGCATTGTCAAGGAATACCAGGGACCGACAGCCTGCACCGTCAACCCAGTCGTCGCCGCCAAGAAGGATCCCGACACTGGCTTATGGACCGACTATCGCATGGCACAGGACTATCGCCCTGTCAACACTCATACATTACAGGACAAGTATCGGCTGCATCGTCCCGAGGAGATTTTCCAGCGCGTAGGCAAAGCTACTATTTTCTCCAAGTTGGACCTGCGGCAGGGGTTTTTGCAGATCCCCATAGCGCCTGAGCATCAGGCTCGTACCTTGTACTGGGTCTCCAACAAGCTCATGGCCTACACATGAATGCCGTATGGACTCAAAAATGCCAGCGCCTACTTTCAGCGCGTCATGGATTATGAGCTGGGCAAGGCAGGCCTGGCCGATGTCAGTGTAGCATTCATTGACGATGTACTCATTTGGTCACAGACACCTGAGGAGCACGTCAAACATGTGGCCTCCGTACTCGACGTGTTGGCAGCCTGTGGGCTTCGTGCCCATCCTGACAAGTCAATTTTCGGTGCGGACGTCATTGAGTACCTGGGTCACAACCTCAGTGCCTTTGGGATCAGTCCGCACCAGGCCAAGGTCGCCCCAATCATGGCTCTTCAGCCTCCCCGCAACGTGTCTGAGCTCTGTACGCAGCTGGGTTTCATCAACTACTACCGCTGCTACGTCCCGCAAATGAGCCAGCTCGCAGCGGATCTGAACAAGCTCCTCAAGAAAGGTGAACCGTGGGTCTGGGGTCCCAAGCAGCAAGAGGCGTTTGAAGCCATCAAGACTGCATTCACCAAGGAGGGACTCATCCTGCGTCGCATCGACTACTCCCGCCCGCTAATACTGCACACGGATTTCTCCAATAAGGGCATAGGAGCCGTCCTCGGGCAAGTCGATGACGACGGAAACGAATACATGTGTGCTTGTATCAGCCGTTCGCTTAACAAGCACGAAGCAAACTACAGCAGCTACAAGGGAGAGATGCTGGCTGCCGTGTGGGCTGTGAAGATGTTCCGGCACCACCTGATCGGTGGCCCTCCGTTTAGGCTGATTACAGACCATCAACCACTGCTGTACCTGATGAGCTCGGAGGGGCTTACAGGACAATATGCACGCTTTGCACTAGCGTTGCAGGAATATAATTTTGTCATCGAGCATCGGCCGGGAATTAAGCATCAGAACACGGACACCCTGTCCCGCAACCCCGCGCCAAGCAAAGCTGACAACACTGGCACCCGGCTTGATGAGGATGAGGAAGTCGGGGAGTCCGCACTTCTCACCCCGGCCTTCGCTGCTGCATCCGTGCGGGCAGCGTGGGCTGACCATCAGCTGGCGTGCACCACTATCCATACAGCGGCATCCGTTGCCCCATTCAGTAACACCTTCTGCCCCAGCCCGGAGGAGAATCTCTGCGGATGGAACGGATGGTGTTTTGAGTCGCTTGAGCCGCCTCCCGAGGCCGAAGATGCTCAGCAAGCCGCAGCCCGGACCCAGCTGCAAAGCCTCGCAACTGAGTGGCTGTCCGCTGCAAAACGTTCCGGTGGGCTCAGTCCCTCTGTGCCTACAGACCGTGACACCCTGAAGGTTTCAGTGGGAGCCCAGTTCTTCCCACTGGCCACACAGAAAGGAGTCACACTTTATGAGCCGCTAGGCGGCATGTGCGCGGGCCTTGAGGCCTGTCTGCGCAATGGAATTAGGGTCAACAAGTATCTGTACTCGGACATAGACCAGCATGCAAGGATTGTGGCTGCCGCGCGATTGCCAGCACTCAGCGCTGCCTATCCCCAGTTATTTCCGCTCTCAGCATGGAGCGATACATTTATAGCACTGTCTCAGGACGTCCAGCAAGTCACAGGTCCGGAGCTTAGGTTGGCAGGAGCTCAGGAGGGTAGCCTGTGGTTGGTCATCACGTTCTGGAACGCTCAGTCAGCTGACGCAGTGCCAAAGGTTCTCAGCGTGATAAACAAGCTTCAGGCGCTCGTTCTTTCACCTCGACCAGCCTGCATACTTGGCTGTACGTCCCTACCGCTTTCAGCCCAAACACCCGAGTCCAAAACTGCCGAGAAGGATGCTGACAAGATGTTTGGGAAAGCCACCCTTACCGATGCTGCATGCTTTGGCTCGTATTCACACTGTCTTTACCAGTGTTGGAGTAACCTCGCGTCGCCGGAGGAGTTCACCTGTGTCGTGCAATCTGCAATCCGGCCCGCCGGCAGACAACTCCAAGACGTGCTTAGCAGTGAGCATTCAGCACCCATCTCTGCGCGTCAGATGCGCTATCCGTACTACCCCTGTGACCATGCTGGAAAGCCCGTCCGCACGCTTTATCCAGGCTCAGTGGGGCAGCGTGGCTCGGATGTTGTGGGGAGTATCGCCACCCCGTTGTACAACAGTATTACTACTCAGTACGATTCCCTGTATCCCGGGGAGTGTGACCTCGTGTTGGGTTATGAGGCAGGGGTGTCAGCCGCTCCTGGCCTAACAGATCATGCTCGTCTCTCGGTGCTTGCCAACACAACTGACCAGGCATTCATATCCAGTGTTGTTGCAATCCTGCGCGCCCTGGCGCAAGATGCCAAGGCACAAGCCTTCTCTGCAGCATCGTGCCGATCCGTCGTGCATGAGCGTGCTTACATCTCACATGGGCTTGCCGTGAGCGTGGCCTCTCACCCTCTTAGTGACATGGGTGGGGCCTCTATGGTGCTGGCCGCGCATGCTCAAGATCAGACCCACAGTCCCGATGCCCGGCATCAGGATATTTGGGACGACGAAATCACGATTTGTCTCCTTCGCTCAGGCGAATGTCCAGCTGGCACCGACCTGGCGGAGCAAAAGCGTTGTGCTCAGCGTGCACGGAAGTACCGTTTCCAAGGAGAGACACTCTATCTCATCGAGAACGACGGCAAGCCACGCGTCGTTCCAAAACCTGGTGACCGTACTGACATCATCAAGCGCACCCACGAGCAGGCTGGGCACTTCAGGGTGCGGCGCACTACTGCGCTGCTTCTCACCAGCTACTGGTGGCAGGGGATGCATGAGGATGTCGCTTCGGTGGTACGTCACTGTGCAGCCTGCGATCGTGTTAACACCAGCTTTTCAGCCAGGGCGCTGGAGCTCAACCCGCTGCCAATATCGGGTTTATTCTACCGCTGGGGAGTGGACCTGTGTGGTCCGTTCAAGAAGACCCCCAGGGGTTTTACCTACGTAATGATTTGCGTGGAACATTTTTCTTAGTACGTGGTTCTCATTCCGCTGCCTGACAAGCATGCTGAGCAGACAGCGTTCGCCTTCCAGCACCACATTTTGGGCCGTTATGGGGCCTGTGCTGAGGTATGTACAGATCAGGGCAGTGAGTGGAAAGCTGAGTTTGTGCAATTGTTGATTGATTCGTTGATAGATCATCATCAGACCTCCATGAACCACCCGCAAGCCAACGGACTGGCAGAGCGTGCTGTTCAGACTTACAAAAACGCGCTCCGGCGCATTGCACATGCTGGCGGTGGAGTTGAGGAGTGGGACAAGCATCTGCCATACGTCATGCTGGGCTACAACTGCTCCGTGCAGTCAGCATCGCGTGTTACGCCGTACCACGTCATGCACACCGTGGAGCCCACCATTCCACCGGCAATTAAGCAGCGTTTTGAAAGGGACGTGAGTTTGGATGACCCAGAGGCGGCGGCAAGGTCTATTATGCAACGTGCTGCCGCGCTTCGTCGACATATGGCCGTGGCGGGCGGCAACCTACTCATTGCGCAGCATCGTGACACTCTTCGTTATGCGCACATGAGGGGCGGAGCCGTTTTGCCGCGTTTGCGTCGTTTTGAGATGGGTGACTACGTGTATTATCGGAATACCTCCGCCCGCGCCAGTTTGGATCCTCACGCCAAGCCGGATATTCTGCGGGTTACTGAGGCCCTCCGGGGTGTTGGTGCTAGAGGGACGCTGTGGCAGCACGCTTACTGCCCACGTTGGCCACTGTGCGCCCTGTCATTTGCCCATCGATGATCACGTGGTCGACCCGCGATTGGCTAGGCCATCTCCAGGGCATCCCTGTGAGGTGTGCAGATTTCCTGATGGTGAGGAATGGATGTTGTTATGTGATGCGTGCGGCACTGGATGGCACACTTATTGTCCTAAGCCGCCTTTGAAGGAGATACCGGAGGGCGCATGGATTTGCCCAAAGTGTGAGTCGAAAGGAGTTAGTGCTGAAGCTTTGGAAGGGAAGTCGTCCGAACCTGCGTGGAGTGCAGCTCCCGAGCCACCCAAGTACCTGCACGACCTCCAAGGTGTGGCTGTTATGAGAGCATCTAAGGGAAGAGGGTGCCGCACCACCTGGTCGCTGGGTGTAGCATCGTATGCTGGCCGCAGGGGAAGGTCCCACGTGTTTCAGGTGGTGTACGACAACGGAGACGTTGAGGTGGTTAGTGTGGGCGAGTTGCGCAATCGTGTAGCCCCTACACGCCCCTCTGCCAAGAAAGTGATGGCGGGAATCTCTGAGGCCAAGGAGCATCCGTGCTCGGGCCCGTTCGAGCTTCACACGACCAAGGGGGTCAGCCAAGCTTTGGCCCGTGTGATGCCGGGAGAACACAGTCCAAGCAAAGTGAAGGCATTGGTGACCGCCGGATGTAAAGGTATCATGAGGAAGGATCCTGTGAGGGCTGAGGATGTTAGCGTTCTAACGCAAGCCGTCGCAGTTGGTTGTGTGGGATCAGTGTTTATCCCTTGGAAGTACTAGTGGGATGAGAAGGCAATGCAGCAGTTGCGGGAGGGTGCCTGCACCGTTCGATATATGCCCGATAAGGCAACCCTCTACGTGGCCCAGCCTCAAAGTTTTGCAAAGTTTTGCAAAGTTTTGCAAAGTTTTGCAAAGTTTTGCAAAGTGCTGATGGAGTCGCCATGCCAATCATAGTGTTGGATATCTCTGAGGAGGTGATGGATGTGGTGTTGCCGGTGGCATGTCAGCATGCTGAGGTAGCTGTCATCGCTGCTGTGCCTCGCACTTATATCACGCCGGCGGATCCGGCACGTTTGCATTGGCTCCGTGCTGTGCAACACAGAGGTCGAAGTCAACACACGCCTGGCGGATGCGGATTCCGAGGTGGCAACCAAGTCGCTGAGGGCCCTCGCCCCGAACCTTAAAGCTCTCCAAGCCCTCAAGCTTGCAAAAGCAGCATGTGCCCCGACTGCGCAGCCCGCTGACGAGTTGGGCGAGGATGCGTCACCACGGCTGGAGAAAAAGCGCAGGACTAATGAAGAGATGGCCAAGGCCGTGTGTTTGAGTTTGGTTTGCTATGGGACGCGACTTATAAGCAGGACTTCCTTGTGTTTGAGTTTGGTTTGCTATGGGACGCGACTTCTAAGCAGAACTTCCTTGTGTTTGAGTTTGGTTTGCTATGGGACGCGACTTATGAGCAGAACTTCCTTGTGTTTGAATTTGGTTTGCTATGGGACGCGACTTGCGAGCAGAACTTCCTTGTGTTTGTTTGAGTTTCCATGTAAGCAACTATGGACAACTAAACCATTCATCCTTGGCCTGTTTTGCAGTCCTGTCAGTATTCCCAATTCTGCACCTGCAGCCTCATTTTACAGCAGAACACCCAATTCTAATCCTCCAACTGTGTTCCCAATCCTATGGCAGCGAGCTCATCCTAAATTTAAACTTGTGAAAGCCTGCAATCCCCGTCCTGTCGACCAGGGTCCCATCCGCATCCCTGGCCAGGGCTCCCAATCCCCTCCTTGGTCAAGGTTGCAATCCCCATCCCTCAGACAGGGATCCCATCCCCATCCTCACCCCCGACAGCAATCCCCATCCCAAAAGTAGTGTAGCACGCCTAATCCCTAATCCTCGCCTTGGGCCCCACATCCCATCCTGACGTCGTCAACCCTATTCCCCATCCCGCCTGACCAGTACCTGCCCCCAATCCCCCATCTCTGCAACCCTCTGTTCAGATGTTCTTATCGTTCTTAAGCATTCTCCTAAGTTTCTTAACCCCCCTCCGTGTTTCTTAACCCCCCTCCATGCATGGCTTGGTACAGGACCATGTATGCACCACAAAACAGAGCCAACAAGGGATTGTCGGCAACCTCGGTCATGGCCAGGTGCTTGTCAGTTTGCTGTTGCTGCTGATCCTGCGTGTACTGGTCTACAGCCCCTTTGTGGGAGTGGGAGGCCTCGTGCCGGGTGTAAGCTGAGCGATCCCAGTTCATGCGGGAAATGGTGGCGTTACTCTCCTTATGTGTGTCACAAAAAAAGCAGATGACTGTCGTCGAGCCCTGAAGTGCATAGGCCCAGCTCTTGAAATCACCACTACAAGCGTCAGTCAGCCAAACAATGTCCTCGTTGGGAATATGAGGCCGCTCAAACCCCGGGGGGACACCAACGGCATCGATCTTGTTGGTGGACTTGGTGCGCTTCCGTTGTGGGTTGGCGGTGGCATTGGGGGTGGCGGCGGGCAGGAGTGTTGCCAGCTGCTGTTCGGGAGCGGTGGTGTTGGGGGTGGCGGGTAGGAGAGGTGCTGGCTGCTGAGTGGGACTGGTGGCGGCGGTGTTGGCTTGAGTGTGCCTCTTCTTCTATGGAGGAAGGGCCACGGTGCTGGTGTTTCTGGAGGTGGGAGGTGGTGGTGCTGGGAAAAGTAGACCTGGAGCTTCACCGGTGCTGCCCGATGGCCCAAGTAACGGCTATTCCGCCTCAATTTATGTTGCTGGGGGCTCAGCAGTGGCTTTACGACCGGTCAGCATGCCGGCCAACGTGCGTTGTCGACCGCTGGAGATTTCTGCACGCGTTTCCTTCGTTCCCCGGCGAGATGCCGCCTACATGCCGCGGTCAGCAGTGAAAAGTATGCTGAAAATACAAGCAATATGATGAAGATTATGTATAGGATAGGCCACATGGGACCAATATCTGGTATGCCAAAGTCCACAATTGACCAAGTCAAGTGCTGCGGCAGCTGCAAGTCATCGGTACAGACGCTAGAATTGTAATAATTTATCAGTGATAACCGTCACCGAATTGTGTAGAGGTGGTCGTGACATTCTTTTACAAAGTCAAACACAGAGTTCGAGTCAAGCGCGCGGCCCTACGGGCCGCAATAGAGGCTGCAAATCACGTCTTTCGGTCGAATTTTGGTCATTTGGGTCCCGCAGCCGGGGCCTTAAGCCGAATGTCGGCTGCAGTGTACGGGCCGAAACCTCACTGCCAATACCGAAATAGTTTCCGATTTCTGGACCCTTCTGCGAAACCTCGCGAAACTGCCGGAAACTGCCGAAACCCTGAAAATGCTGTATTTTATGACGTCCATGGTATGCAAACGTTGTTCGTGCGCCCTATGTGCCTTTGCGCCTCATGGGACCTGCTCATGTGTGTCCGAAGGCACTCCGGGTCACCATAATGTTACTAATCTGCGATTAAAGCTTGAATTCACTGACGCGCATCTCCTGAAGGCGCCCTTGCTTGGACTCGGTCCGGCAGTACTTGCAGATGATAGTCCAGTTCTTACACTTTGCATTATATTCTTTCTTCTCAAAGTGAGCCCAAACGGTCTGATCAGCGGTCCTTCCGCCCTTGTTTTTGACCGGATCTGTGTCTGCACTGACAACGGAAGTTGTCTGAGACATTGATAAGATAAATTCAACATTCGCAGAGTTTCGCAGCCTTGCACAACGCGCCTACACTTTGAAACTATTCAAAGTAGGTTCCGCCGTACGGCGCTAGCCGAAAGGGGCCGAAACTAGTTTCGGCCTTTCCGCAGAACCAGGACCTCTTCGCCGGAAACACCGAAACTAGTTTCGGCAGGTTTACGTTTCGGCAGGTTTACGTTTCGGCCCGAACACTGGTCGGCTGTTCCCGAGATACCACGATACTGTAGGTTGCTAACGTTTACATTTACACGTATGTGTCTTAGCACCATAAACCTATTGTCACAACATAATCCGTGAACATGCGTCGTGCTAGCTACTCTTACTGGTCAGCCATGATCTTGACACTTCCACGCCCATGCCTCTGTCGCGCACATCAACCGACAGGTTTGTAGTTATCGTGGATGAGGACAACAGGAAACAAAGCAACATCACTTAACCGCTAAATGAGCCCAACGAACAACCGAAAGGACAGGACGAATAAAAATGTGGCCCTGTGGTGTCTGTCCATGCTGAGTCCAAGAGGGGCAATACCAGAGGGACTTTCTGTCCGAAATAGCTGATTGCTCCTCAAAAAATAAGTCGGCGGCAAAACTTTGGTCAAGGAAAGGTACAAAGCACAAAAACTTGGTCGTCAATTCGGTGGAGCCCGGCCACCGCCTACAGGTGCTCTAACGATGCACTTAACTATGTGAGTGGTGTGTATGCGTGCTCGTGAGCTCTGGGACCTTCCACAGGCCGGGGCCAGCAGGGCCACTGCAGGCGGCTACAACAGCCCCACCATCCACATTTGGTCGATCCGTTCGACCAGGACTCGGAACCCATCAACATAGGTCTTTTGGTTAGAGGCGTTCGCTTCAATCTGGAGCCACGCCCAGCCATTTTTCATATTCGATACCTAGTGGTAGTTCAGTTGGACCCCGAACTGGAGCAGCGTCCTCGGCCAAAGAGCTTCATCACGGCCAGCTCCCAGGGGGGAAACGTTCGATTACCTCTATTTGAGTACGGAAACTTGTGCGCTCCACCATGCAGTGATGTGATGGAGTAAATGCTGTAACCTCATCGCGTCGGTACTCTCCTCTTTCCTGACGTGGTTTCCACGGAGCGGACTCTCAATTACCACGTACACATTACATATTAGCACTCTCCAGCACCACAAACCAGGCCAGCTGTAGCCACGCAGCTACTCTTCTTCTTCAGCACAACATTACGCAGTTTTACAGCGACACCAGCTTGGGTGGGGCGGGGATAGTACTCATTAGTAGTCTCTAGGCTATTCCTTGCCTGCTCGCTTTGCGTTTGCTGTTAGATCTTTTCCTTTTCTTTTTCTATCTTTTGCTTTTGTAAGCTAACTACTATCCAGGGAAGCTCAAATCCCACGGAGCCACTACATCGCGACATCCCGCAGGCCCCCACTGCACAACATCTTCGCCCAACCATCACGCGAGATCAGCAAGAGGTAAGTTCGGTTTCGCATAAGGGTACGTGTAGGGCGTCTGGTTCGGGTTCTCACTCTAGCAAAGCCTCCCGCGTCGCGCGCTCGTGTTCCGATAATGGCTTAGCAACACAGGTGGAACCCTCCCTTACGAAGTTAGCTCAGGGTGAGGTTACTGCTCCACAAACACCTCGGGGTCAAAGTCCCACCAGGAGAAGTGGTCGCGTCTTTTTGAAACGCTAGGTAGGCCCCGCACCTACATCAACCCTATCTTTTCTAGGGACAGCGATTCGGAAGACGAAATTATGCAGAACCTTTACCCAACTCTTGATCCGTTCCAACGCAACGGGTTAGATGATGTCGCATCATACGACTGTAGCACCGAACAAAACACGTGCGTACGGCAGACTCCCCCCCCCAGCGGGCGAAGCCGAGATGGTGAATGCCCGTGGAAAGCTCCATGTACGTAAAATGTCGTGACAATGAGTTCTTTATTAAGGTTTTTCAGCAAGGGGTTGCCTATCCACTTACTAGGAACAACTTGTCCATTGAAAACCTTAAGTCATACCTAGACGTACTGCCTGGTCGTAACACGCCATTCAAGGCGTGGAACAATTCCCACAAACAAGACCCTATAGCCAAAGCCGCAGCGCACTTCGGAGCATCGGAACCAGGTGCGGCAGCCAACGCCGTCTCCCCTCGCCAATTATACGACCGATACGCCCACATCTTAGAGGAAAATTTTCCAAAGTTTAAACTTTGAGTCCGCGCGCGTGGAAAGTGATCTAGCGCGTTTCAAAAGCACTCAGCAGGGAGCTCTTTCTCCTGTCGCCTTCAAGGACATACTGCTGGCGCTTGAGAAGAAGCTGGATAGCAGGGTGAACAAGCACCAAGTCGCAGGACGCTTCCTAGAGGGCCTAAACCCCTTGGTTCGGCAGCACTTGGAACGGCAGCTAGTGACTGTGGAACACACAGGTACGATCGCCTGGAGAAGACGGCATGTGAGGTGGAAGTTGTGTGGAATAATTTCCCGTTGGAGGACAGAGCAGTGCAGGTAACCAAAAAGCCGCCACAGCAGAAGAGTGCAGCAAAGCCGGCCATCAAGGACAAGCGCATCTTCTACTGCGAGAAGCACGGCGCCAACACATCTCACGACACGGCTCAATGTCCACATTTCTATCCTACTCCTTCCCATCCGTATCCTGTGCTCGACCCTCCACTGCATCCTGACTGAGCATTCTGCCACCAAGGGGATGCTTGGTGGTTAATAATTAGCCAGGTGCTACTGTCAACGAAGGTTTTGGTAAATTTGGTCTCGAGCACCCAAGGGACACCCAAGGGACACCCAAAGCTTTAAGGACACGGAAGGGATACCGTTAGGGATGAGCTTTCCCAGCTTTGGGGAGAACCTTCGGTGTCAAAGGGGTTGCACCGGTGGATACCCTCCTGTACCACCCTGCCACCGGAGGATACTGTTGTATCCTGTAAAGGTTTTCTGCAACGGTTTGGGCTCCGAATCTTAACTGTTGGTGGTTATCTCGTCCACTTCGATTTATCGCGAACTTCAATATTACTAACTAACACCTGTCAATTCCGCGGTCGGTGATTACAGGTTTTAACTAATACTGTTATTAGTTTACTTGCGGCTACTGTTAGCTGCGGCGGCTAAAGCGAGTACTGTTAGTCGTCCGCCACCTTAATGCCGCACTGCTGCGGAAGTCCATGGGCGCCGGCGGCTAAAGCGAGTACTGTTAGTCGTCCGCCATTCAAATGCCGCACCGTTGCGGAAGTCCATAGGTGCAGGCGGCTAAAGCGAGTACTGTTAGTCATGGAGCAAGGGAGACGTTATATGGCTGCAAACATGAAAACCAACCCGGCACTGTTACCTGGCCCTTCCCTTACGGAAGAAGCCATTTGTCGAGTTATTGTTGACTTTTGGGACCGCCTTCAGGGTTTCGCAGCTTTGGGAATTCCACGGGAAGGTTAGGATTCTGTTGGTGCACATCACCCCTTCTTGAGAATTATATCTGGCAAATTGCTATGCTCACAGGAGCGGCTACCGATGAACGGTTAATTATCTGAGGTGACGGTCTAATTTGTATATTAGTCTCTACCGCAGTGCACGGCCAGCTGGCCCGGTGGCTCTACTCTTCGGGAGTCTGGAGCCCACTGTAACAACCACACTGTTTGTCGTCCGCCATTCACGTGCCGCACTGTTGCAGAAGTCTATGGGCGCAGGCGGCTAAAGCGACTACTGTTAGTCGTCAGCCATTCGAGTGCAGCACTGCTGCGGAAGTCCATATCTGCATATGGGCGTGTTGCGGCTACTGTTAGCTGCAGGCGGCTAAAGCGACTACTGTTAGTCGTCCGCCACCTTAATGCCGCACCGCTGCAGAAGTCCATACCTGTGTATGGGCGGGGCACTCTGGGAACCTGGAGCCTTCATTCTATATGCGATTCACACTCATTTCATACCTTAATGAAGACCCTTCATACCTTCATGAAGGACCCTTCATTCCACACCAAATCGAGGGCACCGGGTCAATTTAGAATGAGGACCACTTCATTACATAATGAAGGTAGCTCAGAATGAACGTCCCTTACGCTTTGAATACCCCTTCTGTCCAAAATGAAGGTGGTCTCCATAAAACGAGCCCATGTCCATCACGTGATATGAAGGCCCCTTTCAGTCCAAAAAGAAGCCGTCTCCGTAAAATGAAACATAAACATCACGTGATATGAAGGCCCCTTTCAGTCCAAAAAGAAGCCGTCTCCGTAAAATGAAACATAAACATCACGTGATATGAAGGCCCCTTTCAGTCCAAAATTAAGCCTTTTCATAATGTCCATCGCGCCATATGGACACGCCTCCAATCCTAACTAGTAAGGCGTGTTCTTATCACATGATGAACAGCGTCTTGATACGGATTTGCTTATAAGCCAAGCCGTCTCAAGACCCTGTCCACCATGATAAGAACACGCCTTCAGCCCTAAAAAAAGGCACCTCCACAAAACAAGACAATGCAGCTGTCCATCACATTGCGTGTGCATTCATCCCAAAATAAACGTGCAGCCATTACCACCGTCGTTTCTTGCCCCCCTTCCCCTTCGCCTTTGTTTCCATGATCCGCTTCAGTCAAGACGACATCAGGTGCAGAACGGCTGCGCTTTGAGGCGGCCTTTGCTGTCATCATGGCTGTTGCAATCTCCACCGCCCACATCTGTCGCCCACTGCTTCACCATGTCCAAGGTGGTTGACTGCAACAGCAGCGGGACATGAGTCAGTCAGTTAGTTATAGACATATAGGCTTAGTGGAGTAAAAATGGACAGGTTGCTATACTGAAGCATACAATTAACACGATGTCGCAAAACCATGCAATTCTTGGTGAGCACCCAACCAGCCTATTTGTAACCCTGACATGAAACCAACACACACTTTGACAGGAACTCACTTTCTGATTTGCTGCTAGGTGATCTGGTCCAGCGCTCGACATCCATTGGTCATGGGGTCCGGCTGCTGCTTGAAACAGCTTCAAGACACTGCTCTGCCTCCTCGACACTCAAGAGCTAAAATACATCTGCATTGAAAACAAATAGAGGGGCAAAGAACAATGAAACATTAGATTAGTTATCATGCAGCAGCATCGGACTGCAACCCTTGACGGCGGTAAATAGCTAGCATACATGTCAGAATAACAGATAGAAGCAAGTAACAAAGTTCTGTGATGACGAGTACAGAGTCATGATGTGGCCGCCGGCAATGTGGACCTGGTCAACACAGTCCCGTGACTCACCCAGCCCGAGCAGCTTGAAAATATTGGTCTGCTCCTGTGCCTCCCAGTCACATTGAAAGATTTCATTGTCACCATCGTCAGTACGAGAGCCCAGCAGACTGGACCTAAGGGCGCCCTCACAGAGAAGAAGCCTCTTCTCAAACTTCAGCCTTGTGGCAAGCTCTTGTCTTCGCTCACTTAAATGAGGTCTAATGGCATAAACATCTGTAGTCAACGCTTTGTGTTGGCAGTGAGTCGCTGTTAGATGCTCAATGTCAAGCGCAGTAGTAATCGTTGTAAATCTGTACTTACAACAAAATGGAAGAACTATGGCATCTAAGATTAAGGAAGTGTATGCAGGATTTCTTGAGTGTCACCGGCCCACTGCATGCCGTACCTGGATTGTAGCATGCAGTCCGTCAAGGTTCCAGCTATGAAAGAGTCCAGAATGAAACTAAAGCTAATCTAAATTTCATTGATTGATTATGGCATCAAGTAAGACAAATGCTCCAAGGCTGTCACCTGTGAACCTGCCAGCAGCACTTAGTATGTGCCTTGAAAGGAATTCCAAGTGAAACCTCTCTCTGACACCTCTCTATCGACTTCCATGCCCAGCAGCATGCCAGCATACATGGGAAGGTGCAGTCTGAAGCCGGCACGGGTGACTAATTGGATAACATGGAAGCCCAAAACGCTATCACCTGAGCATCACATGATAAAAAACAATGCTGACACACCAGTCCGGACACTCACACAGACGACACCACTGCATGACCTGCCAAGGGCTGCAAACATCTCATTGACACTGACAACCCTCCTAGCCCAGGCCTGTTCTTGTTTCCCATTGGCTCCCATCATCACAGTGTGCCCAAACAAAACTCCATCCCTTCCACCGCCATTGCCGCCATCACCATCCCCGCCATCCCCACCACCTGCCATCGTCACCCCTGCCACCATCATCGTCACCACCATCGCCACTGCCACCGTCGCCATCCCCACCTTCACCATTGCAACCATCACCATCCCTGACGTCACCATCCCCACTGCTGCCATTGCCGCCGTCGCCATCCCTGCCATCACCATTGCCACCTTCACCATCCTTGCCATCGCCACTGCCGCCATCGCCATCCCTGCCATCAGCATTGCCACCGTCGCCATCCCTGCCATCAGCATTGCCGCCGTCGCCATCCCTGCCATCGCCATTCCTCGCATCGCCATCCCTGCCATCACCATTGATCCCGCCGTCGCCAGGAATGGCGACGGCGGCAGTGGTGGCAGGGATGGCGACGGCGGCAATGGCGACGATGGGGATGGTGACGACGGCGATGGTGATGGTTGCAATGGTGAAGGTGGGGATGGCGACGGTGGCAGTGGCGATGGTGGTGACGATGATGGTGGCAGGGGTGACGATGGCAGGTGGTGGGGATGGCGGGG
>NW_003307570.1:650486-659984 GCF_000143455.1 Volvox carteri f. nagariensis | reverse complement strand
GGCGTCGCCATCCCCACCGTCAACCAAGCACCTCCGCCCCCTTCATCCCTTCCCCCTTCACCTCCTCCACCGTCGCCACTGCCACCATCTCCAACTCCGCCCCGCATCCCCCTCTCCTCTCTCTCCCCCGCATCCCCACCTCCTATAGGAAACAGCTATCTCTTCCCCGCATTCCCCTCTCCTCTCTCCCCCCCATATCCAGCTTTGCTATCTTCCTCCCTTCTTCAATGCGTGTTCACATCCCCCGATGATGCAAAAGGAGGAGAAACATTTCTATAATACCTTATGGACTACGGTCTCACCTGTTAGGTTGTCGGGGCTCCACTGCATTTCCGCCTGGCCCTTCGGCGGACTCCGGACTCCACTCCATGTCCACCGCCACTGGAGACGAGGCGCCTACACTAGTGTACTGACAGTACTGACAGGGGGGACCTAGCTTCAAATCGCTGATGGTCTACATGTGACGTGTCTGCTAGTTTCGTTCATTGTACCTGTTTCATCCGGCTGGTTAGCTTGAGCCTGTGCTCCTGCACCAACCACCGCAACTGGAGCTTGTTGCTGAGGATATTCATCTGCAGCATATCGGACGTCGTAAGTTTAAACCATACAGAGTACGTGGCAATGTATTGCAACTGTGAGAAATTGCGACCATCTCGTGAGGAGCCACGGCCTCTTTGCCATTATTAACAAGCTGGACGCACTGCTGTCTGGTGATGTGATAATATGCACGAGACTGGCACTGATCATTGCGTCCACAGGACGCCCACGCAAATTCGAATTTGGTGAGCGGCCGTCGCAGAGGTAACGGGAATATGTTTTAGCTGGAGGGGCCATAGTTATTAGCTGTTATTATACCGTCACAGCCAGCCAGGCTTGCAAACAGATACTGTGCGCGTTTGTACTTGTTTTGCCGAACGTAGCACCAAAAACACTATGCATGATCATGCTAAGTCATGTTCTCACTAAAACCAATTCTGGCATGACGATATCAGAAGGCTTCTATAAAGGAATCCGTGAATTACGACCACTTCAGCCAAACTACTTCTGAAGGGCCCTCAGCCCTTCATTGTGGGATGAGCTCGGAATTCATGATAACTCACGTTGGAACAATGCATACAGTCATAAGTAATTAAAACAATCCCTGGCATGGCGATATTACAAGGCTTTTGCATGCTAAGTGGCCATTTCAGCCGAACTCCGTCGATATGCTCTGAAGGCCCCTCAGCCCTTCGTTATGAAATGAGCACGAATGAGCACGAAACGACAACTAGATGAAGGGATTCCCGGGTATCGAAGGGAAGCGGGTTCCCAGAGTGGTAGTAGTGGGTAATGCAGTACGGCTGTCAAAAAGAATTCGTTCTGGTGGTTTCTGCTTCGTAGTCTGTCGTACAAACCGCGAAAGAGAGGAAGCCTTGGCAACTGACCGTTGGCCTAGTAGGCGGCTTTTGAAGCAGTGCACGGTTGTTGTCGGTTGTCGGTTGCTAACGGAAGCCAAAATGGAAAGGAAGGTCTTTCGTTTGTACGGACTCAGCCCCGATTCGACGTCGACCCCTGTTCCGTTTGCGTGCAGGAAAACACACACACATATACACACATACATACACACATATACACATACAGAGAGAGAGAGAGGGAAGGGGGAGGCGGAGGGGAAGGTGGTGGTCGCGACTGTGCGAAGGGGTGGGTGTGTATGAAAGGGGGGGGAGAGGTGGTGTGTGTGAGGGGGTTGGTGAGAGACCTTATGCGGATGTGTCTGTGGGTTTTGCGTATGGGCGGGCGCCGGTGCAGTATGTGTTCTGGGATATCTTATATGTCGGTGGGGCTCCGGTCCGGGGTGTGTGTGTGTGTGTGTGTGTGTGTGTGTGTGTGTGTGTGTGTGTGTGTGTGGAAATGAAGAGGTGTGTGTGGTGTGTGTGGTTCGTGGCTGGAGTTTCAGGGGAGATGAAGAGCGAGCATGTTATGTCACGTCACGTCACGTGGGAAAAAGGGGGCATTGGAAGGCGTTATTTAGGGGATGTCAAGAAGAGGAGGAGAGGAGGAGGAGGCGCAGTGGTAGGATTAAATTAGCATGTCGCGCGTTCCGCGACTCACACCATCAAGCATGTACGGCACACACACACACACGCTTAGGGTCCACGAGGGTGACGGAATGGCGGGCGACCTGGTCCTGCCGCAATTCACATAGGTGCAGGAATTAGGGTGGCTCGTGCGATATGTACGGCACGTACGGCCATGGCTGTCGTGTTTGGAGCTGTGTATGCGTGCGGGGGGAGGGGGAAATAGTGGAGGAGGTAAAGTGGGGAAATACACACACGCGTGCGGCTCTGCGGGCGGCAGGACGTGCACGAAGGGGGTTATGGGCGACCTAGCGAATGCCCCTGACCATAATGGAAAAACTTTTTCTCTGCTGAGTACGCCGTACGGAATACGGATCGTGTTCATGTACGACGCCGGCTGTACAAACTCAAGGAGATGCGGAGGAGCTCCTTGCGAGCTTCTCCCCCGTGTATCAGTACGACACCGTACTGTTGTACCCTCCCGGGCGCCAATCCTCTGGGTCGCCCGATGTTGGCACCGAAATTGAGCTAATCCAGAACTCAATAAAGGTTTAGACATTCTAAGAAACTTCCGGAAAAGTGCTTCCGATGGCCCCCTTTTGGGTCGTTCGTACGGTACGGCAAGCCGCCGCCCTCACCACCTCCCTGGGGCGAGTGGCCTGGGGGGCTCCGAACCACCACCACCAAAACCACCTCAACCACCACCGTCGGCGAGACGGCACCCTTTCGAACTGTCCCCTGTTTTTTCGTATTTCGGTTGTTGTCTTTAATTTGTCCCCTTTAGGCGAACCAAAGGGGTGTTCCCCTATTGCCTGGGGGGCCACCTGAGCTCGGGTTCGCTTTGCGGGTCGCCGTTGTCCGCTGCTTATGGATAGTTGTGCTGGTGGTTGTGGTTGTGGTTGTGGTCGTGATGTGTTTTTGTTACCCTTCTTTCCTGGGTGACGGTGGTGACGGTGGTGGTTGGTGGTAGTGGTGGTCTTGCAGTAGGGCGCTGCTGTGTGTGTTTTGGCAGTTCTGGTCGCGTGTTTGTCATTTTGGGGCAGCGGTTGGTGTCTCCAAGAAGCACCCGAGGGACCTTAGGGCCGCTGCATGATGGGGCCCCGCCGCGGCCACCCTTGAACGCCCAAGTGTTGCGGTTGCATGTGTTTTGTGGCGTGTTAGTTAGTTGGTTGGTTAGTTTAGTTACTGCGGCAAGTATTATCATTATGATTAGGCCCACATGTGACGGGAAGGGGGACTTCAGAAACAGGATGAGGGGAAAATTTTGGGTTTGTTGGGTCATAAATGCCGTACAGAGGTGAATGTTGGGAATCTATATCTGCAACCGTGTGGTGGTGGTGCTGCTGTTGCTGGAGCTCACCTCGCGGCATCTCTCTCTCTCTCATATCTTTGATGTGTCTGATGTTTGTTTGCATGTATACACTTGCGAATGCGCTGGTGGTTGTGATTTGAAGGAAATTTGAATTTGAAGGAAATTTGAATTTGAAGGAAATTTGAATTTGAAGGAAATTCGAATTTGAAGGAATTCGAATACTTATTGAGGGTGCAGCGGTGTCGCAGGTGGTGAATGGACAGATTACACATTTGGGTACAATAGTGCTGGCCCTGCATCGTATTGTATTGACCTATCGCAACACGCTCTAAGAGAGGCACCTAGCTGCGCCGCGCCTGCATATGTGGCATGGTGTTGCTTTTGGCAAAAGCAGGTGGTGCTCTGATGTAGTTAAAAGCTCAGCTCGTGGGGTGGGGGGAAATCGACGGGCAATGACGAGAGAGATGGAAGAAAGCCATCTCCCAAAGCATATATGATCTTTACAGCGCATGTGTCCTGTCGAATATAACCACGCCGGACTTCACATTGCGCCTACCGCTAACAACAACAACAACAGCAACAACAGGACGTAGAGCCGCGCGCCCGTCCCTGCGCTGTGTTTCGGCCCCCGGTCAGGGCCCCCGGTACTCTCGGTCCTTTCCCGGGCGAGCCGCCCCCCACAGTGTAACACCCCATCAACAGCAACAACGACGACGATATAACTATGAGAACAGCAATGCGGCAAGCAGGTCTTCAACTACAATGAACGGATCCTCCCCGGTGGTGAAGTTCAATGCTACGGTGACGTTTGGCCGTTCCACTATACGCGTGTGTGTGTGTGTGTGTGTGTGTGTGTGTGTGTGTGTGTGTGTGTGTGTGTGTGTGTGTGTGTGTGCGTGCGTGTGCGTGCGTGCGTGCGTGCGTGTGTGTGTGTGTGTGCACACCACAACCCCATCACCACTATACCATAAAGAAGCGGTAAAGTGTACCTAAACTAAACAGTGCTCCCCCGAACTAAAACCCCGCGCGCCAGTTCTGGTACTCCAGGAAACCAATGAAGGCATGTTCGGATCATCTCGGAACGTATAAAGAAGCTACTGCAACGTACGGCATCGTACGGAAGACGCCCGCACTCATTTTATGCGTTTGGGTTGGGGGCTGTATGTAGTGGGAGCCCCGGAGCTGCTGCCTGCTGCCTGAACTGCGAGAGCTGTGATCCACTTTTCCGCAGAATACTTGGGAGGGCATACAACATACGTACATACATACATATATATACTGCTGTTCTCTTCAGCCTGACGATTCAGTTTGAGAGAAAAGAAAGAAGTTGACTAAAAAAACGCCGCGTCGGTATGCTTTGTCGTGTCGTGTTGCGTTGGTGGAGAACAGCCGAGGACCCCTTGACACTGCTACGTTCACTGCTACGTTCACTGCTACGTTCACTGCTACGTTACGTTACGTTACTGGTATTCGGAGAAGTATACTGAGAGAAGAGAACTAGGGACACCACACCCCAGCTAGCAACACACACCACACCACACCACACCACACCACACCACACCACACACACACCACACCATACCGTGTGACGTACGAGGGTGTATGCGCGTCGAGTAATACAACGCATACCCATCCTGCCGCTTCACCTCCCCGCATGAGTCCCCTCCCCCTCTCCCCCACCTCCCCCTCCACCCTCTCTCCCTCCCCCCCCCTCCTCCTCCCCCTCCCCCCTCTCTCCCTCCTCCCCCCTCCCCCTCCACCCCCCTCCGATGTCATCTGGCCAGGGCTGCAGGATCACGGCAGAAGGCCCTATCCGATATCAAGTCCGGAACCGGCAGCACCTTCCCAGCGGGACGGGGGGCGGGTGTGGGCCCGCCGGGGTCTGGATTGAGCTGGTTGCACTGGTGGGTGATGGTGTGGCATTGTGGTGATGGTGGGTGCGCTTTGGGGCTCTTCAGCTCTTCCACTGCATGATGTCCGCCTGTCCTTGAACTTCCAACAACAACAGTAACAACAACAACAACAACAAAAACAACAGCAGCAGCAAATGCCACCACAGCAAACGCCTCACTGCAACGGCAATGGCACCAAGCACCACTCAGCAATGTCCCCAGTAGGCGCCCACCCCCACCCCCACACCCCACACCCTACGACCGCATATCGTTGCTGCTGCACAAGTGCCGGTGGTGTGTGCGATAGCTTACACACAGCACACAGCAGCACAGTGCACGTGTGAGATGAGAGTCGTGTGTGTGTGACGCAGCTGCCCCACCGAAAGAAAAGGAGAGCCACACACCCCCGGCACCACGTGTTTATGGTGGTGGTGGTGGTGGTGAAAGGAAGAACCCCGGAAGGAAGAACACACCAGTACGACACCAGTACGACCAAATCCAAGGTGCGGTAACCCGCGGTATAACCCTTTCCCCGAAGACGGCCCCACCCCACCCCAAGCAGCAGCACCCCAGCAGCAGCAATGCAGCAGCAGCAACGCCGAGACCACCTTTCCCTGCCGTAAACCGCACGCCGCACACACGTCGTATCAGGAAACTCTCCTGAGGGAATAAGCGACAAGAAAGACCTGAGAAGAAGGCGGGGACGAGATCTGAGGCGCCGCGTGCGGGAGCTGCCCCCGGGGCCCTGAGTGCTTCTCCCGGTACCCGCAACCCCCACCCCAACCCCGTTCGTGGTTCGTCTTTCCCCTCATCCTCCCCCCGGACCACACACACAGAGTGAAACCAACCAGGTGAAAGAGGAGCCGTCACCGGGGTCACCCGGGTGGGGCGGTCCAAACGGTCTGAGGCCCGACATGACCTGGAGGTGGACTCTTTCACGTGAACATGAATATGAGTAAAATGAGTGCAACGTTCTTCCCACGTTATGAATGAATATGTTGTTGTGCAAGAAGAGAGTCCTCGGCCCGCTTTTTCCCCCCTCTATATCCCCTAATTGCCCCCACCCCTCACGCCCCGCCCCGCACCCCCACCCCTCACATGCACAAGCGGAGGGGCGGGGAGGGGAAAAGGCGACCGAAGCCCGCAGCTGCACGCGGTAAGCTCCGCCGCTCTGCCGTCAAAGCGGATGGGACTTCCGGCGCTGCTGGATACTGCGCTACTGCACACTCCCCACCTGCCCCACTCCCCACCTGCCCCACCGCCCCAAGGCACACACCGCCTCAGACGCGCGCGCTTCACCTCCGGTGGGGCCCCCCCACCACCACACACTATCATGTACAGCGGCCCTACTACGTGGTAGAGTCCTAGACTTCCATTGCGATCAGGATCGGGAGGCAACACAACATCACCCACAGGGGACATCGCCCCAGGACTATAGGCTCAAAGCGCTCTGCCGCTTCAAGCTCCCCAAGCCATGTCGTACAACCGTGTGCCGTCGCCAGATCCGTAGGCCCCCCAGCCACTGCAGCTACTGCGCCAATGTCTCAGTTGTGGTGTCCGCGAAGGCGGCCTTCGGCCGCTTCCGTACCACCTCGCCATTCGGCCTACGGGCCTATCCGCCGCCGCCGCCGCCGCTGCCGCCGCTGCGGCGGCTGATGCCGAAAGGGCGGCTTCGCGCGCCGGCCACAAGCAGCGTCGTCGCCGTCACTACTCCTACGGCCCGCAGCCGCTCGTGCATCAGCGCTGCCGCGATTGCCTGGCCGACCCAGCTAGCCACGCCGGCGCCGCTGCCACAGGGGGGTGGCGGCGGCGATGCGTCGGCTGCCCCCAGCGGCAGCGGGTCTTGAGGACTGGCGGATGGGCTCAAATACGCACCCTCTGCTGCCGCCGCCACCTCCGCCACGGCGGCAGCTGCTCGCGACTTCTCGTCACCTTCCCAGGACTGCGGTTGCGGCGAAACCGCCGCCTGCGGTGCCACTGTTCTAGGTGAGTCGCGCGCTTGAACACGGGTTTCCGTTCTGTCCCCCGCCGCCGCCGCTGGCACCATCGTCGCCACCGTCGCCAGCCCCGAACATCCTGGGCGCAACATCCCCTCGGGTTTCACCGTCGCCACCACGGCCGCTGCCGCCGCCGGCCGCACCGCCGCCGGCTGTATTGCAGGCGTCGCGGGGCCACCTCCCGAGCCTGAGGAGCAAACGCCAGCGATGCCGCTGCCGCCGCCGCCGCCGCCGCCGCTGCCTCGGCGCCGCCGTCCCGGTGTCTTGCGGCCCTTGGGTACGGCCCTGGCGGCGGCTGCCCACAGAACTGCCTGCTCCACCTCCTTAGGGCCTAACTTAGTGTACGGCTCCTTCCATGGCTTGGGCACCCAGGACCCCTCCTGTCGACCTTACGGCAATAACCCGGCCCGACCCACACAACCCCACACCTGCTCAGTAGTAAGTATGTATGTACGTAAGTGAGTATGTAAGTATGTATGTATGTGCGCCGTGTGCCACGCCCTGCCGGAATGCTGTGCAAATGAAAGGCAGTGCAACGAAACGGAAGCGAATGTGTCCGTATGTATGTATGTATGTATGTATGTCGCCATGTGCTTGAGAGCGCTTTCATGAGAAGCTTCCGTTTCCCACCCCACCCCACCTATTCCGAAGCGACCAGCGCTCCCGCTTGCTGCGACAGACGAAGCCCGCAAATCTGTACATGGGACGACGACGCACTCCCGATTTTCAATTAAAAAACTACCTACTTGATTTTTTCCCTTAACGCTTTCCCCCCTAACAGCGAGCACTCGGCCCCCCCAGATGAACTCACGGACGTTATGCCAGAGGATGTGGTCGTCCGGACCCCACCACAGGGTAGGGTCGCGGGCGGGCCGCCAGCAAGCCGGCTCGTCAAAGCCCCGGAACACCAGCTGCACCCGGTCGCCCTCCGCATCCACACCCACCACCTCAGCCAGGTACCACAAACCGTTGCAGAGGTCCATGGCCATGGGGGTAGCGCCCAGCCGGTCAGCCAGCGGCGGCGGTGCCGCCAGCGCTGCGCCCAGCCTTGCGGCAGCACCTGCCGGCGCCGTGCCGGACGCGGCGGCAGCGGCGGCGGTGGCGGCCGCGGCGGCGGTGCTGCTGCCGCTGCCATCGGCAGTCGCTGCCGTGGCTGCACGACAGGCCCCGAAGAGTCCGACGCTGGCGCGGGTGGAGGAGGTGAGGGGGAGGGGGGAGAGTCCGATGCCAAGGCCAAGAGGTGTTGGCGCTGGTGGCCGCGGCGGCCGTGGTAGCGACGGAGGCGGTGGCGGCATCACCGGCGGCGCTATAAGCTCTGGGAATCGCACTTCGACTTGCCGGCCACCAGGCCACGGCGACGGCGACAGCAAGCTGGCACAGCCGCTGGCGTCCGCGGCTCCACGCGATTGCAAAGGCGGTCCAGGCCTGGGAACGGCGTCGGCTGGTGGCCGCGGCGCCGAACCACCGCCTCCGCCTCCGCCTCCGTCACCGCCTCCGTCACCGCCGCCGCCTCCGTGACAGGCCGCGGCGGCAGACCCCGGGTCATCTGCAGCTCTGTCCGTCCGTCCGCCTCCCATTTGCAATTCCGGATGCCCTACCGCGTTCCCACCGGCACCACCGTCGTCGTCGCTGACGTAGCCGTCCGGAGGTCGTACCCTGCAAATGGTGCAAAGGTTGCATGGACAGAACTGTGCCACAGCGCGTGGGTGTGCGCCCTCAGCCGAGCAGGAGGGGAGTGTGGCCCCACCTCACGCCCCTCTCCTCCCTCCCCAATGAGGAGAGGTCCTCTCTCCGCCGAGAACGGTTAGGACTCTTACCGATATAACGGCCCCCCAATGAGGAGAGTGCTTCTTCGGGGCGGTCGTTCCTTTCCGTTGGGGTGTACGGTACGGTTAGGTGGCCCCCCTGGCCACTGTCAGGCGTCAGGATCGATATGTAACACACGCATGCAAGCACACACAAACACACACCCGCACCCGCCGAGCTCGGACATGAGAGCACCGAGAAGCTCTTGGCCGCCCTGGCACCTGCTGCCCTCTCCCAACCCCTCACCCCCTCACCCCTCATCTCCCCATCCAACCAGCGACCCACACCCGCACCGGAAGTAGTGGGCGGTGGAGCGCTCGTCCCGCACCACCTCCAGCACCGCCCCGCAGGGGAACTCCACGTTCACCAGCTGCGCCATGAGCCGCTTCCGATGCCACTCGCTGGACACCCAAATGCGGACACAGCCGCCGCCG
>NW_003307570.1:650070-650436 GCF_000143455.1 Volvox carteri f. nagariensis | reverse complement strand
GTCGTACAACCGTGTGCCGTCGCCAGATCCGTAGGCCCCCCAGCCACTGCAGCTACTGCGCCAATGTCTCAGTTGTGGTGTCCGCGAAGGCGGCCTTCGGCCGCTTCCGTACCACCTCGCCATTCGGCCTACGGGCCTATCCGCCGCCGCCGCCGCCGCTGCCGCCGCTGCGGCGGTTGATGCCGAAAGGGCGGCTTCGCGCGCCGGCCACAAGCAGCGTCGTCGCCGTCACTACTCCTACGGCCCGCAGCCGCTCGTGCATCAGCGCTGCCGCGATTGCCTGGCCGACCCAGCTAGCCACGCCGGCGCCGCTGCCACAGGGGGGTGGCGGCGGCGATGCGTCGGCTGCCCCCAGCGGCAGCGGGT
>NW_003307570.1:648788-649869 GCF_000143455.1 Volvox carteri f. nagariensis | reverse complement strand
CAGCACCTTCAGAATGGACGGCCGCGATATCCACAGCCCCACCGGTTGCTCCTGGGGGACCGGTGTGTGTGTGTGTGTGTGTGTGTGTGTGTGTGTGTGTGTGTTGGGAGGGGGAAGGAGGGGCACGACGAGATGACCAGCGGGGCGTTAGTACGGAGACGGGTACCCCCCCCCATGCGCTGTTAAAGACCCCCCACAGAACCCCCCACCCCCCTGATGACAACAAAACGGAACAACAGTAAGCTAGCACTGGCGTCCCGCCACGGCTCTTGAAATACGAACAGCTCCGTACTGATCGTACCTACATGCACAAACGCAATGCCGACGATGCCACAGCGGCACTGTATGCCAGCCCTGCACACTACTAACACTTGCATGCGCACACACACCATACAAAACACACAAAATACATATATACACATATACATATATATGTTCGTATATGTACGTAACATAGAAATGTATATGTATGTGTACATGTGTATAAATGTAAACATACATATATACATTTAGACACATGCATTATTCCACAACATTCCATGTGTGGACACAACCTGGCCGGACACATGTCGTCGACTAACCTGAAGGTATCGCAGCACGTGGTGCGCTATCTCGTACCACTCCGCGACGGGGACAGTCGCCGGCACCCGCAGCCTCTCAGCCAGCGGCAGCACACGCACATCGCCACGGCCCGCCCGGGCAGCGGCGGAGAACTCCCGGGTCCGCAACGTTGGCGGAGCGCGGCCACAAGAAGCAGCGGTGGCGGCGGCGGCGGCGGCGGCAGGATGCTCCGCCGGGGGAGGCCTGACGGGGGCCGCGATGCGCACCGCGGCAGTGGCGCCCTGCTGTTGCTGTTGCTGCTGTTGCCGCTGGAGGTGATGAAGCGGCTGTTGCAGCGGGTGCTGCTGCAACTCCAGCTGCTGCGGTGAGCCACACGTCGGCCCAACACCCGTCGGGCCGCCAAGAACAGGACCCACAGCGCCACCCGCATGACCGCATGCAGCTACGGCAGTAGCTTCACCTCCGGCGGCAGTAGCACCAGTAGCAGCCGCTGCCGCCGCCGCAGCGGCGGCGGGTGAGG
>NW_003307570.1:619809-648738 GCF_000143455.1 Volvox carteri f. nagariensis | reverse complement strand
TCCTCCTCCTGCCGCCGTGGCGACGAGAACGCCGCCGCACTCCCCTTCAGACCCGCGCGAGGCCGCTCCCCCGCTGAGCGCTCACGATCGTCAGGGGGATCAAGTGACCGCCACGCAAGCTCCGCCGCCAATGCGGCAGCGCGCGGTGTACGACTGTCCCGCGGCTCCGCCGCCGCCGGCATGTGACCAGCCATGGCTGACGGACCGGGGTCCCTATCGGCCGGCCCCTTGTGCTGCGCCGGCGGCGCCGCGCGACATGGGGAATCCTGAGGCCGCGGCCCCGTGCCGCCGCCGCCGCCGCCGCCGCCACGTAGTCCGGGTGCGAGACGGAGCTGTTTGGTGGCGGCAGCAGCGGCATCATCATTGGGCCCAAGTACGGCGCCATCGCCTCTCCCGGCGGGGTCTCGTTGGCGCTTACGACTGTCAGCCGGATGATGACGGCAATCGTACGCGGCTGCTGCTGCTGAAGCTGAAACTGCCACTTGCACCGGTGCTCCCGGCATTGGTAGTGCTGCTGCTGCTGCTGCTGCTGGCGACGACGCTTGCCCAATCGCTTGCGCCGGAGTTGCAGTTGCATGCTGCTGCTGCAGCCGTCTCGTGCCCGCCTCGGCTCTAAACATCGCCGTCTGCAGACGCAATCGGGCGATGTTGTCGGAAACACCAGGACCCCCACCCCCACCCCCACCCCCACCTCCACCTCCACCTCCACCTCCACCTCCACCTCCACCTCCGCCTTCACAGCCACCATTATCACGACGTCCAGACCCAATCGCCTGGCGCGGTGCCGGGCCCTCACCCGCGCCTTCATCCCTACTGATCTCTTGCTGGTGCTGCTGCTGCTGGTCCGGCTGGTGCTGCTGGTGCTGCTGCTGCTGGTCCGGCTGCTGGTGCTGCTGGTCGCTTTGGGCTCCTCTTCGTGCCATCAGCAGGTTGCGCACGGACGTTATCACCTGAAGGTCAGTCAGCAGCGCCAAGAGCAGCAGAGCCTGGTACATCAGCCTGGTTCACTTTACCACCGGTTAGGCCGGTGTCAGTGCCGTACCGTGGTGAGGTCTGTGCAGGAGGTGCACAGCTAGAGAGCCGCAGGACCGCTACGAGTCATAATCGCACGGGTGCTGCTGCCAGGCTAGGTAGCCCCAGGCTAGGTAGCCCCAGGCTAGGTAGCCCCAGGTCCAGGTCCAGGTCCAGTCCCACCCATCCCGCCGGTCACCCAGGAACCCTGAAAACCCCCGGAAGCCGATTTCGTTTAGCAGCAGCAGCAGCAGCAGCCGAATACCGCTGTTGTGACGTTCGTGTCCCGGAGGAAATGCACAGGACAGCGGCGGCGGGGTGGACAGCGGTGGACGCGGAGCAGGCCTTTCTTCTGGAAATCAGCAGAGCACATTAACACGACCCGCCCTCCCCCGTCGTGACAATGGCAATGTCGTACACTGAACAGCCCAGCAGGGGGCAACCCGGGGCCGTCCCGTTAACACTGAGGAGGAGAGCCGCCACAAACACATACATACATACATACATACATACACGTAATCAACGTCATACATACATACATACACGTAATCAACGTCATACATACATACATACATACATACATACATACACAGGTGCATACAGGTGCTTGGGTAGCTACCTAAGGGGTACGTTACCTGCAAGGCCGTGTGTCCATCCTCCTGGTCCATCACCCGCGCCAGATCCAGCATGACCTCGGCGCCCTGGGCCGCCAGCCATCCTTGCCAGGTGCGGCCCTGCCCCTCGCCAACCTCACCACCACCACCACCACCACCACCACGAGCACCACTGCCTGCAGCCTCTTCCCCCCTACCGCTACCGCTACTGCCGCCGCCACCCGCTGCCCTGCTGTGATACCCTGCTGTGCCCCGGCGCCCTCCCCCCAGTGCCCCGAGGGACACCAGGTGTAAGGCCTGCGAGCCGGGGAACAGGGCATCCCGGCGGAAGCGCGGTTTCCTCCTCCAGACGAATTGCGGGCTCCCGTTCGCTGCCGGTAACACAACCTGCTCCTGCTGCTCCTGCTGCTGCTGGGTTTTCTTAGGCTGCTGCTGCTCCTGCTGCACGTGGTGCTGCTGGTGCAGGTGACGAAACTGTTGAGGTACGCGACCAGGTCTTCGCCCGACTGCCGCCAGCAAGGCTGCTGTAGCTGTAGCTGTAGATGCCCATGGCACTGCACCGCAGGTGGCCTCCCCAGCACCAGCGCCGATGTTACTACCAGCCGCACCACCACCACCACCACTACAGCCATTGCCCCCGGCTATGGGCCCCACTGCTGCTGCGGGGTGCGGTGCGAGGCGCTGCCTCCCTGGAGCCGACATCGGCGGCCCCGGCGGCCCCACTCCGCCGCCGCCTCCTGCAGCGCCGGTGGCCGGACCGGGGCTCCACAGTACTCGCCGGGGCGCATTGGCAGCGATTGCGGGACAGTTCGCACCATCACCGCCACCACTACCACCACGACCACCACTAGCGGCGGCGGCGGCGGCGGTGCTGAACAGCAGGATGCGCCGCCGCGGCTGTTGCTGCTGCTGCACGGGTTGCAACTGTCGCACCTCCTGCCGCAGCTGCGGCTGTTGCACCAGCAACGGTGGCGACGGAACTGCCTCGGCAGCCGCAGCTGCCGCCAGGCCTCCTACATCCGCACCCGCACTCGCACCCGCCTCCCCAGGGCATACCGAGCAGCTGCGAAGCCGCATTCCTCCTCCTCCTCCTCCCCCCCCTCCCGGCAACCCTTCCGCCAGGTGCGGTGACTGGTGCAGACGCTGGGGCGGCGGACTTAGACCAGAAGCACATTCACGCGGCTCACCGGGGGCCCCCAAAACCGTGGTCGCCTGCCGTGCCGCCGCGTGGGGCGCAGCCCCTAACACCTCCTCGGCCTCTTGACCCGGGTACCGTGGGGGGCCCCTCAGTGCCACGTCCACGTCCAAGTCCACGAGCTCCTCCGCGACAAGCTGGGGAGGTGGCCCCGGCGGCGGGGCCCCGGCTGTCTGACCGGGGTTGGCGTCGTTGTGGCTTCCGTCACCGCTAGCTGGCGGCGGTGCATGCTGGGGGCCAGCACGCTCCGTAGCGGCGCCCAGGTTACGTAGCTCCTGGGATCCGCTGCCGCTGACGCCACCGCCGCTGGCAGCGCCGGCGGCAACGCCACCACCCCCACCGCCACCGCTGGCCTCCCGCTCTGCGACTGCGGCTGCTGCAGACTGGCTGCTGGGCCCGCGAGTTTGAGGCGTTGGGATTGAATGGTGCGCTGCCACCGCCACCGCCACTGCCGCCTCTTCCTTTACTGGTGTCAATTTCAATTTCTTGGAGGGGGAAGGCCGCGGCGAAGCTGCCGCCGCAGCTCGCGCCTGGACCGGTACAGCTGTCGGCCCCGCGGCCGCCGCTCCTACCTGAGGCTGCTCCGCCAGCTGGGGCTCCCCCTGGCCGATTGTCCCATCCAACAAATCACCACCACCGCCACCGTCGCTGCTACCATCAGCAGCAGCAGCGCGGGCGTCCAAGACGCCAGCTCCGCGGCTTCTAATGCTGCCCAGGATGCTGCTGCTGCCGCCGCCGGCGCCATTGGTGCATCCAGTGTTAGCGCTGGTGCCAATAGCGCTGCCGCCGCCGCCGCCGCCACCGGCGGCCGGGCCCGCACCCAGGGGCGCCCCTGCCCTGGCGGGTGCTGCTGCTGCGGCTGCTGCACCTACCGCCGCCGCTGCCGCCGCCGCCGCCACAGTAGCAGCGGCACCACCAGCGCTGCTACCCGCCTGTCCATGGACGCCCTGTTGCTGTTGTTGCTGCTGCACGAGTCGTCTGAGGAGGGTGATGGCACCCTGCATTGGGTCGGATCGGATCGGATGGGGTTCGATTCCTGTGGGCCCCTGATCCCCCGCCTCCGCCTCCCTTCCCCCCAGTGAATGACTCCCGTTCATTCAGGGGCCAGGAGGATAGGGAGCTTGGGGACAGGTGTGCACACACTTCAATCACCCACAGGTTACCTACCAAAAAACCTGGCTTCGTAATTCCTAGCCTTCCTTAAAGGTAAGGTGAGGTAAGGTGAGGCGCGCCCAGTTCCCGGCAATCGTTTCCTTCGTGCGCGGGGATACCCACCTGCCGGCGGTTTCACATCACCCGAGGATGAACACACAAAATGGCCCAAACGCCCACACCAGCATGAATGCCCACACCAGCATGAATGCCCACACCAGCATGAATGCCCACACCAGCATGAATGCCCACACCAGCATCAACGCCCCTCTCTTGCTGTGTTTTGCTGCTGCAGCTGCTGCTGCACGCGGCTGTTGTGTTGTACACCCCCGTCATACCTTCGTCTGCAGGACCCAGATTCCCGCATCTCGCGTGCAGAACTTGCTCGCGACGTCCTTCACGCGACACAGCTCGTTGTACTCGGCAGATTGCATGACACGGAGCTGCTTGTCGATGTCCACAAAGCCCACCTCGCCAAAGAACCCCTGTTCCCCCTTCCGTACGACAGCCAGGATGTACTGCAGGTAAACACAGGGACAGTGGGAGGGGTTGGATTTTATCATCAGGGGTGAGACCGCGGGAGAGGGAGAAAAGGGGGGCTTGATAGAAGGGGGTGCTGTGGAGCTAAGCATGCTCTGAAGGTAGTGCAGTGGTGGGGAGGAAGGGTTTTGCTGCTGCTGTTGCGAAACAGGTTGCGGCTGGCAAGCGGGGCGATGGAGGGGGGGAGAGAGAGAGAGAGAGAGAGAGAGAGAGAGAGAGAGAGAGAGAGAGAGAGAGAGAGAGAGAGAGAGAGAGAGAGAGAGAGAGGGAGAGAGAACGGAACGAGCGGTTAGGGGGAGGTGTAGAGTCGTGATGTCAGAAGATGGCGGCCAGCAAAAGGAGGTGATACACACAAGTCGATCAGAAGCAGACCCCGCTATTCCTTCCTGGGCGGTTTCTTTTCCCCCCCCCTACGGGCCCCCCCGGTGGAGGTGCGGGTGAGTGGCCGGGGGAAACCATTGCGGCAGGCGCTGTTTCCTCCCTCATCTGCCTCCGAAAACCTCTTCCCCACAAGGGAGGGCGACCGTGCCTTGCTGCTCCTTGCTGTTCCTGGTCCAGTCCGGCTCCTAATACCGTCGCAGACGTAATGGCCCTTGATGCGGCGACTACTGCCGGTACCCCTCGGGCCCTTAAGTGGACACCTCCTCCGTCAGCTCCGCCACACACACACACATACAGACACACATACAGACATAGTTATGGCCCGCTGACACGATGACTAGGTTTCGGTTGTCCGGCCCCACCTGTTGGTTCATGTCGCTTGCGGCTTTCGCGGCGAACAACAGCACCATCCGCCGCTTGAGGTCGCGGGTCGGCGACTGCGCTACCTCCCCGTCCACGGCGTTGTACAGCAACTGCCGACCGAAGGGCGGCGGCGGCGGCGTGGACGCGGGTGGGCGCAGGGCATTGGCGGAAACGGGGGACCCATATGCGATAGAATGGGAAGGAGGTGAGTGGGAAAGAGAGCGAGAAAATGAGGCGGAAGCAGGAGCGAGGTTCAAGTTACTGCGGGGGCTGCGGGGGCTGTCGGTAACCGAGGCGTGCACGTCACGTATCGTGTCATTTCAAGATTGTGTGACCTCACGGGGAAGGTGTGGGGCAGCCGTTCACGGAAACTGGGCCGCGAGTTGGCGGAGGCGAGGAGGAGGATGACACACACCGGGACAGCAGTACGCGTGTTAAGCTAAGCTAGGACGTGCCCGGGGGGCTGGGGTAGGGGGGAGGTTAGGGAGGGAGCAAGCGCCCGGGGGCCCGACATCAGACGAACAAAGTAGGAGCTCTCGATAGCCTAATTTTGGGCATGCCTGTTATGAACTTCCAACGCTGTGTGGTCTGAACAATCGCGGCGGTGCCCGCCCTGCGCCAATTACACCCGATCCGTTGATGTGCAGGTGTGTCAATGCGTGTGGCGCTGCTGCTTGCAAAGCTAGGGGCTGCAGAGGTGATGTAAAATGCGCTGACGGCGGCTGTCTGCGGGGGGATGGGTGAGGGTGAGGGGGTATGTAGGCAGCGGTTGACATACCAGTAGGCGGTCCTTCACGCCGGCGATGCACACGCAGGCGAGGATGACCTCCTCTGCTGAAGAGCGCGACAGAAGCAGAATGGCCGTGCGCACCGCAGGAAAGTTTAGGCCGCTGTCGTGCCTTTTGCTCCTCACAGCTGCCTCCGCAACCCCGCTGATAGATGTTCCGTAGTCGCTTTTCAACATCCTGACTACGGACTTTTGGGCTGGATTCAGCTGTCCGCCGCAGTGCTTCGGGAGGAGGCGCAACTTGTATGGCGCGCCCTCCAAAGACACATCGTGGCTGAGTCCATCAAGACAGTTCCTATCCCGTGACATCTTAGTAATGGTGCATGTCTAGAAGTAAAGACCTCGGGTCAACAGATTGCCCCGTTTCAACAGAATTAGAGGTCTTTCGTTGTGCGACTCACCCTACCTAATGCACAGAACCCATCAGCCATCCTTATCCTATTCAAGATAGGTTAACCTATAAGTCGATATTTGGGTCGAGTCCATCGCAGAGTCGAAAGCCCAACGAAGTACGTCAACAAAAACTGTCCTTGAACTGTGATGCATGCAATGTCTTACGGGCTAAAATCTACTGATCTCCTTTTATTATTGATGGTGAGGTACAGTCGTCATATCATTAACAGGAGCGCTTTCCAACCGTTGTCAGCAGTGTAGTGTCCTTGCAACTCGTTCTCACACACGTCGTGCTTACGACAACCCCATCACGAGAATACGTTCCTCCAGCAGTCCAGCTGCTGGACCACTTTTTGTATGAATGCAGCGAGCTGCACTAAATTTATTGTTCGGTACATAGATATGTAGTTTGTTTGTATGCTATCAATTTGAATCTTAACAAACCATGACAGACTACTTGAAACAGTTCATCGACCGTGCGACAGACGTCCCATTGCAGCTGCGGAGACGACTTGCGCTGATCAGGGACTTAGACGAGAAGGCAGTGGCGCTACATCGTGAAGTTGATGAGCATTGCAAGCGGTTGCTAGCTGAAAAGGGCCAGCAATCCAACAAGAAACAAAGGGTCGCCAACGCCGAGGATCCTGCACCGCCCTATGATGTGGAGTTAGCTCTTAAGCGCTTGCTGGGGTTGGCGGACGAGAAGGTAAGGGCAGACGGCGGTACACCACTCTTAAGGGCCGGGGCTGTCACTGGGGCGTCACTCTTGTTAAGGTTGCCGTGACTCATCGGCTTGGGCCTCGCGCTGCTTAAGAGTCCTCATGATGGCATGTATAGGGTAGCTGTGGTGTTTCTAGCGGCTTTATCTCCCTGAATAACCAAGGCTTGCATAAAAAAAACGTGCACCTGTTCCAACGGAGGCAGGACCCCCAGAAGTCAGGGGCCGGCGACCGCACAGTAAGGCCCAACTTGCACACCATAGGCCATCAGATCCTGGTGTCAGGAATGCCTGGCTGTTCCCCCAGTTGTAAGGCTCGTCCGTGTTTGTTAGGATCCAATTACACGTGCTAGTGCCCTAAGCTAATGAAGCATGCGCTGGAACTATGCTAATGTTCTCCGCATCCTCGCAGGTCAACATCGCAAATCAGATTTACGACTTCATGGACAAGCACATCAACCAGCTGGATTCGGACTTGCAGCAGCTGGATATGGAGATTGAGTCCGACCGCCGGGAGCTTGGACTGGAGGATGAAGAGACGGCCTGTGGGAAGCTTGGGTTGGAGGTACCAAAGGTGTGTGTTGTGGAGTTCCAGCGTCATGCGTTGGGAAACATGTGAGTGCTTCGGTTGTGTTTATGGGAACGAGACCACAGTTGTTCCACGTGTGCCTAATTGCCGTGTGCTGTTGTTCAGCACCCGTATGCCGTGTAGCCGGCTGATGTCTGTATAGTGTCACTGTGGGCTGGGGCCCTTCGATTGGACCTTAGTAAATGCTTATATGCTGAAGGACTTACGTGCTTGGGCCGTGCAGCGCTAGGCAGTGTGTCGGCGCATGAACGGTGCAGGATGAGTGGTCGAGCGTTCTCACCCAAGGAGGCGCGGTCGGGCCAGTTCCCTCAATTCTTCATCCACCAATACACCCACCTGTATTGGTGCAGGCAGGAGATACCAAAAAGAAACGGGGCCGGCGCAAGGAGGAGACTGCAGGTACGCCCCTTTCGAGGGCTACAACCATGCAAGGGACACGTGGTTACCTTGCGGTCGTGCATTCGCTATGGATGCTTTTGGGTGGAAGTTTAAGCTGAACAGCACGCTCTAGGTTGCCAGGCTTGTGCACCGGCGCCGGCATCGCATTCAGCCGTTTACCACCCTGACCTCTGGGCCCTTAATGCAGCTGCGGCGGCTGCTCTTGCGCCAATCGAAATCGAGCCCGCATATTGCATCTGCAACAAGCCATCCGCGGGGCAGATGGTGGGCTGCGACAACCCCGACTGCACGATCGAATGGTTCCACTTTGAGTGCGTAGGCCTGAAAGCTGATCCCGTGGGCAAATGGTTCTGCCCCATTTGTCGCGGTGAGCGGAAGCCCGGCAAGAAACAAGGCAAGAAAGCGGCGTGAGCATCTTTGTGCAGAGCTAGTGGTGGGTGTTGCACGATCGGACGTGCTGCAAGGGCAACGGTGTGCGTTCATGGAATTACATTCCAGCTTGCGTAAAGAATTGTAGTCCAGGGGTGCAACGTCCTGTGATGTGATCTCTGAGCTGTGAAATTGGAGCCTGTAAAGTACAAATCATGTTCGGGGCCGCACCTCGTCTATTGCTGCGCCAAGATGGAAAATTTCCATGCCCGATGGGACATCATCACATCCATTGTATTAAAAATATCGAACCAAATCCTACCAGTCAGCTTTAATGCGGTTCACGCGCATGAGCACGTTGACTTCCCTGCACTTCAACTGACTCAGCACCTAACAATATACGATTCCGCGCCAGTGACTGAAAAGTTCCGTCACGCACATGCGTGCGAAGGAACCAGGATTCGGCCTCTCCATATTGGCTGTCCTCCGCGCTTTAGATCTCACCAGCCCGCGAGGGTCAGCAGCTGCACACCGAACAGAAATTAGACAGGTTTGCCAAAGCACTGCAGGTCCCAAAAGCCCCTTATCAGTGGGAACACGGGGTAAACGGTAAACTGTCACAACGCAATATCCACTATGCTCGGCAATTCGACAGCATCACACTTCCGCGCCTTGCAGCACGTGTTGACTTGGCGGCAGCAGCGGCCAGCCTCCCCCTTACAGTCATGGACAAGAAATGATGCTGTGGCACGGACTCCCCGTGCTGTACACATGGCAACCAGTCAGACGCTACCCTCCGGCTTCACCTATTAAAACGCATTCCATTGCCTTTCCTACCACATTGGTCACACTACATACCGTCCCGTATAACCCAGCCGCCTAGACACTGCTGGTCGTCTCGGCTGGATGTCGCAGATTTCCCATTTTTCGCTGCGACACGGCTCAGGAACACATATTGTCATGGACGCGAAAACTCCGCCAAATTCTCTAGACGTCACTTAGCTGTCGCTCTTGAGGCCGAGCAGCTGCTTAATGCTAAACTTGTTGTTGCGCTTCAGCGCCTTGGCGAGGGCCTTGGCGTCCTTCTCCTCAACGGGGTTACCTGGAAGGAGCTGCATGTGCTTCAGCGATTGGTTACTGGAGATGGCGGACGTTAGCGCCTGGCAGCCTGCCTTGCCGATGTTGTTAAATGCCAGGCCCAGCTTCTTAAGGCTGTGGCTGGTTCGAATGACCTGCGAAGGGGTCAGCAGTGAACGCAGACATTCCACAATGGGGATACTGTTGTAATCTTAATGGGGCACACAGATCTACTTTGGCAACACATCATGTCGGTGGGCCATGCACACGGGGAACGATGGTTAGCTGACTGACAGCGCCGCTAGCTCCATTGTGCACGTAGTCGCGCAGCAGGCCATAGGGTTCGCAACCGATGCGCGGGGATACTGAGCTACACTGGTTGTAAGGCTGGGAGTATAGCCGCACCTGAGCGAGAGCCTTCGCGCCCTGGTCACCAATTTTATTATAGGCTAACTGCAACTGAGTGAGGCTCGGATTGTCCTTGATGGCATCAGCCAAGAATGCCGCGCCGAGATCCGTAATATTATTGTCCGGCAGGTCCAGAGCGGTAACCGACTTGTTCTCGCGCAGACCCTCGCAGATGAGCCTGAGACCCGCGTCGCCTGTAAGCAAATGGGTCTACATTGTTATTGCGCATTCCATAAAAGCGACCTGCGTAAAATCGACTGACAGCGTTTGGAACACTGGTGCAGCAGATATATTGTCACGAGGAAGGACAGCGCATTTCCTTCAGTCTGTCCATGCTATATGCAAGTCGCGACTACAGTCTCAAGAACAAAGCGGTAATGGCAGCCACCTGGCTTTCATGGATGGGTATCGGCTTCCCAACTTACCGAGGTAGTTATGTGACAGTGAGAGCGCGCGCACGCGTGCGCTGCTGCGCAGAAAATTAGCCAATTTCATGCAGCCTTCCGGCGAGAGGCGCATCTGCGCGTGGAACATGCACGCCCCAGGGTTCTCGCCGTTGAGGAAGTTGACGAAGTCTGAGAGCTTCTCCGGTGTAGGGCTCTCTGCGGGCGGAGCCGCCGGCGCTCCCTCCTTGGCTACAGTCGCCTTGTCCTCCGCGGGCACCAGGAGGGGGGCTGGCGGAGCCTGCGTGGGGCGGCGAACGTAGGTGGTATAATATGACCAATTTCATGTGTCCATCGACAACACGGCAGCGACATGGGCCGCAAAAACTCAAGTTGCATCAGCATCCAGGGCTGGCGGTGCGATAACAGTGCATGCAGACCCTTGTGCGCAGGAAGTTTGCCCAAGTATTTGAAAACTGACAACCGTGTACCGTATGCACACCGTTACTATGCGACGGGTTCCTATAGTGCAATATCCCTTCTATAAGACATGTGCAACCATAAAGGCCCTAAATTTCTTCTGCACGAACTGCGTACACGCTTTAGTATATAATTGACGTGAAGCGTCTATTGCAACCTAAGTCTGGATTTCGCTTTAGGCAGAGCACTTACAATTTCAAATTCGCGCCAGGCGGTTGTGCCTTGAACACCAGGTTTTAAACCTATGTAGATCTTTCCGCCTTGACGACACAATCAGGGTGGCTAATTACTGTTTGCTAACCAATCCAACCATTAAAGCTTGTGTCTCCATAGGAAATTAATCCACGCCCCAATTCTTATGCTTCTCACCTCTTTTGTAGAATGCTTGCGGGGAGATGGCGTTGTCACTTGCGTCGCTGCAGTATCCGCTGAGCCTGCATCCAAAGCGGCATCGGGGGATGCAACCAATGGCGAGTCGCCGGCCACAGACGCGTCTGCCGGTGTTGTAACCACGGCCGCCGGCTCTTCCGCATCAGCTGGCTCCTGCGTCCTTGCCGACGCCAGTGACTCTTGCGCCACCAATGAACGCGGCGTGTCGCCTGTAGCTGGAGCTGCAGTGGACGCTAGTGACATTAAGGGTACATCCACGCTCCCGTCTGCTGTTGCTGGCTCCACTCTCGCTGCGGCCTCAGCACTTCCTGCGGCAGCCGGGGCTGCTGGGGACGACTCCGCACTGTCTGTCGCCAACATCTGCTTCGCCGGCGTAGTTCCCACGAGCGCATTTGCGCTGGGTTCCGCAGAAACCGCGGTAATAGACGATGGCGTATGTGAAGACGAATCATCTGCGATGACGCGTGGGCCCCGCAACAAAAGGAAATCACAAGGTCCGTAGTATGCAGAGCATTTCTGCTGTACCGGTTGACCGTGCTGCTGACATATGGTTCGCGTGAATTACTCATACATCCTTTAAGTTCGCATGAGTATACTAAAATTCGTTGATAACCCTTTCGCTGTCATATAACCGTTATTCTGTACATACCAGTTCCTTCGCCGTTAGAACTTGCCATACAGCGAGAGTCCACCTACTTTCCAGCCCGTGTCCTATAAGCAGCTGGCCGGCTTATCTGCTGTTCTCAAAACCTCTTTAGGGTGTACAGAGGGTAGGGAGCACCCGACAACTATGGCAGCTTTCAGGCTGAACCCCCCGCGTACCGTCCTCCATCACGATCATAAACTGCCTCTCCGCAGGCTGCTCAGGCGCCAGCGGCTTGGCAAGCTCCTTGAACTTTGAGGCCTCTGCCCACTTTATGGCGCCCGGCATGGGCATGAAGAACGGATCCTCGTCATCGTCGTCCCCATCCACGTCACCGGCACCGCCCTCAAGCGCCTCATCATCGCTCTCTATGTTTTCCGCGTGGCCCGCGTGCAATCGCTGAAGTGAATTCACCGCCAGCGATAGAATGTCCGCCAGCTGGGTGACGCCAGCTGCACGTGCTTCCACAATGCTTTCCTGTAAGAGCTTGAGCTCACGCTCTAGCACCTGAGGGGGAGTAATAACAGATGTTACGCAATGGTCATACCCCAGGCGTAGTTTCACAATAAAACCCCCGAATTTACAGTTGTGGCACATGGTCACGCTGTAACATAACAATCTGCGCCAGCAACCCTCGACCAACTGTCAATGTAGAACCTACCTCGGGTTCAAGAACGGACTTGCCGTGCACTTGCTGCAGGACATTGCGCATCGTGTTGTCCAAGTTTGTTTCGATCACATCGAAGTCGTGCTTCCGGGACTCCACCTCAGCGCACTGCGCGCATCACCCGGAGAAGGGAGGGCACGAAGCGTGACCCGGAAGGACGAAGCAGTGTGCAAACCGTCAGATAGCCAGTTCACCAGCACGACCCACCAACTTCCGCAGCTGCGTGACCAGCAGCTGCTGCTCCGACGAGAGGCCAAATTTGAGGCTCAATATTTGGCCGTGCACACGGGAGAGCTCCTCCTGCGCATCGAAAGAACACTTACCTAAACGTCACAGACTCCTTTGTAAGACAGTGAACGGCAACCAACCTTTGAGCTACGCGGAACCGGAAAAGTACCAGAGGAGAAGTTGGACAGAGCCTGCTGAACGTTTTGAAGCACCGTGCGAAGTCTCATAGTCTTGTTGCCTGCGAGACCGCATGCATTCTTAAAAGCATTTATTAAAAATGAGAGCCTGTAATGCTTAACCCTTGCATTCTCACAAAACTTGCCTGTGACAAGATACCCAGCGATGGAACTTTCAGCGGGGGTAGGCCGGAACTCAAGCTCTTTGACAGCCTGATCTGTCGCCATACTTGTGCTCTGCAGACAATCCAAATGTAACCCTGCTCACCTAGGTACCGCAACTGTAGTCCTTTCGACAAGACGGCCAGTGTGAGAACCTCAGGGCGAAACATACAGTATCGCACCTGAAAAAGCTGCTTTGCTTCTGGTGAGAACGTTTGTTCATATTTCTTAAGGGTAAGGAACAGCTCCTGCAGCTCCGTTAGGCCACTTGAAAAGACCTGAATGTTTGCCATCAGAGTCATATTCGCCTATGCTGAGAGGCCTTGTCACTGCCTCTGCAGTGACAAGGCAGAACAGCCTGCCCTGTTTTGACTATGCGCTAAAGAGGCAAATGTAGGGGCGAGTTGACTACCGTGGACGCTGGACGGTCAACGTATAGACGTTTCACTTGGCTAGACGTCATGGAAGAGCAACTTTTCAGACATCTTAATTTAAGCCTGAGTCCAAAGCAGACCTCGCAGCTCCAGGACCTCGACAGAAGAGACTCTTTTTCTTCCGTACGCGGTACGGCCTTTGTTGGAATCGATCACATTACCAATGTGCTGCAGGGGCACTGGATTGTGTCGTGCGCTTGCGTAAGGAAAGGTTTTTACATGGAGCGACTGTGCTGCACCATAGATACCTTTGAACGCCGCAGAGCCTTTTCTGGCTTCCTCGTACTTGGGAACGCTACCTGTACATGGATGATGGCGCGAACCTCGAGACAACCGGTTATTTCTATATATGTGGCGAAATCCTTTCATCAGCGATAAGTCTGACCTCAGGCCTGGTAGTGGCTTGTAATCTAGCGCTGTGTGGTGTGCACACCCGTCCAGTGTGAAATTGGCGCTGTCAATGGCGCTGAAGGGGGGCCAGCGAAGGGCGGTGCAGGATCCTTGGGGACGCACAGCCAAGCAAACATCCATCGTTGCCGTATCCAACGGGATGCACGTAACAACACTAAATGCCGCTAGCCGTACCGAACATTGAACTGCTGGACAGCGGACCCATCGAGCCCATGGGTTATCGACCCCCCGTCATGTGGCAGACGGGACCGGCGGCCCCTGCGCATCCTTCTGTGTATGGATTCCTCAATTTACATTGCGTGGATGAGCCATTGGCCGGCAGGATGGCTCAAGGACACGCATGTGAGCACATCACACGCAGCCGAGAGGCACGCCACGATGTTTGCCTCTCAAATCATCACGGCCCGCTTGCCGCAGGCTTCTGAAACGCCCCGTGCACGAACACGCGCCGCAACTCAATGCCGGTCCTCCTGTTCCTGTTGATCACCGTCACGTACTTGCACTCGACAGTATCGAACCCGGCCCCAGTCGCCCGGCAAATCAGGTCCTCTGTCGAGAAAAAATACGCCATCGTGCCTGCACCGCCCGCGAAAGAGAAAACCAGGATGGAGGAACAAGAGGGAGCCCACGCAGGGGCAGCAAAAAGCGGCAACCGGCGGTGCTGGGGGTTGCTGCAACAGGAAGCCGGTCGGCATTTCAAAGGATGAGCGCTTTCCAAGTAATCCACATCGGCTTCGCAGGCAAACAATGCAACCTCCCCGGATGTCCCCATGCTCAGGACCCCCCTGCATGGGCTGCAGCAGGGGCTCCACGACCCAACCCAACCAAACCCACGTACTTGGAGGCAACCACAGTCACCCCCACAGCTCTCCTAGCAACGATGCAGTTCTCGCGGCAAGCGCACGTACCGGCTCTTGACTTCCCTCGCCTTCCGTCCCCTATACCCATTCCCACAGGAAATGCGTGGGTTTCGGAGCCCCTATAGCATCTAGCGTAACCTCCACCTCACCATCGCCTCGTTTGTACAGGTTGGGACCGACCCACTGCTCGGCGGGAATGCGCAGCTGCACCATGTCGTACAGCCCATGGTCCCGAATCAGCAACCGTCCGCCAGGCCGCAGTGCCCGCCAAGCGTGGGTCAGCATCACGTGCTGCTGCTCAGGTGTGACAGCAGACAGCGTGAACATGATCAGCAGCGCGTCGGCGTCGATGCCTTCAAAGGCTGGCGCCGCGCCAGGGTCAGTGGCATCCGCTGGGAAGACGCAGATGCGCGATGGCGCGATGCCTTCTGCGGCCGCTGCGTCACGCAGCTGGAGCAGACAGGTGGTGGAAATGTCTGCGTTGGAGCAGAACAAATGAGCGCAAAGAACACGAGGCAACGTGTGCAAAGATGACATCATGCAGCTACAAAGGTAGCAGAAAGACAGGCATTCAAACTCTTCCCTTGAGGAAGAGGGGCTCATAAATTGCGCAATGGGACATTGACATGCATAGAACACTGACGACCAGCAGAGGCGAGGAGACCGCGGAGTAGCGCCACGCAGCAGTGAAATACTGGAGAGAGGAGGCGGTGTCCCGGAACATAAAAGCTGTGGCGTGAGCAACGGGAATGGGATGCGGCAGTGTGCTGCGTTAATTCCCACAATCCACCATACCCCTACACCTTGAAGCAACGCCCGGACTGGCATACATATATACATGGGCGCATAACGGCCCACGCACGTCTCTTCCTGTCTGCACAACTGTATGTTTGTCCGTCTGTCTGGCTGTGTTCGTAACCTTAGGTTCGAGGTTATAAACCTCCTCCACCCAGGGTGGCGCCGCAAGCACCCGCCTCCGTCCCGGCCACACCACGCCTCGGCCCCTTTCCCTTTCCAGCTGCCGCGGCATCCCAACCGCCCGGGCCTTCCTCCACGTTCGCACCCGTGCATGTCGTGCGCGCGGCCCGGTTGGCCTTGAGCACCGGCAAGATGGACGAGCCACAGCCGCAGCCGATTTCTGCCACGTGCTCGCAATCCAACAGCTCTGGGAACTCCAGCAGCAGGTACCGGCGCTCCTTGAAGAAGCGAGCCGAGGGGTGGGCGCGGTAAAATTCTTCCCATCGGGTGCCCTCATAGACGCCACCGCCGCTGCGATTGCTGCTGTGGCCAGCAGCGCCCACAGCCGCGGCGTCGCCGTTATCACCGGCGGTGGCTCTATAGCTACTGCCATCCAAGCGGCTTGTGTGGGTGCGGGCGCTGCAGGGGTTGCTGGGCGGCACGCCGGCTGCAACCCCGCGTGTGGTTGAGTCCTGGAAGCTACGGGTTGCTAGGGAGTCCGGCGGCGTCGGAGCTACGGACTCCCCTGGAGCTGCACCTGGCAATGACGGGGACGTGGGAGCATCCGGCATGCTGTCATCCGGGATCAACGCCGTCCCATGGCTCTGGATTGCGCTGGACATTGATTTTGAGCTGCAGCCGCGCTGCTGCGGCGTTGAATGCGAGCCAAGGGAGGCGCTGTGCAGCTGCCGTAGCTGCGGCGGGGACGCCGACGCAGCGGACGCGGTGGTGGCCACAGCACTGGTGGCTTCCGGACTAATGCTGGGATGGTCACGGCTGTTGTAGTTTGCTGCTGAGCTGGCGTCGAAAGGCCCCCCCAGCTGCACCTGCAGAACCCAAGGTTGACCGGCACCCTCTATGTGCGATAGACTTCCGCGCAATCGGTGCCGCAGCGCCAGCGCCTCTGCTTGCTGCGCGTCTACGATGTGCCGTACGGCGCGTGCGTGCTCGTTCCAGTCGAAGTCGCATTCGAAATATTGGCCTGCTGGCCTAGCGCCTTGGCCCACGTAGCCCTTGCACATGACAGGTCGAGATGGGGACTGAGCCGAGGGGGCGGCACTGACTGCGCTGCTACAGGCGGCACTGAATGCGGCGCATGCTGGGCCGCAGCTGGCGCCGCCACCGGCATCCGGGCAGCTGAGCAGCTGGGGAGAGGCCATGGCCTGGGCGTGTGATATGGCAACGGCGATGTGTGTGTGAGGCCTTATGGATGCGGGGGAGAAGCTGACGGTGGTGGGCAGAGGAGTCTGCGCCGCGTTTACTGCGGAAGTTGTTGCGGCGAACCGGCTGCCTACGTACTGGGTACAAGGTGCGGAGGCGCGATGGGAATTACACAAGCAACCTTTATGCCTAATGTGCATGCTGTTCAGTGCTACTGGCATGCAAGGTTCTTTCAGCGACCTCTGTCCTTTGTAGCCAATACGACGCGATTACAACACAGTTGTTACTTTCAACATAAAAAGCAAAGTTGTATTGATCGCGACCACAAGCAAGCCTTGCAAAGGTTCAAACAACCAGTAATTGCACGGCACATGGTCGTTGACAACCAATTCTGAGTTTCAGGCTTGCGAACGCCGAGGCTCACCGCAATCACACAGCGCTGTCTGCTGTTGTTTAAGTTGTTTTGATTTTACAGCTTTCGTAACTACGACGGTAGACGTGCAAACCCTATCACCATTTCGTCGCGTTTGGGCTGTTGTGAGGAGCGCAAGCATGTCATCTCTCCTACAGGGCCGACTGCATAGTCATTACCTTGCTAGCTGTAGGGTCCAGCAGGCTGGGTGCCATACGCAAGTATGGCGTAGTACCTCGATGGCCTTCCCCCTCCGAACTCCTCTGCGGCCTTTTCAACCACAAGATCGCCGGCATCTTGTGACAGTACGTTCATCAGACGAACTCGCGGCGCTTGCAGCTGAAGCTCAACGTGAAGCACTGGCGCGGGAACGAGACGCGTTGCTACGCCAGCCCGACGAAGCCTTGCGCGCCCGGTTGTTAAAGCACGGTAAAGATACCGTGCATAGCAACGAAAGTGTTTCTCGCCGTTATAATCCATACCTCCGTCCGTGTTGCCTAGCTAGTTGCAGGTAGCAGATGTTGTGTCGACAGTTGCGTCAACAATTGACTCGTTAGAAAGCAAAAGCGGTCAACTCTACTCCCTTCCCCGGTTGCTAGGTTTCACTAATGTTGAGACGTATCACCATAGTCAATTATCGAGATATCCAGAGCTCCCTTTGTCTTCCAGAGCCAACCTTCCCCCCTCCAGCAATGTTGGTTTCACCCGTCTTGCTTACCTAGCTCCCTCCCTGCCTGCTTGCCCGTCACGGCCAGGGTTTGCAGAGCAGACATTACCGGAGGGAAGGACCGCGTTGTTAGACCTTCTGGCCGAGGCCAATCTCAAGGCGAGGTCACAGGTAGGCGAATTGCAGCAGCCCGGCAGGCAGTTGCAATTACAGCACTAGCAGCACCAGCACCTTAGCAGCCGCAGCGTCCTCAGGGCAAGGAAAACCCTTCCCTCCCAGATCCGCCATGGAGGGGATCCGTCACGCGGGGATCCGCCATAACATCTCCACGGCACCAGTTGCAGTGTTCCGTCCTAGTAAAATATCCAAATCGCGCACCGTACGCGGTGGCGGGGAAGTTCCCCATCGAGGGGCTCTGCCCCTCCCTACATCCCGCCTTCCATCCCACCTTCCATCCCATTTTCCTGGAGCGTGTGGGGGCGCCTAAACCTCCCTTATCACCACCACCACCATCACTAGGAAGACCATTGCCGCCGAGCAGCACAACCCCGTGGGTGGGTGGGTGGGGACTGCGGTGCCCCACCCACCCGCACGAACACCTACCCTGCTCCCTATCCGCCCTCCCAGCCACTTCACCGCATGCACACACATCGCACCGTGTGTGTTTTGCAGGTTGTGTCGTACCCCCTCCGCAAGACCCCCCGCAGTCCCCGGGCCATTAAGAGCTTCCTCGTGGCTCCCATCGGTGGGTGGGTGGGTGGGTGTCGCGATTGGGATGGGTGTATGTGGCATGGCAGATGTCGTAAAGGTGTCAGCAGGCGCCGACGGCCGGCTCACAGCCCCCTAGGGGCCCCATAAGCCACTCACCCTGCACAGACCCAGACGGGAAGAAAGGTAGGTAGGTAGGTAGGTAGGTGTGGGGGGGTAAGGGGAATGGAAAGGAATTTTCCAGCGGCTGAGGGAGCCCGGCAGAGGGCCTGAGGCCGAGCGGTAAGGGTGGGTGGCCAGCGACGGGAAAGGAGGGGGAGGTGGAGATGGGGTACTCCTGGGCCACGACGCACCTCCTGCCATTTTCGCTGAAGCGGCATCAAGCTCCGTAGGACTGGCCATGGTCATAGACAGGGGCTTGCGTCCTGCGTTGCATGGAGGCTTCCCCCCCGGGGGGTGGGGTTGTTCCCGGGCTGAGGGGCCTAACTGTGCTTTGCAGAACTTCCTCGCCCCTAATGCCTCTCCGTCTTACCCCTTTCCATGCATGTTTCGCTGTAAGTATGTATGTATGCATGTATGTATGTATGTATATGTGTATGTATATGTGTATGTATATATATGTATGTGGTAGCTGCTCCTTCCTCCTCCTTACCCCCCTTACTTTCCTTCCCTCTTCTCTCGCTCCTTACTTGGCATAGCTCTACCCCTCTCCGTCGTGGCTGTTTCCTTCCTCGCCTCTTACCTTCGCACCTACCCACCTATCCGCTCCAGACGTGGAGGATGTTGGTTTCGTGAACTTCCTCCTGGACAGCGGCAGCAGCGGGGCGCTCATCACCGCCGAGCTCAGGGAGAGGCTGGGGCTGAGCCCGTCAGATGGCCAGGTGAGGGACGGTGGGGGGTGGCGGAAAGGGGGAGGCGGAAGGTGAAACACAGCAGCAAGCCCTCGGCAGGGTGGAAGAGGGTCGAAAGGGGGAGGGTGGGGGTGTATTTAGGAAGCAGGCGGGGCTGAACACCGAAGTAGCTGTCTAGGTAGGCATCGAACTCCAAATGACTCCAATCCAAATTACTCCTAATGAAAGACCCCACGAAAAGGGTAAGGGGTAAAGGAAGTAGAAGGCCGACCTCGCTCCACACGTCCTCACATACCTAATGGTGGAGTGGGGTGGAGTGGAGTGGAGTAGAGTGGGGTGGAGTGGGGTGGAGAGCTGGCTGTACCTCCCAGCTCTCCCCCCTTTTATGCGTTGCTTGCCACAGCTGACCTTAAAAGGATCTACACTGCAAACAGTGAAGAAATAGGCTATCTGGAGCTTTTTATAATCGCTCTCTCGCCCTCAGCCTCGGGCCGCATCCGGACAAACCCGGCACCTACAACCCACGTGGGCCCCCCGGCCTCCCGCGGCCCCGCGGTAACCCCCCCACACACACACAACCCAATCCAGGTGGTCAAGGGGGTGGACAGCAGCGGCTTGACGTTGCGTCAGAAGGTGCGGCTGCCGGCCCTGAGGCTGGGTCCACAGATGCTCAACATACGGGACGCCTACGTCACCTCGCTCAAATCCGACCACGATATCGACGTGGGTGAGTGCGTTGTGGGCGGTTGGGTGGGTTTTCGCCGGGTGTGGGTTTTGGTAATCTGAGCCGCGATACGGGAAAAGTTGAGAAGTGTGCGTGTGTATTTCATGTCTCTCGGACTTTTTGACGGTGTGGGGTAGGCCTGCTGGTTTATGGCGCATGGCGCGATGTTGAGATGTTGTCGAGCTGATGGCGCCTGATGACATCTCTTCTACCGAGCAGTTTTTTGGAATCTGTTTCATAATAATAATTCGTTTCATGATAATAATAATAATAATAATAATAATAATAATAATAATAATAATAATAATAATAATAATAATAATAATAATAATAATAATAATAATAATAATAATAATAATCTGTTTCATATAATCTGCCCCCTCCCCATCCGCATCTTTAGGGTTTCGCTAGGATGGTCCATCCATCCCTTCTCTTTCCCCTTGGTCCTCCTCGTCCGCACCACCGTTGGGAGCTCTCGAAACCCCCCCACCCCCACCCCCACCCCCGTCGTGCAGCTTCCCTCTCGCCACTTTCCGCTGCTGTGTTTTTCCTCCTGCAGTACTATTTCACCTCCCCTCCCCGAACCCGAATAAAACCCGCTACCCCGTCACAAGCTCAGGCGGCGTTCTGGGTCTCAACTTCCTTCGCATGTTCGAGTTTGAGATTTGTCAGGACCGGCAGCGAATGTCCTTCCACCCGCCGGGGCACATCGACAAGGGGGTGCTGGAGGTGGAGGGCATGGCCAAACTCAATTGCGACGTGCTCAAGGGTGCGTGGTAGTGGGTAGGGAGGGTGAGGGGAGGGGGATGTGCGTGTGGGGCTGGGGGATAAAATGAAGGGAAATTGGGGAGGCATTGTGCGCGATCTGTGTTGACTGATGGGTATATGGTCAGTTTGTTGGGGTTCCCTCATATATAAACTGGGAATCTGGGACCCTGGGTCCGGGCCGGCAAGGAGGACGTGTGACTGTGTATGGGGGCTGGTCGGGGTGCACGCGTGTGTGCTGTCTGTCTGGTCAGGGCGCCGGGTATTTGTGTGTGTGTGCATGTGCGTGTGCGTGTGTGAATGGTGCCGTAAAGACCGTGCGCACGTAGGAAACAAAGGGGGTTTACATTGTGTGGGCGCGCACTCCTTCCCTCCTCCCCTTTTTCCCGCCCCCTTACTCTTCCGAGTGCCCAACGGCACCCCGGGATCCTTTTCACCGCCCGCCCGGTTATGTTCGCACCACCGCGTTCGACTCCCCTGCGGTTATCCGAGGAGGATATGCCATGTTTCCCTCGCTTTTGTGCTCCCTCCTGTTTCCTCAACTCTCTCTCTCCCTCACTCACTCCCTTGCCGGTAGTGCCTGAGGATGACCATACATATACATATACATACAGGTACACAACATGCAGAAAGTTATCAGTGGATTCCCCCGCGACATTGCTTTGGACCCCTACGGCAGTTTGTGCGTTGGGGCTGTCAGCAGTTGGTTTGACTTTTGACTTAGGGTTTGCACCCTATACACACACACACCTCCCCCCCCTTCTCCCCCCTCCCGGCTGGTGGTGTTGCCTCCAGGGGGGCTGTTGGGGGTGCCCGTGTCCCTCAACGGCTCCGCCCGCTTCCCCGCCATATTGGACCTGGGGGCCAACTTCTCCATTCTCAACTGGCCGGCGGCCGAGCTGGCGGGGGTGAGGCGAGGAGGCGGCGAGGCGGGCGAAGGGGGCTCGGGTGGCAGCAGCAGTAGCAGCATCGAGGAGGTGAGGCGGGAGGCGGGCTGGTTGGGTGGAAAGGTGGGAGCGGGACAGGGGGGATGCGGTGGAGGACCTCAGTCAGGGGCGGCGGGGCCAGGGCGAAGCAATAATAAGCACAAATGTATTTGCGTTCCCTCTCCCGGGGAGCCCTCCCCTCCCCTCTCTCCCCTTGGTTATACCACGGCTTTACGTTGCTTCCAAAGTTGAGGCACCGGGCACAACTCACATTCACTGTTTGAGTTAGTGACGAAGTTAGCCAGAACTGACCAGCTTACCTCTTACGAGATCTACTGCTACTATTATTATTATTATCGGTGTCGAATTCCTTGTTTCCTTGTTCATACGTTTCCCCTCCCCCCCCTTTTCCTCAGCCAGCCCCGCACGTCAGCCGAACTGCACCCCCGGTTCCTTCGCCCGGCCCTCGGTGGTCCGCACACGCACCAGGATGTTCCCTTCCGGCGCCACTCACACACTCTCGGACAGCTGGCCCCGGTAGATATACCCCAATTCACTCGCACAGCTGTGTTGGTCACCTTCCTGCCTACCTACCCGCCTACCTACCTACCCGCCTACCTACCTACCTGCCTACCTATCCGCCTACCTACCTACCTGCCTACCCCTTCTCCCCCTTCCGCATGTCCGCTGCCCCCAGATCGCCAGTGTGGACGGGCAGCGGGGCAACCGCATCCGCCGCGGCTTCCTGGATGTGGTGCTGGGGGACGAAGGCGAGTGCTGGATGGGTAGTGCTGTGTGCCCGGTTGAACACCGGCCGGCGGTCTGGGGGCAGCCGGTGTTTTCACACGTTTCCTTTATCGCCGGTTCGTATGGTTTTGTAACACAGTATTGTCGCCCTAACAGGTGATTTTGAAGTCGTGGGATGACTGAACCCCCCTGCCCTTCCGCCCTTCCTGCATACCAGTCCGTGGGCCGTATCCCGCAGTTGATTTACTTGTGCTCCCTTTGCACCTCCCTGCCGCGAGTCACTCCCCCGGCCCCACCCCGTCCACCCGTGCTGCTCAACACGACACACACGTGTGCAGGCAGCCCCTACGTTCCCAGCCGCGCACTGGCACTGATGGTTCGAGACATTCCCTCCTTCTCCGCACTGGGCTTTGGGGACTCGCCCGTGATGGTGCTGGGCTATGACCTGCTGTCGGCCGACCGGCTGGTGCTGGACCTGCGGAACCAGCGCATCTTTGTCAAGTAGACTGACGTAGTAGACGGAACCGGGAGGGGGCTCCGAGCTCTCCTCCTGGCACCTCCGGTTGCTGCTTTCTCTCGTTGTAACGGGGTTCGCGGGGTTAGGGGGGTTAGGGGGGTTAGGATAGTGTACAGTCTGGGTGACGCGGGTTTAATGGTTTGGTGCGGTCGTGACAGTAGCGGTGATTTTGGTGATTGTGATGGTGGTGGTGGTGGTGGTGAGGATTATGGATGCTAGTGTCGGGCGTGGAGGAGGTGTTGTTGGTGGTGGTGTTGGTGTTATTGATGGTGGGGGATGTTTCAGAGGTGGTGGCGAAGCTGGTGAGGCGTGGGAGCACCTTCTGTAAAAGCAGGAAAAGGGGCATCGTTTGGGGGGGGGCATCGTTACTGCTACGGGAGAGATGCGCATATGCAGGGTGCACGCGGGATGATGCAAGACAGCCATGATGTAATGTATGTATGTATGTATGTATGTAGTTAAGATACTGATTCCCAGCTGCGCAAAGAAAAAATGCGACAGTATGGAGAATGGCAGTAGCAGTATGGAGAATGGCGGTATGGAGAGTGCACGTTACCGAGTGTGTACCTAACAATATTGTATGTGCTAAACAGGGGGAACTGTTGCGCGATGATTGCGGACGGATTCCAGCTGCAGGGGGCCGCGGCAGGGAAGGACACAGCGCGGCGGCAGCAGCAGCAGCAGCGGTGGCGGCGTGGTGGCTGTAGCGTGGCGGCGTATCGTAGCCAGCGGGGGGTGCGGCGCGGATGGCGTTGTTTTGGGGCCCCTCCCTACTCGAGCACTGCCTTTCACCCCACACGCTCCGGCTTCCTTCCACTCGTTGCATGGCTACCTGATAATGACTAAGGTAGCTTTCGCTGGCGGGCAACTTGCTCGGCTATGGCTGAGTCGCGCGCGCGCGTGTGTGTGTGTGTGTGTGTGTGTGTGTGTGTGTTACATGGTCATAGGTGCGTATCCCGTACCTGCAAACCGCCCAATACGATCCGAGGGCTAAAGGGCTGCCAGATCGCCTATAAGCACCATCCTACCTCGCACTTCACAGTTAAAAGCAAGTGATAGAGGAGACTAACGACCAAGGTGTGAGTCGTGTACTGTACGTGGGTGATATGACGGACAGCGGCGGGGGGGCCGGGTGCTTTTTCCAGCAGTGCTCACCAGCGTGTGTGCATGCAGGCAGGAGATGTTTGCCTGTTTGCGATCCGAGCGGCCCCGTTTCCACCCTCTCCCAACACCGGCTTTCATGTCTTAAGGCGGATCAGGCACTGTGGAGCAGGGAACCAGCTCGCGCCATGATTTCCGGCTTTTGGAGTAGTTGCCGTTGTGGGCTTAGGAGGGAGGGGTCGTACCCCAAAAGCTGAGTGAGGCTGTTAAAACGTGTGTGACCTGGGCGGGTATATCTATATCTGCAAGCAGACGGAGAAGATATGGGGCGGGGTTGATGCGTTCGGGGAGCAGGGCCTGAGAGCCTTAGAGGTCCACAGAAGCAGGGGGAGGGTGTTGATAGCTGGGGGGAGGGTCTTGGCAAAAGAGCCCAGGTTGCAGTGGAACCTGGCAGTACTCGCAAACGAACACGCCGCTTCGCCTCAGTGAACTAATTGCGACTTACCGCGTACCCAAGTCCAAAGGTCTGTCAGGACATCACCGGAGACCCACATAGCGTGGGCCGAAGAAGATTGAAGATATAAGATGTATTGCATGGCTGGTGGCCCGGGGGTTTGGCAAAAAGCAAAGTGACAAAAAGGTAGCATCACGCATTGCTCCTGGTAGGGCTACAAGCGAAGGGCGCATGTGCAGCAGCAGGAACAGAAGAGGGCGCGCACATACACATACACACATACACACAAAGCACCCTTTACCCCCCCCCCCACACACACACATGCACACCTAAACGGATCATTATTAACACACACACACAACACACGCACTGTAGTAGCTGGTACACAGTACGGCTCTACAAATATGCGCGGAGCGCGACCACCAGCATCTCGAGAGGCCTTTTCAGCGGCCAGCTACTACACGCACACACACACACGCGCGCCGGGAAGCGAGAGTGGAAAAAGAGTGTATGAAGTGTATGTATATGTTGTAAAGATTATCACCTTCTGCAGTCGCGCGTGCGCAGCAGCTGCTGCGCAATCCGTACGCTGTGTTACGTAGGACAGGGAGATCTGTGCCCGTCTGCGCGCAAGAAATTCTGGGTCGTCCCAGCAGTCAGTGCGCGTGCGTATCCCCCCGTTCTGCCGGAGGACATAGTTTCCTTCCCAGGGCAGCGTCCTGAGCTACAAAAGCTGCCGTGTGTTCCATTCCTGCGGACGGGATCCTCGCTTTTGCGTGCGTGCCGTGGGCCATTGACACACATTGGCGTGTGTTGGCGACTGCAGGCTTCTGTGTTCGATTACCCTAGGTTCCCGTCCTGGTCCCTTGCAGGTCGGGTGGTCGGGGTACTGGCTTTGCATCGCCGCTTGCATCTTTTGGCTGGGCAGGCTATGTCCGCAGCTCAACTCCTCAGTTCCCGTGCTGCTGCCTCTGACAAACTGCGGACTGGACGTCCCTTGTCTCGGACTGGACGTCTCGTTGTCAGATATCGCTTGTCCAGGCTTCAAGGTTTAGCCTAGTGTACTTTCGCGAAGAGGCATATCTCAGGTCGGTGGCCATTTTTTGCGCGGTCCGTGGCTTCGGCCTCTTCATAGAGCGTGGGGTGCGGTCACACATCGACGCTGAAGACACATCGACGCTGAAGAGGGATTCGATCATCATCAGAGCATGTTGGAGGCCATGAAATGGGAACCAGTACGTCTGGCGAGGATGTTGGAACGTATGTGGGCTCACCGAAACTCAGTGAGCCCAAAGACTAGCGTCCCAAACCCCTTTTGGACGCTAGTCTGGGCTGATGTGCGGTGTTTCCTGTTCTCCGTGGCTTTTAGGCGTTGAAGTATGGCCCTTGTAACACACACACAAAAAAAGGATCGTCGATGTGTGTGTGTGTGTGTGTGTGTGTGTTACATGGTTGGGGGTGCGTGACCCCATACCTGTAAAACTACCCATACGAGCCTAAGGCCCAAGGGCAATACTACAACGCCTAAAAGCCACGGAGAAAGGAAAAACACCGCACATCAGCCCAGACTAGCGTCCAAAGGGGGCAATTGAGTTTCGGTGAGCCCACATACGTTCCAACATCCTCGCCAGACGTGCGGGTTCCCATTGCATGGCCTCCAACATGCTATGTTGATGATCGAATCCCTCTTCAGCACGAATATCATTATAGGCTGGGCATTCCAATAACACGTGTTTTTCATCCTCAATTCGGCTATTAGTACCACAACAGTGGCAAAACTGCTGCCCCCTGGGGACATGGTACTTGCCCCTTCGTGCTCTGTTTGCCTCCAAAGCCCAGCAACATAAACGAAACTGGTGCACGTAAGTGTGACGCACCCCTTGTGGACAGCAAGCGCGTCTCCATACTGTTGTATGCAGACGATGTTAGTCTGCTAGCGACGTCAGTAGAGCGAATGTCTGAGTTGCTACATCTTGTGGACTTGTTTTGTGAAGCTTTTGGGATGCGACCAAATGTCTCAAAGTGTGAAAGGCTTGTTTTTGCATGTGACGGCACCCAGCAGTCGGAACTTAGCGGGAGATGTCAACAGTTACGGCTATCAGGCCAGGTAGTACCTGCCAAAGATAGCGCTCGCTATCTGGGCTTGGTATATGGGCCAGAACGGCCTTTTAGTGCGTGCCGTCAGCAGTTGTGTGATACAGGTCGGTCCGCTATGTTTTCCTTAAGCGCAAAGCTGGACAAAATGAAGCTGTTTGCCCCCGATGTGCGAATGCGGTGTTTTGCAACCCAAGTCCGAGCAATTCTGTTGTATGGCTGCCAGGCGTGGGGCCCTTTTGCGCTGGCAGAGGTCGTGGACAGGGCGGGAAGGCGGCGGGATAAAGCCAACCTTGCGGAGGGCATGTTCGAAGCCTGTTTGAAGGATAGTGCAGTCCAGCTGCAGATTTTATTCATGAAGCAGGTAGTGGGGACGGCACGGCCATCCCACAGGCTGTTGTACGCGGAGCTGGCTGAACTCCCCTTACAATATTACATGGTGAAGCAGATTCTCCGTTTCTGGAACCGCCTTCAAAAGCAAGTGGGATCCATTGCTCATGCAGTTTTACGGCAGGAGATAACCGATGCCCTGACCAACCCGGAATGGGAGGGTTGGGGAATCTCAATGTTACGACTGTTTTCCTTCTTGGAGTGCAACATTTGGAGCGGAATACCGCAAGAAGTAGTGGGGGTAAAGGAGCGTGTTGACTGGTTGTTGAGTAGACCTCTACCAGAAGGAGCGATAATAACGGCACTAAGAGAGCGTTTGATGAGCGGCTGGGACCATACGCGTCTGACTGTCTTGCCAGAGGAGTACCCATCAGATGGGAAGCAACCGGGAGTGCAAATGGCGAAGTATAAGCACTGGATGGGGCTGCCCTTTTCGGGAGCCGCAGCCGTCATGTGGCCAACACATGCTAATGTTTTCATTCCTCGTTTAGCACATCGTAAGCTAATGCAGTTTCGTTTATGTTGCTGGGCTTTGGAGGCGAACAGAGCACGAAGGGGCAAGTACCATGTTCCCAGGGGGCAGCGGTTTTGCCACTGTTGTGGTCCTAATAGCCGAATTGAGGATGAAAAACACGTGTTATTGGAATGCCCAGCCTATAATGATATTCGTGCTGAAGAGGGATTCGATCATCAACAGAGTATGTTGGAGGCCATGCAATGGGAACCCGCACGCCTGGCGAGGATGTTGGAACGTATGTGGGCTCACCGAAACTCAATTACCCCCTTTGGACGCTAGTCTGGGCTGATGTGCGGTGTCTTTTTCCTTTTCTCCGTGGCTTTTAGGCGTTGTAGTATTGCCCTTGGGCCTTAGGCTCGTATGGGTAGTCTTACAGGTATGGGGTCACGCACCCCCCAACCATGTAACACACACACACACATAAACGAAACTGCATTAGCTTACGATGTGCTAAGCGAGGAATGAAAACCTTAGCATGTGTTGGCCACATGACGGCTGCGGCTCCCGAAAAGGGCAGCCCCATCCAGTGCTTATACTTCGCCATTTGCACTCCCGGTTGCTTCCCATCTTGTTGTTGTTGTTGTTGTTACATGGTCGTGGGTGCGTTCCCCGTACCTGCAAACCACCCTAGTACGAGCCGAGGGCTCAAGGGCTGCCAAATCGCCTATAAGCACCATCCTACCTCGCACTTCCAACGAAACAAGTAATGAAGTATACTAACGACCAAAGGGAACGATAGAGTTGCGGTGAGACCATATACGTTCCAGCATTCTTGCCAGGCGTCCAGGTTCCCACTTCATAGCGTCCTTCATATGTTCGAAGCGTGGAAAGCCCATATCAGATCTGATTCCGTCGTAAACCGGACAGTCCAGCAAAATGTGTTTCTTATCCTCAGCAGCAGGGGCATACTCGCTCCTCCCTAGGTATATAACGCCGTCCCTTACGCGCTCTGTTAGCCGCCAGTGCCCAACAGCAAAGCCTAAACTGCATAAGCTTGCAATTCGCCGAACGTGGGATAAACATTGTGATGTGCGGGAGCACCTCCTTCCTGCCCGCTTGCTCGGCCGCCAGCCCCATCCAATGCTTATACTTCGCCATGTGAATTCCT
>NW_003307570.1:619024-619759 GCF_000143455.1 Volvox carteri f. nagariensis | reverse complement strand
ACGACTGTTTTCCTTCTTGGAGTGCAACATTTGGAGCGGAATACCGCAAGAAGTAGTGGGGGTAAAGGAGCGTGTTGACTGGTTGTTGAGTAGACCTCTACCAGAAGGAGCGATAATAACGGCACTAAGAGAGCGTTTGATGAGCGGCTGGGACCATACGCGTCTGACTGTCTTGCCAGAGGAGTACCCATCAGATGGGAAGCAACCGGGAGTGCAAATGGCGAAGTATAAGCACTGGATGGGGCTGCCCTTTTCGGGAGCCGCAGCCGTCATGTGGCCAACACATGCTAATGTTTTCATTCCTCGTTTAGCACATCGTAAGCTAATGCAGTTTCGTTTATGTTGCTGGGCTTTGGAGGCGAACAGAGCACGAAGGGGCAAGTACCATGTTCCCAGGGGGCAGCGGTTTTGCCACTGTTGTGGTCCTAATAGCCGAATTGAGGATGAAAAACACGTGTTATTGGAATGCCCAGCCTATAATGATATTCGTGCTGAAGAGGGATTCGATCATCAACAGAGTATGTTGGAGGCCATGCAATGGGAACCCGCACGCCTGGCGAGGATGTTGGAACGTATGTGGGCTCACCGAAACTCAATTACCCCCTTTGGACGCTAGTCTGGGCTGATGTGCGGTGTCTTTTTCCTTTTCTCCGTGGCTTTTAGGCGTTGTAGTATTGCCCTTGGGCCTTAGGCTCGTATGGGTAGTCTTACAGGTATGGGGTCACGCACCCCCCA
>NW_003307570.1:617786-618974 GCF_000143455.1 Volvox carteri f. nagariensis | reverse complement strand
AGCTTATCTAATTTTGCACTCAACGCGAACATAGCTGCTCTAGCTGTGTCATACAACTGCTGGCGGCAGGCCCAGAACTGCCGTTCCGGCCCATACACTAACCCCAGATATCGCGCACTATCCTTAGCCGGTATGGCCTCTCCAGCCAGCCTGAGCTCATCACACGATGCTTGGACAGCACTTCTAATGTTGCTGTCACTCGCAAAAACGAGGCGTTCACATTTCGACACATTTGGGCGCATCCCAAAATCGTCACAGAACATGTCCACAATGTTGAGCAACTCCCCCATGCGTCCTGGTGTTGTTGCCAGAAGGCTAACGTCGTCGGCATAGAGAAGGATGGACACTCGCTCATTTCCAACCTCCGGTGCATCCTCTGGCCGTGCCCCGGTATTAATACCGTCGTGCATATCGATGACGTCCGCGAGGGTTTCAATGTAGAGCCCAAACAGCTCAGTTGATAGTGGGCAGCCTTGTTTCACACCCTGTTTTGACTCAAATTCACCTCCAGCTTTGCCATTCGTCTTGATGACCATCGTAACCTTATCATACGCCCGCATCAGCGACTGCAGCATGGACCCTTCAACCCCTCTCTCTTGCAAGCGAAGCCACATTATCTCCCGCGGCACCTTGTCAAACGCCTTCTCAAAGTCAATTTGCACGATGATTAACGGCCGCTGTCCCGGTTGGCTGTGCCTAGTAGTAAGGTACTGCTTGGCAAAGAGATGGTGTGTAGTACCGAAACCCCTTCTGAAACCCGCTTGGCCTCGATGCCTAAGTGAGAGCGTCTCCCCTGTGCGAACGAGCCTATCCAGGAGGACCAGTGCATAACATTTCGCCAAAGCGCCCCCTACTGCTATGCCCCGGTAGTTACTCGGCATGCTGGGGTCCCCCTTCTTGTAAATAGGGGTGAGGACGGTAGTCGTAAACTGCCGTGGGAAGTCCCCAGTCGCCCTGATATGCTCCAGAAGCACGTGCAGTACCGGAACAAGCTGATTCACTTCCCCCCGTCGCCTGCCCCCACCATTACCCGACGCGGAGCCTTCTTCCTCTCGGGGCAAACGTGCATAGCGGTAACATTCCGACGGCGCTACTTCCAAACCTGGTGCCTTACTGTTAGGCAGCCGGTCAACAGCACGTGCGACTTCCTCCCGGGGGTCTAGGATTTCTGCTGCCTTCGCAGTCCTG
>NW_003307570.1:614209-617444 GCF_000143455.1 Volvox carteri f. nagariensis | reverse complement strand
TTGGCACTTTCGATTTCCGAGTCCATCATAATTCTGGTGGTCCCTCAGTCCTTCAAAACCCATGACCTCGCATACGGCTTGTGACTGCTCTAAATCCGGGATGTCATTCACGTAAGCAGGTAAGTCCATCGGGGTAGCACGGTTCCGCTCATGCTGTGCTCCAGACAGACGTGCATTAAGATCCCCGGCAATCAGCACGTCCTCATCGCCAAGCCTGAGTTCCGTTAGTGACTGTTGGATCCTGGTAAAAACGGCTTCTGCTGCTGCAGTGCGCTGTGATACGGTGCCTCCACCATCCGGGTAGACCCTGGACGTCTCTGGTGCGAGGTAGCAGGCTCCCATCAGGAGGCTGCTACCTGTAGAAAGGCTAACGCGTGTCCAAATGACCTCGCACCCTGGCAGCTGGTTGTCCTTGCGCACTACCGTAATACCCCTCGTGAGTGACTCCCGTACATACAGCGCGACGCCCCCATAATCGGCCCTCAGGGCTTCCTTTGACCTCTCCACCCGGAAAATACGGAACCCTTCCAAAGCTATGTCTTTCTCCTCAGTGGTGTCCTTCAAATGCGCCTCAGCTATAACCACAATATCGTGACTCGTGACGAACGACCTAATTCCTGCCTGGTTGAGCTTGAAAACTCCCGCCTCCAGTAGCCCATGAACATTCCATAGTAAAATCCTTAGCCCTCGGCTCGCGAGCCCCTAGGTGTCATCCATTTCGTCAGCATTGGGGAGGTTTGCGAAGCGGTTTGTCCTGTTAACCGCCAGTTGGTCCCGTGCCCTGTCGTCCCTGCCCCCACTACCGCTTCCTCCTTGGCCCACCTGCCCGTTTCGCGTGCTACCCGCCACGAGTCGGAACCCTTCAGCGTCGACGCCCCGGCTGTCCGGCCCTGGTACTCGTGGGTCGCGTCCGGCTGGTGGTCTGTAGCTCGCTCGCTCCAGAGTGCCTGGTGACGCCGTGTACATCAGTCCAATGGTGCCCTCGGTCCGCAGCTGCTTCGAGGGTTTCGCCTTTACAGCGCTAAGTGAGGCCTCGGGTGGTATTTTGCTTTTATTGTTCGCAATAAGCGCCAGCTCATGCCCGGACGGGATTGGTTCGGGAGGTGGTGGAGGAGGAGGGGCTCTGGCGGTCGGGTTGGCCCCTACTGAGGGCGCTATCGCTGCCGGCCCTGCCCTGCAGGCCACGGATGGGGATAGCGGTGCCCGCACACCACGCGCCCACGAGGTGGTCGTTGGTGCAATAGCTGCCGTTGGGTTTGTTGCCCCTGCGACGGCCGGAGCTGCAGACCCTACGGCCGCCATCTTGGGGCCCCGCACACACCCCTTCCCGGCTGCTGCGGTCGTAGCTGCTGCTGCCACTCCCGAGGTGCCACCTCCGGGGCCCCTGCTGCCGCTGGCCCCTCCTTCTCCGCCTCCTGCGTTGCCACCGACATATTCACTGCCGTCCGCTCCCTGCTCGGCAGCTGCAGTTCCTTCTCCATCGCTGTCGCCTCCGTCGGCGCCGTACTCCGCGCTGCCCAGGTCGCTGTCGGTATCATTCCGGGTCCCATACGGCTGCGCTTTTCCGCCTGGTCGCTCCTTTATGTATAGCTCGGCCCCGTTCCTCCAGACTGGGATCGCGCCTTGTCGCATGATGTCCTGCCGCAGCGGGGCCATGCGCTTTCTCTCGATCCTCCCCGCTTGGGTCAAGTTGTCGTCGATGCCCACCTTCTGGTGCCGTAGGACCTCAGCAGCCCTGAAGAATGATGGCCGTTCCGTTATATCGAAGTACGCGCACCAGGTCTTGCGGTCTTTATTCGGATCGCTCCCCAGGAGCCTGATCCGCTTAATATTAACGTCCGCTTCCCTTAGGACGTTCTTGATCCTGCTCTCATCCACGTTCCCAGTCGTGAAGATCCGCATGCTATCCAAATAGAAGAGCCCGTTTTGATGGACTAGGCCGAAGGCGTCGTAGTAGACTCCCCGGCCACTCTTCATCAGGCTCTTTACTTGCGTTTTTAGCTCCGCTTGCTCATGTTTGATCGTGCGGATTTCCTGGTTGGTGGCTGCCAGGCCTCCCGCCAGCCCGGCTATCTGATCTATCAACTGTACCATGAGGCCATTGTTGGCCAGTTCCTCAGGATTGTTCCGTGCTCGTTGTATGTAGTCCATTTCTATTTTTTTTTCTTGAAGAGCTGGGCGTCACCTGGGCGTCACCCTCTGTCGGCGCCTTTCAAACTGTAGTTGTGTGGGCTATCATTTCTATTCTTCCCATCTGATGGGTACTCCTCTGGCAAGACAGTCAGGCGCGTATGGTCCCAGCCGCTCATCAAACGCTATCTTAGTGCCGTTATCATCGCTCCTTCGGGTAGAGGTCTACTCAACAACCAGTCAACACGCTCCTTTACCCCCACGACTTCTTGCGGTATTCCGCTCCAAATGTTGCACTCCAAGAAGGAAAACAGTCGTAACATTGAGATTCCCCAACCCTCCCATTCCGGGTTGGTCAGGGCATCGGTTATCTCCTGCCGTAAAACTGCATGAGCAATGGATCCCACTTGCTTTTGAAGGCGGTTCCAGAAACGGAGGATCTGCTTCACCATGTAATATTGTAAGGGGAGTTCAGCCAGCTCCGCGTACAACAGCCTGTGGGATGGCCGTGCCATCCCCACTACCTGCCTCATGAATAAAATCTGCAGCTGGACTGCACTATCCTTCAAACAGGCTTCGAACATGCCCTCCGCAAGGTTGGCTTTATCCCGCCGCCTTCCCACCCTGTCTACGACCTCTGCCAGCGCAAAAGGGCCCCACGCCTGGCAGCCATACAACAGAATTGCTCGGACTTGGGTTGCAAAACACCGCATTCGCACATCGGGAGCAAACAGCTTCATTTTGTCCAGCTTTGCGCTTAAGGAAAACATAGCGGACCGACCTGTATCACACAACTGCTGAGGCCCCGCAAGGGCTACACGAGGTAGACGAACGAGTGGAGTGGCTGATGAACAAGCCAATGCCAGAAGGTGTGATTTCGGAGTTCAAGGACCGATTAGTGAGTGGTTGGAAGCATACACGTTTAGATGTCCAGCCTGACGTGTATCCGTCAGACGGCAAACAACCAGGAATTCACATGGCGAAGTATAAGCATTGGATGGGGCTGGCGGCCGAGCAAGCGGGCAGGAAGGAGGTGCTCCCGCACATCACAATGTTTATCCCACGTTCGGCGAATTGCAAGCTTATGCAGTTTAGGCTTTGCTGT
>NW_003307570.1:585683-614159 GCF_000143455.1 Volvox carteri f. nagariensis | reverse complement strand
AACAGAGCGCGTAAGGGACGGCGTTATATACCTAGGGAGGAGCGAGTATGCCCCTGCTGCGGCACTGATAGCCACATCGAGGATGAGAAACACATTTTGCTGGACTGTCCGGTTTACGACGGAATCAGATCTGATATGGGCTTTCCACGCTTCGAACATATGAAGGACGCTATGAAGTGGGAACCTGGACGCCTGGCAAGAATGCTGGAACGTATATGGTCTCACCGCAACTCTATCGTTCCCTTTGGTCGTTAGTATACTTCATTACTTGTTTCGTTGGAAGTGCGAGGTAGGATGGTGCTTATAGGCGATTTGGCAGCCCTTGAGCCCTCGGCTCGTACTAGGGTGGTTTGCAGGTACGGGGAACGCACCCACGACCATGTAACAACAACAACAACAACAACAACAACAACAACAACAACTGCTGACGGCACGCACTAAAAGGCCGTTCTGGCCCATATACCAAGCCCAGATAGCGAGCGCTATCTTTGGCAGGTACTACCTGGCCTGATAGCCGTAACTGTTGACATCTCCCGCTAAGTTCCGACTGCTGGGTGCCATCACATGCAAAAACAAGCCTTTCACACTTTGAGACATTTGGTCGCATCCCAAAAGCTTCACAAAACAAGTCCACAAGATGTAGCAACTCAGACATTCAAATCTGTTTGGTGAAACAATGACATACAGGTAAGCACTGAATAATGTCACTGTCAAAGGCAGGCGACATGTGAATTCCAGAATGAACTCTGCGAGCGATACCTCTGCAACACGCCCCGACTCCTTGACGACTGCGCTAACGATACTTTCTAACTAATAAAGCGCCTCGTGGTTGGTCTCTGCTGGGCATTGCCGGGCCCTAGATTGCCCTAGCAAGCTCAGCAGCCGTTTAAGGCTGCTGTGATTTACGAAACCCAAGGGATTATCTGGATTTATGTATAATATAGTCCATGGCATAATTGGGAGCTCGCGGAGGCATCGAATGTCCGCTGAACTTGAATCGGCACAAGACCCTGATCAATCGTCAACCAATGCAATTTTCATCATACGTGCGCATTAGTTTTCACAAAACAAGTAGACAGTTACTAATTTATTATCTTATTGTAAAGATCTGGCGCGTTTCCACGTTCAGCGCTTCACGGAAGGAGTCCATGGTCCAAGTCCTGAGGCCAATAAACTGACAGCAATAGAAATGACATAACATGAACATACAATAATTTGATGTTGGATTTATACTTCTGCGTCGTGGTCTATATACATCGCCCGGCATAAAACCTTGAAGGGAACGTGAGCAACGCCTCAACGAACGAAAACATGTTAATTAAAGCATAATAATACAAATTGTTTCACGTGGTACAAGTAGTGCTTGCTGGAATCTCAGCAAGTACCACTGGGAAAGACTTAACGCTCGAGGCGGCCTAAGCTTTTCAGCTTAACTCAGCGCTCCTATTATTATTCACACTGAGGATCATCTGTGTATCGCTCAGGCTCAAACCACCATGGTCGCCCTGGGGAGGCAAGCAAGGGCCTTATTCTCCCCCAACCATTACAGCAGCCGAACTATTTTCCCTCTTTAAGCACACACGGACACGTTGCATAATACTATTCGCCATTCCAAGCGCTCCGTTTGCCTTCATCTCAAATCCCAGGCTGGCACTGGATCTGCTAGCATGGCGTTTGCTGTGAACAGTCTGGCACATTTTGCTTCTGTGGCAACCCTTTGCGAGCTTTCGATAGCTTGCGACAGCAGAGCCCTGTCAATTACTAGCTGAAGCTTGCAAGGTGATGCCCCACAGACTAAATCGCGCATCAGCGGGCCGACTTGCGAGACGAGGTGTGGTTAATAAGCGTAGGGAGTGGATACATAATGATTCAGCGCACAGGGACTTCATCACCTGCAGTTGGGCCGCCCAGGGCTGCGGCGTGGTCGCGACAAGGCTACTTTGGTTTGCGCAAAAGCTAAGCGCTCGACATTTATGTTTCCGTTCCTAAGGGTTTTTAAACTGATCAGATCTAGAGACTTGCGGCCAAGACGTTTGCCCACATGGCAAAAACGCTTGCGTCGTGGAACGAGCTTCCATACCACAAGCCTGAAAGCCTCACGTCTGCATCCTTCCTTCCCTTCTTCCTTCCGATCATTCTCCATATTTTATAGATTCACTTTAGAAAATCGACCACCTCTAGGGCAGGCACTCCATCCTTGAAGTGGATATAGTGGCCTACAGAAAGATGCTCGCGGCTTGCTGTCCGCCGTCCGTCCTCCTTAGACTTTTACATCTTTTGTTTCCAACAGCCACAGGCAGGAAACTGTGTGTGGAGGCGCCCACGGCAGCAGAGAGCCGACTTTGGTCTGGCCTGCCTTACCTGCCTGGCGGCGGGTAGGTAGCGCGCACACTTCAGACTGGTATTTGCCGGCTTCGTCGGTGGCTGTCGTAGTGGAAGGAGCTCTGTCACCTTACCCGTGACAGCGAGTAATAAGATGCCTCTTTGTAAAGGTATGACAGCCTTGCGTTCTTGGGAGATTTCGACCTCCTGTATGTGTTGGCTTTCTGTTCTGGCCCGCTGTCCCTGCCACAAAAGCGCAGCTCCAACAAGCAGAAGACATCTGCTCGTTCCAGCAAGCTGTAGATATGTAGCTGCAACGGCGCTGGTTGCGATGGCGGAGATCATGGCGGCGGTGACAGCGCGGTGACGATGAAGCAGCAGTTGCGGAGGCAGTGATGATGACGTTGGCAAGTCTGTGTTCGACTGTGTGTGACACCTTGGTAATATGCACGCGGAAACGTTGATGGATAAGAAAGTGTCTCTGGTCTGTAGACCCGCCCCAAAAGCGAGGGACGACACCGCCTTTCAGTACAAGACGAGCTGCTATGCGACGGGCATGTCCTGGACGGACGAGGACTTAGGCTTTTCTTCTTCGTCTTGTTATTACAGCGGGCTACCAAGTTTCTATACCGTAAGGCAAAGAAACCGAGCCAAAGGGCACACCGCCTGTCGCGCACATGTACGTCTGTATGATTGTGTGAAGTAGGGGGTTATAGCTTCACCCGTGGCCACTAGCCTGGTAGTCCCTAGCTACCTTCCGCGATGTTTGGGACCTCCAGGATGAGGCCGCAAGAGCTAGGCGCATCTATAGGCTGTACGGCCCTGTGAATAAAAACCGTTGATGCTGTATAACATTTTTCCACCCTACACATACCGCAATCCCCGCACCGAACCATCTGCCAACTACCAATCACACAATACCAAATTATCAACTATCGGTTGTTAACGACCTACTGTCAACCGCCTTCTACTGAAATTGCCTATCTCGGATGGCGCTTCCTCAATGCAAGATCTGGGCGCATCTAGAATGTACCGGCAAATCAGTAAAACCCATTGATGCTGTACAACAGTATACACCCCCATTGTAGTAGCTGGTACACAGTACGGCTCTGCAAATACGCGCGAAGCGCGACCACCAGCATCTCGAGAGGCCTTTTCAGCGGCCAGCTACTACACCTATCCCCACCTCTTATCCCCCCACTTGACCATCCGTCAACGACCAAATAGAAAATATTAACTGTCAACTGACGGCTGGTCAACTGCCTACCGTCAACCGTCAACCATATAAATTTCCCCTTCAGGACGAGGTCTTCCTAAAACAGGAGCTGGGTGGCATGGAGATCCCTAAATATGGAGGCTTTGTGCTCGGGGTCGGTCGACCCGAGGATCTCTTGAAGATAGACGCCAGTACTCGCACGGTCACTGCTTGCCGCCAGCCGCATGTCCATATGGGCGTGTATTGCCGGGCAGTGCTGGGCAAAGTGCTCAATCCCAATCTCGGAGGATTCGGAGATGGAGGCCCAAGCTTGGACCAGTTAGGAGATGTGATGAAGAGGGGGACAGCGTAGTCCTGATGGTTCCCGATGGAAATCCGAGTAAGGGTGGCCGGGGGAAAGGAGGGAAAGGAGGGCGGAGGAGGGCGGAGGAGGAAGGAGGTGGAGGAGGAAAAGGAAAAAGGGACTGAAACTCCTGGATCAGTGCCTGCCTTCCCTCCCGGTAATTCTGCTTGGTGCACTCCGTCGGATGTGTTGCCGTCGGCGGGGCATCCTGCGGCCGCAGCGAGGTTTCCATGCGAGGGTTTATTTACCCATCCCTTGATCCCTCGATCCGTTGCCTTCCCATGCATGTGTCCCTGTATCGTATGTATGTTATGTACTACATACGCGTGTGTTTGTGGTAGCTGCTCCTTCCTCCTCCTTACCCCCCTTACTTTCCTTCCCTCTTCCCTCGCTCCTTACTTGGCACAACTCTACCCCTCTCCGTCGTGGCTGTTTCCTTCCTCGCCTCTTACCTTCGCACCTACCCATCCGCTCCAGACGTGGAGGATGTTGGTTTTGTGAACTTCCTCCTGGACAGCGGCAGCAGCGGGGCGCTCATCACCGCCGAGCTCAGGGAGAGGCTGGGACTGAGCCCGTCAGATGGCCAGGTGAGGGACGGTGGGGGGTGGCGGAAAGGGGAGGCCATACATTATGGCGCCGTTCGAACATCAGGTTGCGGGGGGCAGTTGATGCATATCAGCACGTACGTGGAAATGCCGCGCCTTAACGTTGCTGAAATACTTGACGAGGCTTGACTTCGTAGGGTTGCATGTTTTGAAGGAATGTATGATAAAGCTAAGGTTCTGAGGCTTTTATAGATTATATGCGTGCGGTGGTAGGGAAATTACTCATCATTCGGAAGGAGAACGGGCTGCATGTGCTGATTACCACTCCACGTCCTCTGTATTTGGAAGAAAATGTTACCATGTGGAACAAGGCTCGCCGAGAGCGTTGCCGAAGGCGCCAACTGATCGGCGATGATGCAAAAGTGCACCGGGCCAAGGTCGGTCCCGGAACACTTATAATAAGAAATCGCTCGTCACCAAGCGCAACTTTCGCCCCAAGCAAGTGAAAATTACTTTTTTATTATTATATCCTATTTGCTTAGATCTGTAACGGATTCATATAACCGAAATACTGTACATGGTTTTAACGGTTCGTGTTTCGGCACCCTCTAGGAAGCGGACTGAACTACTTCAGGTAGCAATTGACAGGGACACAACACAAATACTCAGCGTGAAAGTGATCATAACTTATTTCGTTGGCCTCGCTTCATGGATCTGTGACTTGGCGCGGAGGGTCTGCTGGCCTAAGGCGATTCGAAATAGCGAAGGCAATGTCCCTCCTAGCCGCACACTTGATTTCTAACTGAATTCCTTGCGAAAAATGTTTGTGTGCATGGGGAGATGTGCGTGACGAAGCAGCTTTAGCCATTTGTGTGTTAGGTGACCCGAAGACGGCCGGCCTGTCAAGTGTCTTTAATCACTCAAGCTTTGCCTGATTCTCGCAATCATAACCATACTGTTTAACCTAGATTTCTTGGAAGCATCGGATGCTCCCAAGGTTTGAGGAAAAGACTGGAAGTGCGGAAACAAACCCTACTTGCTGTATGACTCTTATCGACATGTTCGATGAAGTACACACAGCAGCCAAAGCTGTATGTGGTGAGCTAAAAGGATTCGTTTTCAATCGGGTTTGGCTTGGCAAGTACATTGCGGGCCCGCGATGTACGTTGCGGTGGGCCGTTTCGTGTAGCGAGAGTGATGACCTCTATACATAAGGGTTGCTTGCTTGCAATCGTGGCCCCAAACGTGCCCCCAATCGTGCCTCATCAGTACGTACTCAAGGCCTGCAGAAAGTTGGGTGAAGAAAGACAACTACACGGATTGCAGTAGGGCACGAAATGTACGTGAACAGGGCTGCGTCGGCGCGACTTCTTTTTATTTTGTGTCTTTGAAAGCTGCTGCTGCTGCATATAAGTACACGTCGCAATTAGCTTCCTGTGGCCACCAAACATTATCCAGCAGGGGAACCTGTAGAGAACTGTACTGCGCCAACTGCTTGTGTGCTCGAGGCCGAGGCATGGGATGCATCACACAAGCATTCCTAGGCATGCACTGCCACGCACTTTCCTGCTACTCCGGCAAAAAAGATTTGCAAAACTCTAGGCAAGTGCCGTATAGACCTCCAGTCTTTATAAGGAAGTCTCCTGCACGCTTTATCACCACCCCACTGTGTCATGATATGACACCGAGTCGCCATTCCTGCTAACAGAAGGTTATTAGCAGGGTTCACCATCACCATCTCCCCGATCGGAGCTGGTTTCTCTGGCCCGGCCTGCATAGAAAGGCTTTGCAAGCGTTCCTTACAAGTTGCCGCACCCGTTTTGCGAACCGTTTGAAGCGGCTGGGTCTAGTTCAATCACTGCCACATGCCCTCTTCGACCCGCGAACGACCATAGCATGCCGAACAACCAGAAGCGGCGCGTCAACGCACCCGCCTTGTAAGAGCAAGGTATGGAGGCGTGTGCCTACGCCTGTAGGGATCCGCCAGCTGCGCTGACGGGACCATTGTGCAGAAGTTGTGACAATATCGCGCGCAATGCCTCGTCTGCTTGACGAGGCGAAGAACATACATGAGGTCGAACACAGCCAGCAGGCGGGTATTACATTTGACGTGGCGGCGTCTATGCAGCTGTGTATGTAAGGAGCCGCCGATGTTGAACCACCCAAACGGTAACCAATCATCTTACCTTACAAGGTGCCCTTACCCGCACACAAAGCTGCGCCCCTCCCTTCTTCGTTTCCTTTTGGCCTCAATCCTCAATACAGGACGACACAGGACTTGGCGGCCTTTATCGTTATGGTCTTCGACCCAATGATCGACGGATCCACGATTCATTTTCCGTACGACGGGCTTGCAGACGACGACTCGTCGGATGAGGAATGGCAGCAGCTCATGGACGCCTTGGTAGGCGGCGGCTTGGGTGGCGGCGGCTTGGGTGGCGGCGGCTTGGGTGGCGGCGGCTTGGGTGGCGGCGGCTTGGGTGGCGGCGGCTTGGGTGGCGGCGGCTTGGGTGGCGGCGGCTTGGGTGGCGGCGGCTTGGGTGGCGGCGGCTTGGGTGGCGGCGGCTTGGGTGGCGGCGGCTTGGGTGGCGGCGGCTTGGGTGGCGGCGGCTTGGGTGGCGGCGGCTTGGGTGGCGGCGGCTTGGGTGGCGGCGGCTTGGGTGGCGGCGGCTTGGGTGGCGACGGCTTGGGCGGCGGCGGCTTGGGTGGCGGCGGCGCCTCCTCTGACCCTGTGAGTAGCCTCCGAGGCCCTGCGTCCTCTGTCTGATGATGCACACGAGCCATATTCCTATCCATCGGGTCTCATGCTATGAACACCCAGTAGTCAGCAGGTTCCTGTAAGCCATTTGCGTGTTGAAGTTATTGCTTTCCTTAATTAAGAGGTATTTCGTCTAAGAAAGGCTCTCTACTGTTGGTTGCGTAACGACGTGGCTATCATGTCAGCAGGACCAGAGGAAGATGTTCTGCTGGGTAATGTGCTTGATTGCGGCGTGCGTGTTGCGTAACTGAGCATTTCACAGCACCACGTTCTGCCAAGTCACGTGTGGGTCCACGGCCGCGCACCTGCTGCGCTGGCGGCGGCAGCGGCGTCGCAGATGTCGAGCATTTCATGTCGTACTTCCTCCATCTCCCCAGCCTAACGACTGTCACGGCCTTTCTTGTCCTATACCATTTTCCACAGGGCCCCTCCACGGCGCATCAAACCAACGCACCTCCTGCTGCGTCCCTTCACCGTCCTGGGCCGACGGCGACAAGGTCCGCCGCCGCCGCCAGCCCGCCACCGGGCTATACGGCGGGGCAAAATGGGCAGCCGGCGGGCGCCATGGGGGCTTGGGGCTTTGGCGGTGGCTTTGGCGATGGCGGCCGCGGCTGTGCCCCGGGGCAGCGGCCTGCAACGGCAACGGCACAGGCGACGGGAGGGGAGGCACACCTCTTTAACCGCTACAATCCGCATCAAAGCTATTCCCCGGCTCAAGGTGTACAAGTGGAAAACCTTTTGTTGCCGACAGCACAGCACTCACGGACAATGTCGATGTGGCAGACGCAGCTGACGTCGCTACGACCGACACCGATGCCGATGCCGTCGCTGCAGCAACAACAGCGCCTGGTTCAACCGTTTGACGATCATTACCGCTGCCGCCACGTCGGACAGTTGTCGTACACCGATCCGAAACTCGACCGAAACGCACAGCCGTATGGAGGAAGTACGGGCCTCAACCTGTTGTCTTCGGGAAACGTTCCTAGCGCCTCCTCCGGACCCGTTCACACGCCATGCAGGCCTCTCACTGAAGCAACCAGTGGTGCGATGCGACTGTGCGAGAATGGCAGCGGTGGCAGCGGCCATATGATGGCCTCTGAGGCGGGCTCCTTTTTTGAACCGGGATGCCGCACTACCAGCGATTTGGGTACCTTTCCTACGGCCCGGTGTACCGCAGGGGCCCCACCGATGCTGCCCGGGCCATCACTCCAACCCCACCAGCAGAACCATCAGCATGGTCATCAGCAGTATCATTACCAGCAACAGTTTTCCCAGCAGCAGCACCACCACCAGCACCACCAGCAGCACCACCAGCAGCACCACCAGCAGCACCAGCAGCAGCACCACCAGCACCAGCAGCAGCACCACCACCACCACCAGCACCAGCAGCAGCAGCACCAGCAGCAGCACCACCACCACCACCAGCACCAGCAGCAGCACCACCAGCAGCAGCACCACCACCAGCACCACCAGCACCACCAGCACCAGCAGCACCACCAGCACCAGCAGCACCAGCAGCACCAGCAGCACCAGCAGCAGCACCAGCAGCACCAGCAGCACCAGCAGCACCAGCAGCACCAGCAGCAGCACCACCAGCAGCAGCACCAGCAGCAGCACCAACAGCACCAGCAGCAGCACCAGCAGCAGCAGCACCAGCAGCACCACCAGCACCACCAGCAGCAGCACCAGCAGCAGCACCAGCAGCACCAGCAGCACCACCACCAGCAGCACCACCACCAGCAGCACCACCACCACCAGCAGCACCACCACCAGCAGCAGCACCACCACCAGCACCAGCAGCACCACCACCAGCCGCCGCTGCACCAGCACCAGCCGCCGCCACACCAGCACCAGCCGCCGCCACACCAGCACCAGCCGCCGCCACACCAGCACCAGCCGCCGCACCACCACCACCAGCCGCCGCAGCACGACCAGCCGCCGCACCACCACCACCAGCCGCCGCAGCACGACCAGCCGCCGCTGCAGCACCAGCTTTACCTCGATCCCTACCAGAAACAACGGCAGATCGGTAGTAACCAGTCGCAGCAGCAGCAGCAGGGCATGTATCTGCTACAACTGCCATCGGATTTCGAACTTCTCCTCGAAGACGGCCGCGTCCATGGCTCCCCGGTTGACCGAACCTACTCGTCCAACGTAAATGGCTTCTCCAGTAGCGCTGGACGTGACAGCTTCATGGAGAGGTTCGCAGGTAAGGCGCGCACACAAGCGTTTGCTCGCAGCCAGCGCGTTAGTAATTGAAGGCACTTTATCTTCCTTCTTGTACGTATTGGCCGTCTACGCTGACTTTATACTTTGGATTGTTGGCTTGGTTAGGGATTGGCTTAATAACACGTAATACGCTCACCCTCACTTGCCCATTTGCACGGCACCCACAATTGAACCCTATGAAGGACCACAATGGGAGCCAGGCCCCTGGAGCGCTTTTGGTGCCGCGGCCGCCGCCGCCGCCGCCGCCGCCGCTGGTAGTGGCGCCACTACCGCCGTTTCCGTACCTGACGCGGCCCCACGGGTTGCGCTGTGTACTGGACCCACCACCTCCGGGGCCGGAAACGGCGGCGGTGCTGGCAATGTTGGCCGTGAAGGCGCTCATAATGATGATGATGATGATGGTGATGGCGGCAGCAGTGGCGGTGACGGTGATGACGCCGACAGCAGTGACGATGAGAGCGCGAGCAAAAGCGCGCGCAAAATCCAAAGCACCAGCGGCGGCGGCAAGAAGGCTCGGAAAAAGAATGGCGGTGTGACCTCTGAATATCGGGGTGTTACTAAGTAAGTGGCAGCAGTGCCTCTGCAGTAGGGAGCCCGAACTGAGTACACAACTTCGGATTTCACAGCAGCTCTCGTTTCGTGCGGTGGTCCGTGCGCGTGAATGAGCCCAGATAGCATTGCGCCTTGCTATTAGTATTGTGACGGACGTTTAGTGGAACGTTATGGCCATCCTAGCTACACATCGCAAAGGCGGCCATAACACTTTCCCCTTCTGTCCTTTCTATGCTTTCCTCCCACCTCCTCCTTCATCCCAGTCCAGTCCAGCTCACCACGCACCCCACGCACCCCCCCCCAATATGTCGTCATGCATACCTACTGCAGCCTTAATCACAGACAGGCGGTGGACTACGTGGGTGTTCACCATGCAGCGACTTCCCAGCCACCACATCTCCCCCCTCCCTCCCCCGGGGCCCCCCTTTGTCTTCTTCACAACCGCCGACTGGTTAGGTATTCTTTCTTTACGTATGCCGCAGCAGTCAGTCTTTCCTTGGCATCAGCTTCACTCGCTCGTGGTTTGTCTTTCCCCCCTTTGTCTCTCAACCTGCACCCTGCCCTCAGGCCTAAGAGGGGAGAGAAGTGGGAAGCCCACGTGTGGGACAAGCACGGGGCCCGGAAGAAGGGCGCACCAGGGATCAGCCGGAAAAAGGGTGCCCAGATCTACCTGGGGGTGTTCACCACGGAGGTGGCGGCCGCACGAGCGCACGACATCGCGAGTATCTTGATCGGTGGTCCTGAGAGCTTTACCAACGTGGGTGTATGTGGGGTGATACATTGGTGCACGTGTGTAAAGGTACAACATGCTAAAGCTTGCGTTATTGAGTGTGAATGTACGGACGTGCTCTTTACGACACTTGAAAAACGTGTGTGGACACTAGCCCTTGCTTTATGTTAAAGCTGTCTTTCTAGCTGTTACTCTATACCTTACTGACCCTGCCCTCTTCTAAATAACAAACCCCGTACATACGCATAGAATGCCATGCACATGTCGCGCAAAAGCACATATGCGGAATACACAGAAGTTGTATATGCATACACACATTCACGTGCGCAAATGCATTACTTAACTATGCTGTACAAGATATTGCCTCAAATTAGACGACATGACAGCGCCCATGGCCCAATCTGTGTTTACACACCTACTGCAGTTCCCACGGGACGACTACGATGAGATGAAGTCCCTGCCCCCGCTCAACAAGAAGGATCTGGCCTTCATGCTCAAGGACCAACGTATCCGTGCCGTGCCCCGGTACCGCGGAGCAGTTCAGTACCATCCGCAAGATCCCTGGGAGGCTTGGATTCGCAAGATGTGCGGCAATGACTGCCCGCTGCCCGCTGCCCGTGGGCTTCCGGGATGGCGTTAATGCTTGACTGGTCGATGCAACATCAGCAGATGTAGGTTACGTTGGTTAGCTTGGTCGTTGAGTCGTTCGTCGTTGGGTTCTCGCTCTGAGTTGCCAGGCTGGCACATTGGCAGGGCTCTCGGCCAGGGCCGCCGGCGGCGACAGTGGAGGGGATACCGAATGTGGCGCCTGCATGTATTGCTGCCGGCGTCAATGGCGTCGCGGTGTCGATGTCAGCGGTACTGACGTAGGCGGCAGCGGCGGACGCATGGCCGCTATCGCCGGCGGCGGCGGCGGCGGCAGCGGCAGTATGGGGACGGACCCATGGGTCATTCCTGTGGTGTCAGCCGCGGCTACGGCGATGAAGACTGCCAACGACAGGAGCAGCCGGGCAATGCCCCGCCAAGGCATCATCAATATGTGCGTCAGGAAGTAGAGGCAGCAGTTGTCGATGCCGTCACGATCCAGGCCGGCATAGGGGAAATCCCATAGCCCATATCAAGGAGCACCCGAAGACCCAACCCGGGCAGGCCAAATCCCTTATTAGCTCCGTCAACAGTACATGTCATGGAACGACGAGAGGCTGTCTGAACGGCTACATGATTTTCCCTTCGGACGTACAGCAGCCTGGCATAAAGATCGCTAAACATAATGTTTCCCTGGTCTTACACACTGGGCCGAGTTGTCGTTTGACCCCGTTCGACGCCAGGCCAAGCTGTTTGCTGCATGGCAATAGGTTTATTCCTGTCGATATGCATCGGTTGCTAATGCATCTTCTTGAGCAGTTAAGAGTTGCTGAGATGCTAAAAGCAAACAGAGCTTATGGGGGAATCGCGCGCGAGCAGTTGATCGGATGGAGTTTTGCGAACTCCAAGCGTGGAAGGCGACAGGCATGTAATCTTGGACTGCTCCAGCACGTAATGCACATGCGGGGGTTTTCTGTCGGGTTTCAGGTGTCTCAGACTAAGAAGGATGTGATGGTAGCGGATGACCAGCTGACCTTGCGAACCTTCTGAACCTGAAGTAACGCTTTCGTCATCTGTAACCTGTCGTGCATGAATGTTGTGTCGCCTGATGACAGCCTTGCACTTACTCCATGTCTCTTTCGGGCTCCCTTCGCAATACATCGCACTACTGGGATTAAGAAATACCTAAAGGTTTTCTAAGAGTAACGACAGGAAACCAAGGTTTTCTGTCAACTCAGAAGAGTGAGTTGTGCGCGCTTGTACGGCACGTGATGCCGGTAAAGGCAGTCACCCTTGGGTGCTAGAAAGAGTAATTTTCGGGTTTCGTAGCTACGTTAGGTCGCTGTTGCTGCTGTGAGGCGATAGGTGTCCAGGCCCAATTGGTAACCTTGCGATTGCTGGAGCCTCCACAAGGCCTACCTACCTACCGAAGACTGACTTCAAGAGCTCGCAGGTACCCACTGTAACGTGTGATGATCTCTCTTGGAATCCACAATCTGTACAACATGCATACTCGCCGTGCAAACACCTTTGTCTGCTCCCTCATCGCTACCTTTTTGAAGGGTCCCTCCACCTTTCCATGAAGCTTTCACTCTTACTATTCTGACCTTGGAGCCTGCCTAGCTCCGTTAGGCAGGGCATCGGGGCACCATGGTTTGCGCTTGTTGCATGCAGCGGTTTGTTGCCGCTGTGAGACTCACGAGCTTTGAACTCTGAGCCCCGGGGTGCCCCATATTCGATTATGTATGCTCGCCATGTGTGGGCTGGGTTGTACAGCTGTGAAGGATTGCGTTGTACAGCTTCTCATTCACGTTGGTGTCAGCAGATGTTGTCTTCGTTTCTGGAAGGGCGAGATTTGATAGCTAGTGTAGGCTTGGATGGATCCAGGTCGTGGATGCGGTCTGTGATGTTGGTAGGGATACTTTGTATCTCGCTGTGGCTGCATGAGCTCACCCTCGTGATGCAGCGGTACTTCGGAGTGCCGCCACCAGGGGTGTTGTGATCTTGTGCGTCATCGCTCTAGCGCTGGTGGCTGCTGATCGGGTTAGCCCACGTTAGCCTGTGTATGAACGCGTCGTGACATTCTGTCATATGCACCGCTGCTGTTAGAAGCTGATAAAAGCGTGTATGTATGTTGTTACAGGGTGGTATAGCTTCACCAGCGGCCCCCTTTCCCGAGGCAGTTCCCTGCTCTCCCCTGCTAGAGGGGCACCCTAATCCGTCCACCCCATCCGACTTCAGGATGTGTTCGTTGGGTATGCATGCATATCGGCAGGATGACAATTCTGGATATTGCAGCTTGGGGTTGGGGTGTTTTTGATGTTACAGTAGTGAAGCGATTCCAAAGCTGCACCAAAGACGTGACGGATTACTGGCTGGATGACAGGTGGTTAGTCAGAAGTGCAACACAAACCAGAGGCAATCCTTGATTATGTCCTATAGCCTTCATGGCTTGTTGTACGCTTACATTCGAGGTGCCGGATAGGACAGGGTGAGGCGGAACCGGGGCTGCCAAGCTGTGGCCTTACACGTCTGCAGTACTGCGGCTCTCGGAGCGCCAGGGCGCGTGTGCGCCGAAGCGCGGTCTAGCGCCACACGGCGCGGTCTGAGTGCACGCAGCGCTGTCCAGCGCGGCCACACCGGCACGGCCGAAAGAACTGACGCACAGCACTAGACGACTAAACGCAGCATTAATGACTGCGTCCACCTGACACCCGCCCCGAGGGCAAACCTGAAGCATCAGCGACACACGAACCGCACCCAGGCCAGCAGGGCTGGCCAGGCAACATTCCTAGCGCGCAGCGATACTCTAAAGGCGCTGTGGCCGAGCGGTGATAGCTGTACAGTGGTGCGTCTGGCGTTCCGAGTGGACTGCCCAATCACCAGGTCTCTAACTAGGCCGAGCCTGCCGCTTGTAAACGAGGGACACTGAGGGCGGGAGGAGGAGGGAAGTGAAAGGGCAACATTAAGCTCCAATAGTGTAGGCAGAATGCCGGAACTACGGAGCTGTTAACTGAAGTAACAAATTCGGCAAGCTGTACGGCTGCCGTTAGCTTAGAGGCTATACTCGTTTCGTTCCTGCCGCATCTAAGCTACAATTAGGTGTCCCTGGCCAGCATCAAGTCCGGATCGATATGTAACGGATACACACAGCACTCCAGGAACGCCGCCACTTATTAATACCTTCTTGGGATCATCGTAATGCTAGTCACTTCATATGTCCTTCATAGCTACCTGGTAACATGCTTAAGAGACCGCTTAGTAGATCACTTAGCATTATGTTACAGATAAGTTGCATCCGATGCGCTTAGTGCCCGAATACCAAGTCTTTTAAACCAATTTGAAGTAACATGTATCAACGACTTCAGACGTAGTACCAAGTACCAAGTACCGAGTAGTTCGAATATTTACGAAGTACTGTAAACAAATGCACAGTACGGACTTACTAAGCAGTCCAAATTGATACGAAGTACTGTAAGAAAGTACGAAGGACAGACTAACAAGTAGATCAGCAAATCTAAGCATCACAGCACTCGATACACGTCACCGGCCGCCTACCTAACCGAGCTAACAGACATACTATGGCGCTGATGCAGTACTGCACCGACACTCAGACTGCTGTCAGACACACTAACCTAAAAACATCCGTGTCCACACAATAACATAATAATAGTCGGTCGCTATGGTCAGCATGCACCTAATACCATCCTACATTCATACCTCTTACCTATGAAGATCTCAACGCTAGGCAGCACCTTTGCGCGCACGCCCTCGGCCCGCTATCGTTTTCGTCCACATACACACACATGCACACGCACACACACGCACGGACCTGTGGCTCTCGGCTACTAGGCGGGAGCAAAAACCCCTCGCGCCCATCTCCCATCCGGGGCCCCTCCCAGGCCCGGTCAGATGCTTGTAACCTTCACACATATATACACATACACACATACACACATACGCACATACACACATACACACATACACACATACACACATACACACATACGCACATACACACATACACACATACACACATACACACATACACACATACACACATACACATACACACATACACACATACACACATACACACATACACACATACACACATACACACATACACACATACACACATACACACATACACACATACACACATACACACATACACACATACACACATACACACATACACACATACACACATACACACATACACACATACACACATACACACATACACACATACACACATACACACATACACACATACACACATACACACATACACACATACACACATACACACATACACACATACACACATATACACATATACACATATACACATACACACATACACACACGACCTAGCACATGCATGAAAGCATACCCCAAAAGCGCACCCTGCATGGCAACAACTAAATTCGTCGACGTGAACGCATGCATACAAGTCTCGTTGTACAGCAGCAGCAACTGCACACACATAATAACGCAAACCGCAATATGAACACCAAGCCAGCCACTTCATTCACGCACCCACTTAGTGATATACTCTGAAAGAGCCAGCCATGCAGCCACACACACAGCTACCGGCACAGCCAATCAGTGTCACTCATCGAACACATTTCGTAAAAAGTCTAAGAAGTCTTGGTCAGGGTCCACGTCACCGAGAGCCACAGCTGCTGGCTGTGGCGCCACCACCGCAACTGCCGCCTCTGTGGGTTGCTGTGATGGCAGCGTCACCAAGGCTGGCAGCAGTACTGAGGCTTGGCCGGTGCAGGGGCTCCACGACGCGGCCACCAGCAGGTCAGCAAGCGACACGACAACGGGTTGCAAACCTGGTGCCTGTAGAACCGCCACCGCGGTGGTGACCGGCACACGCCCAGCAGCCAGCGGAAGTCCCTGCAGCGGCTGGACCGGTGGCAAGGCGTCCTGAAGCCCCTGCACCTCCAACAACGGAGACGACTGGAAGAGGATTGGGTGGCGGGTGGCGGATGGCGGGTGAGGGACGGGAAATTTAAGAAACAGCAGCAGTTCAGATATGGTGTGGTTGGTAAGGGTCGAGATGAGGAACGAAACATGCATGTGTATTAATGAAGGGCTTTATGTAGCCACAAACTCAGGACAACATCGTTTCCTACCCATGCATTAATCATGTGGTCCATATCCGCAACCCGTTGTTGCGATTATTATTGAAAGGGAAAGGGTGGAGAGCCGGGGAATGGATACTAACCCACCGAGTGAGCCACCAACCCACTACTGGCTCACGCTTCACCGCTCACCAGATAGGCCGTGGCAAGCAGATTGCTGATCCTCCTTATCACATTGTCTCCTCCAAAGTCTCCGAACTGGCCTTTCTCGTTGAAGCTGCGACTTAGGCACTGCAGCATAGGGCCCACCTCCTCCCTGTCCAGCTGGGATAGGGACCCCAAATCCGCGATGTAGTCCTCCCTCGGAAACTGCGTCAAGATGCGCCGACATGCAGCTGTTTAATTTCGGAACCATATTTATAAAAACTACCGTACTGCACAGAGTATCATCGCGGCACAGCGTGTGAATGAAGGGGTGCGGAAGGCAGGAAGGTAAGTACATGCCTGTATACCGTACATATACATCAATCTGTCAGTTGGGAATATCGACTTTCCCCGCCGGACCAAGCACATATGCTTGATGGGTAGCCATTCGCGTCATCTTAGATCGCATGAGCATGTTATGTAGCTAATTACATAAAGACATCTATCCTATATTATATCTTCACAAACCATGCGATAAAGTAACCTAATGACTCACATTAATTGTGGTATCGAGACCCCAGAATACGATTGCGGCGATATCGAACGCCCGGGCCGCCATCCGCTCGGTCTTGTATGCTCCCAGGTAGTACTGCTTTCCCCTGTTCCTCTTTCCTGGATGGTCCTTCTTGCGAGGCACTGTTGGGTCCCACAGGTGAGCCTCCCATTTCTTTGTGTTCTTGTGCCTGCAAGGTTAGGGATTGGGGCGGTTTCGGCGAGGCCAGGAGGGGACTGGGTGCATGAAATGCCGCAACACTAGGTGGTGAGCCGCGCGTGGCCCTACATATACGCGCATGTAATTATGCCTCGCTTCATGAGGGATGACGCCAGAGTGGTGGCCGGATGGCAGGATTGGGATGATGGGAGGTTGGACATGGCTGCTGGGATACATACGTAGTTAGCTAGCGAGATGGAATGGAGTGGGTAGGGATGGAGGATATGTATCACCTACCAGCTAACGCCCTTGAACTGAGAGCTCTTATTTATTGGACCACTGTCCGTTCTACGTGTCTGGCTGTTGACGGTGTTCTCCATCGTCGTCGCATTGACGGGGTCATCGCCTTCAAGGCCGCCGCCATGGCCGTGGTCGAGATGGTTGCTACCGACATTACCAGAAGAGCGGTTGCCGGCCCTGGTGGTGGTGGACGCCTTTCCCCGCCTCTTGTTAGTGGAGCTACCCCCGCGGCGGCGATGGCAACTGCGTTTGGTGGCTGTACCGCGCACTGGGGGTGCGTTACGACTTGAGGTCGGCACTGCTACTGCTGGCAGCGGACGCTCAGGGGGAGTGGTGTCATTGGGCGGGGAGACAGAAGGGTCAAGACCGAGGCTCTGAATGAATCCATTCGACGGCACAGGCTCCATCCGCAGGCGATTGATTAAAGATATTGCCTAAAACACTAAGGTTGCGAGTAGTGTTACACCTGGAGATGATACGGAAAGGTACTAAATCTACTCGTATTTCGTCTAGCTTGGGAACATGTACTTATGCCTTATCAATGACTGGTCACCAGCTTTTATGAGCATAAGTTCCCCTCACGTAGATACGATCATGGGATGGGGAGACAAGGAAAGGGTCTTATCGCTCGGTCCTATGCTTGGTTGGTGGCAGAAATCTTGTACTGTTCGATGAAATACTTAAGTTGCCTAGCTAGGCAGCCCAGGCATTCCTAGGCACACCTAAACAGGCATCCCTCGAGGGCGACATACCCCGAGGTGATCAAGGCGCGGCGAGGTACCCCGAGGCGCGGCATCGGTTGATGCTATGCAGTTCTCCGTCGCTTCCCCCTCGGACATAGATAAAGTTCCCCCCAAGTATTTGCCAAGGCCACGCGAAAGTCCCCATACACGCACAATCTTCTGCCTCGGGCTAGAAGGTTTACGATTGCCTCTCCCTTAAATTTTTACAACTTATGCGGAACCAGATAATTATTATGTATTTATAATTTACAACAAAAAGCTGCCATTTAGACGGCACATTACGCCAACCCTGCTTGCCGAGGCTTCTAGGATCTAGCTCGTCTATCTGCCGGAGTATCGAACGGTAGGTCCTATTAGTGGTGACATTACTATTTTTGACGATGAGATGGGACGGAGCTTAGTGCGCGCACACTACCGCTTTTTTCACTTAACATTATACATGCTTTTTTAAGGTATTGTCACTGCTTTTACTCACCGTCCAAACCACATGCGCCCCTGTGTCAGCGGGTTGACGACACCAACGCACTGCGGAACGAATCTATGATGATTGCATTTAGACGTCATGATTGAGTCCGTGGAGCGACCACGGAGAACCGCGCATTTTACAGAACAACGTTTACCCTAGAGTGCGAGGTCCGCATTCAGCCGCCAGGAAATATGACGTGACACCACTGCAACCGACTCTGGCAGGTTGTACACTGGCTAGTAACATGTGAACAACCTCAACACTTTCAACGTCCTCAACGCCTCAGTTTCTCGTGCTACAACTCACCTACTCGCACGCATACTTCTCATGCTAGCTATGCAATAAAACACTACTGTTATATACGGTTGGTATTGTGGTGTTTCAGTATCATGAAGATCCCAGACTTCTCAGGCATGTGAGCCGTGTTCACCGTACGCCTTACACGAGGTCGTCATAACTTCGGTGCCCGAACGAAAAACATAAAACGTTAGTTGGCTCCGCAACCATGCTAATATTACTGCGTACCGACGACATATATGATGAGTCGAAGGGGAGCGGAGTCAATGCGCCACATCCCACTCTCCTAGCTAACACGCTATTGCCAACCCCTACGAACCTCCCGTCACATGCATCAGCTACTATTTACCGTACCCCGCCGCAAACTACCCAGCCAACCTACGTGCACCTCAAGAACAGGAACGCATTTTCAGTAGCACAGCATCCCCACATATGCCAGCATTCTACCTGATGTATCAGAACAACCTGGCAGAAGCATTAACTCTTCGTATAGGAGCGCCGAACAGATGGACGTATTAACCGAGCCACACAGGGATCATCCCCCTGCTTAGCCATGTTGGAGCAGTAAGTACAGACACAAAGTCCTGCTGCCAACGCAACCATAACGAATTACGACACAGCCACGATGCGAAAGATGTGACTAGGATATCTGCCCTATTACTCTCCACCGTCCCGCCCCTTATCTCCTTAGCTCATCGTATCTGGGATCCTGTTTTTCCTACTATTTTCCCATCCTTCCATACCCCGCCCCCCGCCCCCCGCCACCCTTCCAGTCGTCTCCGTTGTTGGAGGTGCAGAGGCTGCAGGACGTCTTACCATCGGTCCAGCCGCTGCAGGGACTCCCGCTAGAGGCCCGTGTGCCGGTCACCACCGCGGTGGCGGTTCTACAGGTGCCAGCAGGCCTGCAATATCGTTGTGGCGTCCCTTACGTCATGCTGGTGGCCGCGTCGTGGAGCCCGTGCGCTGGCCCAGCCGTAATGCCGCGGCCAGCCTTGGAGGCTGCGCTACCACAGCAGCCCACAGAGGCGGCAGTCGCGGCGGTGGTGCCACAGCCAGCAGCTGGGGCACTTGATGACATTACTCCTGACCAAGATTTCATGGGAGTTCGTTGCGCGAGGTAATGGATGGGTCCGTGTGGGAGTAGAACGCAGGCCCTCGGTGGGGTCGATCGGCATGGGGAGCTCCCACACTGACCCATCCAATACATCACGCAAAAAGTCTAAAAACCTTGGTCAGGATTAATATCGTCAAGTGCCGCAGCTGCTGGCTGTGGCACCACCGCCGCGACGGCCGCCTCTGTGGGCTGCTTCTCCAAGGCTGGCAGCGGCTGGGCCAGCGCAGGGGCTCCACGACGCGGCTACCAGCATGTTCGCAAGGGATTCCACAACGGGTTGCAAGCCTGCTGGCACCTGTAGAACCGCCACCGCGGTGGTGACCGGCACACGGGCCCCCAGCGGGAGTCCCTGCAGCGGCTGGACCGGTGGTAAGACGTCCTACAGCCTCTGCACCTCCAGCAATGGAAACGACTGGAAGGGGGGCGGGTGGCGGGTGGCATGGGGAAAAGAAGCGGGGTATGGAAGAGTTGGAAAGTAGTAAGAAGAACGGGTCCAGATACGGTGCAGTAGGGAAGTATGGGATGGGATGGCGGGAGGATGTGAAATTTGGTCCGGAAGACAGGTGCAGGTGCATCGTCTATGTGTTTGGGACCATCATACTTGTTGACATGACAGTTACCTGTTCCAAGCTGACACACTTACATTCACATACATTCGGTAATCCTACCACATGGGTAAATGTATCAGAACCCCAGAACACGATGGCTGCGATGTCAAACACCTGCGCCGCCAGGAGCTCCGTCTTGTATGCTGCCAGGAAGTGCTGTTTGCCCTAGGACCTCTGTCCCGTCTCGACCGTGTCACACATCCCCGTGGATCCCACAAATGGGCCTCCCACTTGTTGGCGTTACGGCGCATTAGAGGGGACAGGTAGCGGCAAGCAGGGTAAGGGGCCAGGAGGGGACTGGGCGGGGGCCGCTACCCCTCCCCTCACATGCACCGTAACGCCAACAGCAGTGGGAGGTCCATTTGTGGGATCCGACGGGGATCTGCAGGAGACGTGAGCCGGGACAGAGGTCCAAGAGCAAACAGCACTTCTTGGCAGCATAGAAGGCGGGGCTACTGGCGGCACAGGTGTTGGACATCGCAGCAATCGTGTTCTGGGGTCTCGATACCCTTACCCATATGGGTCACCAAGATTACCGTATGCATGTGTACGGTGTGTCTTGAGGTGTACAGGATGGCTACATAGCTTTATGTCTGTGCTTAGCATAGTATATGCTGATAATGAACGGCCAGTGAGAGGGCAACCGCCCAAAGGGTGTATCCTATTATGGATTTGTCCCCAGCCCGCCAACCCTTTCCTCTTTCATGAGGCCCCGCCGTGGGTTTATGGTAATTAATACGAATGAGGCATGGGTCCCGTCCCCAGCTTACGGTTGCAGCTCAATTCGTCTTGCTCCATCCCGGCCTGGTCTCAACTCACGACGAGAAGGCTTTACGGTTGATTGTCGACGCAGCCGGCAGCTGCAGCAGCGGTGGCGGTGGTGTTGCAGGAAGTGATAGGATTTACAGGACGCAGAACCTGCGCCTGGAGCCATACCATGTAGTACATGGATCTCAATACCTGTTCTCAAAAGCCGGATGTATACGTCAAGGCGCCTTCAGATGTAAGGGCAAGGGGAAGCGAGTAATGGCGGCCCTGACGATACGACGACAGTGTGTAGACCCCTGCAGCAAACTCACCACCTCTGCTGATAACTATCTGATCAAAATACTCACAAAGCAGAAGAATTGCATTAATTTCATTGAAAAGTGGCGAATAGAGATCGGCTTGTAATCTCGGGATATGATCATTGGCTATATATATGAATTTCCCTAGTTATCGGCAGTACAGAAGGCCTACAAGGAAGGTGGGCGCAGCCTCGAAGGTGACGCCCGGTGTCGGTCATTTCCCTGCCAATCCGCATCGCCAACTCTCCCGTGCCGAGGCAAGGGCGTCCTAGGAGGTCCCAGGCAGCTGTCCTGTCCCCACGTCCTATATGGTTGCCGATAAGCCTGCCCTGGTCTGGCTTAGCGCCTAGATAGGCACGAGCCTGTTTGCCGGCCCCAGTAACCGCAACCCTCCCATGCATGGGCGCTGTTACGGGGTTGTTAATGGGGTGGGGCTTTGCGGACATTTTGAGGACAGCGACACACCAGGCCCACCAACAGCAGCATATTATGTTGCTCCATGTTGCTGCGACTTACGGCAGCGCCCTTACCCGCAAGCATATCCCGTTGGCCAATGGCCCACGAGTCGCCCTCTATCTCCTCTCCCCCTTACCTTCCTTACCCCATCCCCAAACACATACACACGGAGCCCTCGTTCCTTGCTACAAAGCCCCCAAGATACGGTTTTGGCCCACCCCCGCTGATACCTAGTTGGACTGCCCCTTCACCGTAACTGTCGAAGGGATCCAACTCCGTTGAATATCTCCATCATCAGGCCGGCGAGTATCTCCCCCAAGTACTCTACCTGGTGTTACAAGTGCTACCCTCGCAGACCCCGCACACGCCAAGCCTGTGACGCTGCCACTGCTGCCGCTACTGCTGTTGATGCTACTGCCGTTGCTGCTGTTGTATCTGCCACTGCTGCTACCACTCAACTGTTAAAGCTACCACTTTTGCATGCTGCCACCCGAACTGCTGCTGCTGCCACCCGAACTGCTGCCGCTGCTGCTGCCGCCACCGAGTGACCCATAGGCCCATTGCTGCAGTCCGGCCACCGTGCGGCCGCCGCCATTAACACTGCCGCTGCCATCACATCACGTTATTAGTCGTGCCTCTGGCCCTGGCAGCCTTACGCCGTCACCCTGCTGGCTCCAGTGCTTCTTTCATTATCACCGACGGGAAGGGCCCGAAGCCCCCATATACCGACACGCCATGTCAGCATATGGACTCCTTGTTGCGAGGTCGTTTCCTTTAACGCCACTATCGCATATCCTTCACTAGCAAATGCCGCACCTGATTCAGTTGCTGCCCCTGCATACTAGGAGAGAATGAACCAGTACAAGTTCGTGCATGTAGCACATCTTGGGGCTGCAGATTCCACAGCTCCGGGCCCAGCGGCAGCAGCGCCAGCAGACTAATGGCAACACTGCTTGAGCGCTCCATGTCCCCTGACTTCCCAACCGCCGTCCCTGGTCATCACTGGCCTTGTCATGGACCTGCTGACTCACAGAGATGACAATTGCAACAGCCGCGATCAATGCCTACCTATGCAAAGAGGCTGGACGTGCGAGAACACCTTGGGTGAACCCAAGGGGGGGCCCCACCGGGGCCGCCGGGGTCAAGGCGTGCCGTTACCATCATTGAATGAGGACACCGCTGTGATGGAGCGCGCCCTGGGTAGCTTGCTCACGCGGACGCCCCCTTCCCCCAGCGATTGCACCAAAGACTGATGAGCTATAGGTTGTGCTGTTAAGGATTAGAGGCCAATAGGCCCAACGACCGTGATGAGTGCGCCTCACGTACCTGCAGGCTTTGTAACTTCGGAGCGGTGGAAAACGAACAGCATGCGCTTGGGAAATGCCCCGCTTATGATGACTTGAGGGCTGGTTATGGGCGTGGACTCGAGTTTCAAGGGCGCAACATGCGCACCGTTATGACCGAGGGGGCCCCGCCGGCATTACCTGTCTTTTATTATTTCCTTTATCTCTAGGTTGGGAGACAGCGTTCCTACGCTTTGCGCTTCGGCGGGAATGGGAGGATGACGATAATCGCCCCCCACACCGTAACGTTTTCACTAACGGTCCACGGGGTCCCCGGCTCTGACGGACCCCGCACTTGTGCTGACACAGTAAGTGTACATGTACCTACTTTGAGCCGCGATTTGCTTGACCGTCGTACCACTATATCTGCTGGAAGCTAGGTTGCAGCGGGCAGGTCACTTCCCAATGGTATTGGGCTTCCAAGTTCACAGCCGTCCACCCATGCATCCAAGGACAACGAAGCCTCGAAGATATCTGCGTGGATAAATATAGGTGGAAAGGAGGGCCGGAGTGGAGTGAGCTTCTCCGAGTGTGTGAGCGGCGGCCGGTAGAGTAACGGCAGCTGGTCCAAATTACCGCCGCTTAGGCAGGATTGGGCCGGAGTGGGGTTTATCCCGTGAAGTGGTCTAAGGCACTGGCATGCACAAGGCCACGGCACGAACCTCCCTACGGGTACAGCGTGGCCCCCTTTATTAGCGAAATAATTCAACGTTGTGTGTGAGGCGGAGGCCACGTTGCCTTGAGGCTGCAGCATCTGCATGCATGCGGCTGTTGCAGATCCGGCTGTCGCAATAGGTGCCTGTAATCGTTGGGACAAAGGACGAGGTAGTGGTAGCACTGAAAACAGCGGTAGCAGCTACAGTGCTGTGCGGCATCGGCGTCGGCGGCCCCAAAAATGCTCCAGCAGCGACCATGCTTCCCCTAATGCCCTTGCTTCCTATGTAGCGTTTACATGCTCCGTACCTAGCTTGCGGTATCAAGGCTCTTGGGCTTTTGGCTCGTCTGGGCTCGTTACACCCTCTCATACAGACACAGTGTGGAGGTCCAAGCAAAACATGCGGTGATTTGGGACAATGGCACTGGGCGGGGAGAAGCGCAGTTGGGCAAGGCTGAACTGAGCAACCGCGCGGAGCGGAGACAACACCGATGCTATAGATCTCTGTAGGTTTTCTGAGAGCAACGAAAGAAAACCAAGGTTTTCTGTGTATTTGCCGAGAGCGTACTCGGCTGTTCGTTGGTGGTACGGCGGGGCCGTACTGGTGAGAAAGTAGGGCAAGTCGCGGAGAGCGCGACGGAAAGAGCAATTTCGCGAGTTAATATAGTCAGTACTGACAGGTTTCCACTGCGTCGTCTGCCCATTACACCGCCCCGCGGCAGATAGCGCAGTCGGTAACCAGGCTCGCCTCCTCCCACGGAAGCAAGCACACTCTTCTGCTCGCAGGTACCCAAGCCCGACTCACGTCTATAAGCGGTAAGGCAACTACTCATGAAAACTGACAGAATATGGAGGAAAGCTAGTTGGCCGCAGCTTGAAGCGAGCTTCCTTTTCGCAAAACAGTTCCACAACGGCCCAACACTACATGATTCAGCACCTAGTCCGCCAGATCACCGATTGACTAGTACCTTGTCATTCGTTCATGACTCTCACAAGCCGGTCCGACGACGCGCTTTTGGCCATGCCTGGCCAGCACGTCGCAGTCATCCCCCGCATGAGTCCGCCGTCGCAAATGAGGCGAATAAAATCATACAGCTAAAACGATAGTTTGTGTTATTTGTGAACAAGAAATCAGGAAAAATCCCGGGACTCAAAGTAGATGGCTCGCTGAGAGCAACGTGTGTCTTAGGAGCAGAGGCTGGGAACAATCTGTCGCACCGTTATATAGCGCTTAGTTACATGTGAATAGGCATAAACATATGATTAAGATGGGCAAGGGCAGTTCGGCTTGCTTGATGCTTGATATCGAGCAAGCAAGCAATAAGCCTTTTTGCCCTGAGGGCCTTGCTTCCTAACTTAAGACTTCCCTGCCTTGGTGTCTATCTATCTTGGGGTGAGGCCAACTATTTCAGAAACAGAAATAAACTAATAGCTTGGGACAGATTTCAGGAAAGCTACTATTGTACGTAGTCGTGGCACTGCGTTGCATGTGTCCTGAAGGGACCCCGCTGAGCCCCAAGAACACACCGCCCACGCTATAACAAAGCAAATCTTCATCATTGCCCTCAAACTAACATGTTAATGGATCTCTCTCCAGATTCGCTCAACAGGCTGCATACTAAAGTCGCCGGCCCTTGCAAGTACAGTAGTGGGTTCCGTCGCAGAGGGCCATGACAATAACTCAGGTTAGCTCTTAAGTGCTAGAAACACCAATACGAATGAAGATTTGCATGCTGTTACCTATCGTGCGCCGGGCTTCGGTCCATGGACTTCGGAAATGTGGAAAAGGCAATAGCTCGGAGAGCTCGCGAAATCAAAATTATAATTGTTCGAATAACAATAACTTATGGAAATAGGTAGCATGTGCGTGGATGGAAACTATGCTTTTGAGCCTTGCTTGTGCCGATTCAGTTTCCGACACTTCGTATCTCAGAGAAATATTTCAAAGATTTGACGTAAAACAGCTTCCTATATAGAATTGGGGTCGTTTGATATATTCAAAGGTTGCTGGGCCTGCTATGGACCGTCGCCGCAAGGCATAGACAAACAAAGAGCAAACGGTAGCAAAATACAACACCATAGGGTTCTGTACGAGGCATGAATATATAATATTTCAATATTCTCTCATTCCGTTCCCTCAGACCTCTCACTTTTGGTATAAGCGTCCCCCCGGTTACACGCCTAGCAGAGCAACAGCTGGGCTGCTCTTGGCGCGAAGGCGATAGGAAGGCAGGCGGCTGATGTCTGTGAGGCCTGATATTTCCCTTGGTTGTGGGTGTGGGTCTTTGGACTCGGGCAGTGCTGGGTCATCCGGATGCAGCCGGACTTCGTGACCACCGCCCAGCGCCACTATTACCACCAGTACCACCGCTGTAGTAGCTGGTACACAGCACGGCTATACAAATACGTGCTAAGCGCGACCGCCAGCATCTCGAGAGGCCTTTTCAGAGGCCAGCTACTACAACCACCGCCACCGCCGGTATTTTTTTAGAAAAGTTGTCGTTACATGGTCTTGGTGTGTTAAGAGGCTATAAAGCTACATGTAACACACACACACCCACATGGATACCGAAATAGAAATAGAAATAGAAATAGAAATAGAAATAGAAATGCACATAGTATAGAACCAACAGTGCTGCAAGCCGCCAACGCCCGTGGTCCTTCCTTGTTAAATTTCCGGTATAATCCGACCTCGAATTGCAATACAGAATGGATAACAGTTACACAGAGTACCTGGCAAGAGCGCGGGGCAATCCCGATGGTCCTATCACTGCTGGCATGCTCTTAGCCCTCTACGGGGACTTCAGGAAGCTCGGGGACCAGGTGCTAGATCTTAAAAATGAGCAACAGCTCTCACGCGTGGAGATCATCGATCTCCAGGGCCGGGTCAGCAAACTGGAAACCGACCCGAGCGGCATCACGATGGATGCCCGCGGACTAATTAGCAGTAATAAGTTTTTCTATTGGGACAGCGTCGTTATCACGACGGACAAGAACAAGGATGAGGGCAGCGTCCGGGCCTGCCTCGCCGAGCTGGGGCTGCATGTGCTTGATATCGGCCTTCTCACTCGCACTGAGAGGCCAGATCGCAGCACAAAGAGCTGGCTTATTGATATCCGGTGGAAGGACCGGGTAAAATTCTTTAAAGCCGCACCTGACCTGAAAAGGTTGGGTCTCCGGGTAGATGACTCGCTCACCAAGGAAGGGCGGGCGGAAAGATCCAGGTTGCGGCCCATGTGGCAGGTGATAAAAGCGAAGCAGTGGATCCCCATGTGGCGCAACGGGGCCGAACTGTTTTATAAGAAGAGCCCGAACGGGAGCGCACCGGTGCCCTACCCAAGCCAGTACGGTGACGACGACAGCGACAGTGGAGAGGGTGGAGAGATGGATGCCGAGAACGATGACGACGTAAATATGCCTTTCAGGGGCTGTGCCGGCGGAGTTGGCGCTACTGGTAGCGGTAGTGCCGCCGCCGGTGGCAGCATGCCGCCACCACCACCACCGCCACCACCACCACCACCTCCCAAGCCGATGGCACCGTCACCAGCCGCCCCACCACCGGCCCCACCGTCTTACAGAAAGCAGCTAGGGGTGAAGAATCGTGAAGCACCCGTGGCTTCGCTGAGTGCCATCAAAGCGAAAGGCGGCAAACACCCACGGACAGAACCAGTATACGGGCTCACATACTCAGCATCACCTAGTAGGCTCGACCGGTACCACAACCAGGCGCCAGCACCCCGTGACCCGAGGCCCAGCTCTGCCGCCGGCCGCACCATGGATATTGACGGCTTCATTACCACCTCAGGGCGGAGGAGTTCCAAGGACCAGGATCGAGACGGCCATGGTGAGACCGGCCAGCAAGGTCTGGGGGTCGATGAAGGGACAACTAGAAGCAGGGAGGGATGTGCAGGGCCCAGCAGCAGAGCTGATCACCGACCGTATGACCAGGCTGGCAAGCCCACTATTGCTAACCGGTTTGCAGGCCTACCCGCGGAAGTGGATGACTAGGATAGCACGAGCCGAGGGCCAAGAGGGTTGAGGGTTTTGTTGTGGAATGTCCATGGGTTGTTGGAGGCAGGAGTTTTTAAGCTTGACCATGCCGGAATCAAGTCTTTTGTGACTAGTCATGACCTCATCATTGTTACTGAAGCACACCTAACGGATGCAGTGCCAGACAGCGGGGGATCCTCAG
>NW_003307570.1:583315-584553 GCF_000143455.1 Volvox carteri f. nagariensis | reverse complement strand
CAGACCCCCCCCGATAAGTTACAACAGCACCGCCGTCCCAAACGCCTTTATCAGGAAAAATTTCAGACTTATCTTGCTGTTTTTGTGTTTGTTCGGCGTTCAAGTCGTTGCCTTTTGCGTGTTTGTCTATGGAAGGACCGGTCATACATTCTGCTATGCCGCGTTGACTCACGGGCTTGACCTTCTTACGGCCCCTCATATCTATTTTATGATCGATAATACTAAGTTCTGCACACTACGGAGCAATCTGGCAGCAATGGACGTTTTTGGCTGAAGGAATGAAAATGTACGGATCGGCCTCACTTTGTTCCTTATTTCCAAAGGCCAAAAAGGCCTCTTCATTCCTTTTAAGTAATATATTACTTAAAAAAAAAACACTGGAACTGTATCGTCCCAGTGCTGCACGTTTTGTTAGAGCACATCAGGGCAACTGGTGATTTTCCACAGCAGTTTACCAAAACGGTGGTATCCCCTATTTTGAAGAAGGGTGACCCGTTGGTGGCAGGAAATTATCGGGGCATTGCAGTTGGAGGAGCACTTGCGAAATGCTATGCGTCAGTGATCCTTAACCGCCTGGTACGTGCTGGGGAAATACTGGACCTGCGGCACCCATGCCAAGCGGGTTTCAGGCGGGGTTTTGGCACTGCCCACCACCTCTTTGTCAAGCAACACCTGGTCAGGCGGCATCGGATCGCGGGACAACCGCCGTTGATAATAGTACAGATTGACTTTGAGAAGGCCTTTGATAGGGTGCCTCGCGAGCACATGTGGCTTCGGTTGCAGGAGAGGGGGATTAGCGGCCCCATGCTAGGTGCTCTGAGAAAAGCGTACGAGAAGGTGTCCATGGTGATGAAGGTAAATGAGAAAGTGGGGGGAGAGTTTGAGTCTAAGCAAGGAGTGAAGCAAGGGTGTCCTTTATCTACTGAGTTGTTTGGACTTTTCATCGAGACACTACCCGATCTGATTGATACTCATGACCTTGTAGAAGCTGGTGCACGTAAGTGTGACGCACCCCTTGTGGACAGCAAGCGCGTCTCCATACTGTTGTATGCAGACGATGTTAGTCTGCTAGCGACGTCAGTAGAGCGAATGTCTGAGTTGCTACATCTTGTGGACTTGTTTTGTGAAGCTTTTGGGATGCGACCAAATGTCTCAAAGTGTGAAAGGCTTGTTTTTGCATGTGACGGCACCCAGCAGTCGGAACTTAGCGGGAGATGTCAACAGTTACGGCTATCAGG
>NW_003307570.1:576979-581930 GCF_000143455.1 Volvox carteri f. nagariensis | reverse complement strand
TCAGATGGGAAGCAACCGGGAGTGCAAATGGCGAAGTATAAGCACTGGATGGGGCTGCCCTTTTCGGGAGCCGCAGCCGTCATGTGGCCAACACATGCTAAGGTTTTCATTCCTCGTTTAGAACATCGTAAGCTAATGCAGTTTCGTTTATGTTGCTGGGCTTTGGAGGCAAACAGAGCACGAAGGGGCAAGCACCATGTCCCCAGGGGGCAGCGGTTTTGCCGCTGTTGTGGTACTAATAGCCGAATTGAGGATGAAAAACACGTGTTATTGGAATGCCCAGCCTATAATGATATTCGTGCTGAAGAGGGATTCGATCATCAACAGAGTATGTTGGAGGCCATGCAATGGGAACCCGCACGTCTGGCGAGGATGTTGGAACGTATGTGGGCTCACCGAAACTCAATTACCCACTTTGGACGTTAGTCTGGGCTGATGTGCGGTGTTTTTTCCTTTTTCTCCGTGGCTTTTAGGCGTTGTAGTATTGCCCTTGGGCCCTCGGCTCGTATGGGTAGTCTTACAGGTATGGGGTCACGCACCCCCAACCATGTAACACACACACACACATGGTCTTGGGTGCGTTCCCCGTACCTGCAAACCACCCTAATACGAGCCGAGGGCTCAAGGGCTGCCAGATCGCCTATGCCCTGACCAACCCGGAATGGGAGGGTTGGGGAATCTCAATGTTACGACTGTTTTCCTTCTTGGAGTGCAACATTTGGAGCGGAATACCGCAAGAAGTCGTGGGGGTAAAGGAGCGTGTTGACTGGTTGAGTAGACCTCTACCCGAAGGAGCGATGATAACGGCACTAAGAGAGCGTCTGATGAGCGGCTGGGACCATACGCGTCTGACTGTCTTGCCAGAGGAGTACCCATCAGATGGGAAGCAACCGGGAGTGCAAATGGCGAAGTATAAGCACTGGATGGGGCTGCCCTTTTCGGGAGCCGCAGCCGTCATGTGGCCAACACATGCTAAGGTTTTCATTCCTCGTTTAGAACATCGTAAGCTAATGCAGTTTCGTTTATGTTGCTGGGCTTTGGAGGCAAACAGAGCACGAAGGGGCAAGCACCATGTCCCCAGGGGGCAGCGGTTTTGCCGCTGTTGTGGTACTAATAGCCGAATCGAGGATGAAAAACACGTGTTATTGGAATGCCCAGCCTATAATGATATTCGTGCTGAAGAGGGATTCGATCATCAACAGAGCATGTTGGAGGCCATGAAATGGGAACCCGCACGTCTGGCGAGGATGTTGGAACGTATGTGGGCTCACCGAAACTCAATTACCCCCTTTGGACGCTAATCTGGGCTGATGTGCGGTGTTTTCCTTTTCTCCGTGGCTTTTAGGCGTTGTAGTATTGCCCTTGGGCCTTCGGCTCGTATGGGTAGTCTTACAGGTATGGGGTCACTTACCCCCAACCATGTAACACACACACACACAAACACATATACGTTCGAGCATCCTTGCCAGGCGTTCAGGTTCCCACTTCATAGCGTCCTTCATGTGCTCGAAGCGTGGGAAATCCATATCAGATCTGATTTTGTCGTACACCGGACAGTCCAGCAAAATGTGCTTCCCATCCTCGATATGGCTATCAGTGCCGCAGCAAGGGCATACTCGCTCCTCCGTAGGTATATAACGCCGTCCCTAACGCGCTCTGTTAGCCGCCAATGCCCAACAGCAAAGCCTAAACTATAAGCTTACGATTCGCTGAACGCGGGATAAACATTGTGATATGCGGGAGCACCTCCTTCCTGCCCGCTTGTTCGGCCGCCAGACCCACCCAATGCTTATACTTCGCCATGTGAATTCTTGGGTACACGTCTGGCTGGACATCTAAACGCGTATGTTCCAACCACTCACTAATCGGTCCTTGAACTCCAAAACTACACCTTCTGGCATTGGCCTGTTCGTCAGCCACTCCACTCGTTCGTCTACCTCGTGTAGCCCTTGCGGGGCCTCTTTCCATACGTCGTGCCCCAGAAAACATAGGAAACGGAGGAGTAGTGTCCCCCATCCGGCCCCTTCGGGGTTGGAGAGGGACTCTGCGACCTCCTGTCGCAAAACTTGCCATATGTCATCCTTTTGCTGTGAAGGGTTGCGTTGTACAGCTTCTCATTCACGTCGCAGCTGTGGCGAGCGACTCTGAGTGACCGACCTGCGACCTCGCTGTCGCACATTGTCCCAACAGTGGTACACCCAAATTCACTAGCGATGAGAGCAGCTATCTATGACAGATCCACCAGGAAGCTAAATAGATTTGGGGCAGGCGGGCTCAGCGGTCTTGGCTTATAAAGCATTACATTACTGTATTAGTAATGAACGTCAACCTACACAACTAATGATATACTTATTATTTCTCAACGTATTCGCTAATAAATTACGCTCCTTTTATTCGGCGCTCTATCGTTAGTTGCGGACTCCATGCGCATGTCCCAGGAAGGGAAATCAAAGGCAAATGTCCCGATCCTGGCAACATACATCACAAAATAGAACAAGTAAATATTTCACGTGATATTAACCCTGACTTTGGTGACCTAGTGCACCTCGGCTAATTAGATTGTTGTAAGAGCTTTCTGGGAAAAACGTCAGGTAGCTAAAGTACAAGCGATAAATCGATTCAAAGATTTTATATTTGGAGCGGTATAGGCAAGGGTGTTTGTTTTGGCAAGCGTCTTGGATGACCCGCCCGAGACAGGCTTACCCGTTTCCATGGTCTGTTTCAGACTGAAGCTACTACGGGTGACAGGGTCGATGCAAGAGGGTGAAACCTAGCCTATGCAAAGTCGCGGAAAGAGAGTCAATTCAAGAGTCATATCTAGGCACATTCGGTGATTTGCGAGTTGCAGCAGTTGTTTGTAGATCATAAAAACAAGCGGTATAGTGGCTGCCGCGGCGCCACAAGATGTCTGACGGAGGAACAGGAAGAGAACTTACCTCGAGGCAGCAGGTCGAGGCAAGGCAATGCCTGACATCGATCTGCACATCGAGGCAAGGAAATTTCTTGGAAGGTGTGACTCCTTTTGCTGTTGTATACTCGTACATGCTCGCCACCATATATACACATGTCCGCCAAATATATGATGTCCAGACGGTGTGAGATACCTAACGTGCTGCTGCGCATTAAAGGATTATGCCCGATCTCTGCACCATCTTTAGAATCCCTGCCTCTCACTGCCTACATAGACACGTATACGTGCGTTTTGCTGCACCAGTGTGTCAGCTTGCAGCAGCAGATATAATCCAGTTGGATCAATCGCCAACATACGAATTGCTGTAGCCGCGGTGGGTGCCACAACCAGAAGCGGCGCGTCATTGCACTCGCCTTGCAAGCTCAAGGTATGGAGGTGTATGCACATGCCTGTCGTGGCACGCTGCCCTCAAGGTGTCTTCGTTGCGCGTTCGCTGCGCTGGCATGGAGTGATGTTGCACCGAGGCGCCATGATTTGTGTTTGGTTTGTCAGCATTGAACATGAGTTTTGTCTGGAAGAACGCGGGCAGGTTCCTTCCTTGCTCTAAGCCTCAGGCGTCCTCAGACCTTCGTCCTTTCTTGTTGAGGAACTGACTTCAGGACTTGATGGGGTGTTACCGGTCATCGCGATGAATCTGCCCCCCAGTCATATCTCGTATTATGGGGTTGGAGGCGACGATGGTGCGGCGGACATCATGAATCCTTGGGGCGGTGCCGGCTCTGATGATGGCACAAGACCAGGAGAAGACATCATCATCACCGCCGCCGTCATCGTCATCGCCGCCATCATCATCGCCATAATTGTAACCGCCGTCATCGTACCTGCCGTCATCCCCACCACTGCCATCCCCACCGCCGTCATAGCTACCACAGTCACCGCCCCTGCTGCCCATCATCATCTCCATGAGCGCCTCCATTGTCAGGCCGCCATTGTCAGCATCGCCGCCGTTTCCGCCCCTGGGGCGAGCTGGTGGGTTCGGAAGGCAGCACAACACGTGAGGTTGCATCAGGTACGGAGACGGCGGTAGTGGTGCCAGTACCAGCGGTCCCAGAAACGCACACCAGGGACGTTGCTCCCATTGTTGTCCGTCAAATGATTTAATTTGCGGTGCTGTGATACGACGGCTACTGAGCCGGAAACGGCGGCGGTGCTGTCGATGAAAGTCTGGTTCTGTGCGACTGTCGTACAACTGTATGTAGCATGCCTCAGCTCTCTCGTTACAGGCATTCTGCCTTTCACTCAGTAGAGCTTCAGCTTGTAGCTGACAGTTCCCCGCCCACCTCGAGCACGTCCAGCGGCAGGCCGGTGGCAGACGCCCCTTGAGGGGTGGCTGGACGACCAGCGGGCCGGAAGGGGGCGGGTTGGGGGGGGTTCGTTGAGGTCGAGTCTTTTAGCCTAGTAGTAGGGCCTCCTGGGAGCTGTTTTTTTTTAAGTAATATATTACTTTTTAGGAATAAATAGCCTTTTTGGCCTTTGGAAATAAGGAACAAAGTGAGGCCGATCCGTACATTTTCATTCCTTCAGCCAAAAACGTCCATTGCTGCCAGATTGCTCCGTAGTGTGCAGAATTTAGTATTATCGATCATAAAATAGATATGAGGGCCCGTAAGAAGGTCAAGCCCGTGAGTCAACGCGGCATAGCAGAATGTATGACCGGTCCTTCCATAGACAAACACGCAAAAGGCAACGACTTGAACGCCGAACAAACACAAAAACAGCAAGATAAGTCTGAAATTTTTCCTGATAAAGGCGTTTGGGACGGCGGTGCTGTTGTCGGTAATGACACGGGCGCCATTACCCCTGCCTTCCATGGCGGTTGTGATCAGCATAAGCGCAAGCTGTCACCCAATCAGCTTGACAACAACGAATGCGGCGAGGCGCCCAACCCGAGCGCTCGCAGTGCCAAGCGGGCTCAGACACAGCGCATCCGCAAGGGCATGAGCGACGGTGCATGGCGGGACAAGCAGAAGGAAAATCCCC
>NW_003307570.1:575370-575863 GCF_000143455.1 Volvox carteri f. nagariensis | reverse complement strand
GAGTAGATATGAATGCTCACGTCTTGGACGCCGCCCGCAAATTAAATCCTTTGACGGACAACATTGGGAACAACGTCCCTGGTGCGCTTTGGGGACCGCTCGTACTGGCACCACTACCGCCGTCTCCGGACCTGATGCAGCCTCACGTGTTGCGCTGCCTACCGAGCCCAACGGCTACTGAGCCGGAAGCGGCGGCGGTGCTGGCGATGGTGGCCGTGACGGCGCTCACGATGATGATGACGGCAGCCACCGGCAAGGAGCTGGCGTCATCACCATCACCACCGCCATCGCCATCACCGCAGTCATCGTTATCGCAGCAGTCATCCTCAATGCCGCAGTCATCGTTATCGCAGCCGTCGCCGTCATCGCCGCCGCCATCATTGTCATCGCCGCCGCCATCATTGTCATCGCCGCCGCCATCATTGTCATCGCCGCCATCATCGTCATCACCGCCATCATCATCGACATAATTGTAACCGCCGTCATCGTACCT
>NW_003307570.1:571177-575320 GCF_000143455.1 Volvox carteri f. nagariensis | reverse complement strand
AAAAACAAGCGGTATAGTGGCTGCCGCGGCGCCACAAGATGTCTGACGGAGGAACAGGAAGAGAACTTACCTCGAGGCAGCAGGTCGAGGCAAGGCAATGCCTGACATCGATCTGCACATCGAGGCAAGGAAATTTCTTGGAAGGTGTGACTCCTTTTGCTGTTGTATACTCGTACATGCTCGCCACCATATATACACATGTCCGCCAAATATATGATGTCCAGACGGTGTGAGATACCTAACGTGCTGCTGCGCATTAAAGGATTATGCCCGATCTCTGCACCATCTTTAGAATCCCTGCCTCTCACTGCCTACATAGACACGTATACGTGCGTTTTGCTGCACCAGTGTGTCAGCTTGCAGCAGCAGATATAATCCAGTTGGATCAATCGCCAACATACGAATTGCTGTAGCCGCGGTGGGTGCCACAACCAGAAGCGGCGCGTCATTGCACTCGCCTTGCAAGCTCAAGGTATGGAGGTGTATGCACATGCCTGTCGTGGCACGCTGCCCTCAAGGTGTCTTCGTTGCGCGTTCGCTGCGCTGGCATGGAGTGATGTTGCACCGAGGCGCCATGATTTGTGTTTGGTTTGTCAGCATTGAACATGAGTTTTGTCTGGAAGAACGCGGGCAGGTTCCTTCCTTGCTCTAAGCCTCAGGCGTCCTCAGACCTTCGTCCTTTCTTGTTGAGGAACTGACTTCAGGACTTGATGGGGTGTTACCGGTCATCGCGATGAATCTGCCCCCCAGTCATATCTCGTATTATGGGGTTGGAGGCGACGATGGTGCGGCGGACATCATGAATCCTTGGGGCGGTGCCGGCTCTGATGATGGCACAAGACCAGGAGAAGACATCATCATCACCGCCGCCGTCATCGTCATCGCCGCCATCATCACCGCCATAATTGTACCCGCCGTCATCGTACCCGCCGTCATCCCCACCAATGCCATCCCCACCGCCGTCATAGCTACCACCGTCACCGCCCCTGCTGCCCATCATCATCTCCATGAGCGCCTCCTTTGTCAGGCCGCCATTGTCAGCATCGCCGCCGTTTCCGCCCCTGGGGCGAGCTGGTGGGTTCGGAAGGCAGCACAACCCGTGAGGTTGCATCAGGTACGGAGACGGCGGTAGTGGTGCCAGTACCAGCGGTCCCAGAAACGCACACCAGGGACGTTGCTCCCATTGTTGTCCGTCAAATGATTTAATTTGCGGTGCTGTGATACGACGGCTACTGAGCCGGAAACGGCGGCGGTGCTGTCGATGAAAGTCTGGTTCTGTGCGACTGTCGTACAACTGTATGTAGCATGCCTCAGCTCTCTCGTTACAGGCATTCTGCCTTTCACTCAGTAGAGCTTCAGCTTGTAGCTGACAGTTCCCCGCCCACCTCGAGCACGTCCAGCGGCAGGCCGGTGGCAGACGCCCCTTGAGGGGTGGCTGGACGACCAGCGGGCCGGAAGGGGGCGGGTTGGGGGGGGTTCGTTGAGGTCGAGTCTTTTAGCCTAGTAGTAGGGCCTCCTGGGAGCTGTTTTTTTTTAAGTAATATATTACTTTTTAGGAATAAATAGCCTTTTTGGCCTTTGGAAATAAGGAACAAAGTGAGGCCGATCCGTACATTTTCATTCCTTCAGCCAAAAACGTCCATTGCTGCCAGATTGCTCCGTAGTGTGCAGAATTTAGTATTATCGATCATAAAATAGATATGAGGGCCCGTAAGAAGGTCAAGCCCGTGAGTCAACGCGGCATAGCAGAATGTATGACCGGTCCTTCCATAGACAAACACGCAAAAGGCAACGACTTGAACGCCGAACAAACACAAAAACAGCAAGATAAGTCTGAAATTTTTCCTGATAAAGGCGTTTGGGACGGCGGTGCTGTTGTCGGTAATGACACGGGCGCCATTACCCCTGCCTTCCATGGCGGTTGTGATCAGCATAAGCGCAAGCTGTCACCCAATCAGCTTGACAACAACGAATGCGGCGAGGCGCCCAACCCGAGCGCTCGCAGTGCCAAGCGGGCTCAGACACAGCGCATCCGCAAGGGCATGAGCGACGGTGCATGGCGGGACAAGCAGAAGGAAAATCCCCACAGATGGCAGATTGCCTGGGCCGCCAGGTATCCCTGGGCCCAGCCTGTGCATGCTGACGTGGACGCCGGAGAAGTGCACGACCAAGTGCGCTGCATCCCCTGCACGTTGATGAAGAAGAGCGACTACCTGATCATGTGCCGGGCAGCTACCCTCGACAAGCACATGACGTCTGAAGTGCACAAGACGTCAGTGGAGCATCAACAGAGCCAGAAGGCGCACCTGGCACTCCAGCAGCAGCGGAACGCGACCCTGCCACAGCTCTACACCCCGGGCAACATGGTGGCAGAGAAGGCCAAGCACCAGCAGCCCATCCAGCTCTTCTGGCAGCTTACCCGGGGGCGGCCCATCACGGACTTCATGGCTTCTAAGGAGGCGTTCGAGGCGCTGTCCGTCCCACACATAAGCAGCTCACACTGGAGCGGCTTCTCAGCCTGGAACCTCGCTGAGGCGCTTGACGGGGTACTGATGGACAAGGTCCGGGAGCTTGTGCGGAGCGCGCGATTCATTTCGCTGAGCATGGACGAGTGCGTGGGCATCGACAAGAATTCGCGCCTCTCCCTGCACGTGTACGTCATGGATGCGCAGTGGAGCCGGTTGCCGCTCCTTATCGATGTGAGTTTTAACGGGTGGACAGGCTGCCGGGACTGGGGGTTTGCCGCATTTGTCTTGTTCTCCACAAGTTGTAACATCATTCCTCACAAGTTCCTATCTTCTGAACTTGTGTCCACTTTAAGTATCCCTGCATCCCCGCAGTTGGCGCATGTACGGGGCGCACCTGACGCTGAGAACATCACGCAGTTGGTGCTGGATACACTGAACGTGGAGGGCGACCTGTTCATCAAGCTTTGCCAGAGCCGTGGGCTGTATATTGGTGAGCTGGCCAAGGCGCTTCAGCGCACCAAGGATCGGCTGCATGAGATGTACCTCAGGCCGGAGACCCGCTACACCACCGTGGAGTTTGGGGACTTCAAGGAGCTGCTGTCAGTCGATGGAGACATCAAGGGCACCGCCTGGGTGTTCAATCCCGACACGCCGGGGGAGGAGGGGATCGGACTGATGTGTGGCAGCAGCGGCTTCTACCCCTTCACCGCTGATCCTCCTCGCACTGGCCGAGACCGCACACCACCGCCTTTGACACCGGACCGCCTGGCCCAGGTCGTGAAGTCGGTGCAGGCAGACATGTCAGCCGCGGTCGAGGAGCTGATAGGTGAGCTGTCTTCGCGGTTTCCCCCACATCCACTGCTGGAGGCGGCGTCGATTGTCTACAGTGAATACTGGGAGAACAGGCCCACGGCAGCCGACTTCAAGGCGAAGCTGAAGATCCTCAAGGATTACTACTGCCGTGAGCGGGTGGGCGCCAACTCCAGCAAGGTGCCACCGATGCTGGACAGCGCCTTGCTGGATGAGCAGGCGAACTTGTTCGCCTCCAGCATGAATCAGCTCGCCGCGCAGCAGCGCCTCAGGCGGGCGCGAGAGCAGACCGAGCGGCAGAGGCAGCAGGCGGCAGCAGTGGACCCAGATGCGCCCACATCCAAGCGTGAGCACCGGGTGCTGCTCGATGACACACCCACAGCACGGGTGTGGCAGGCCATCAGCAACTGTGCGGTCCTCGCCGGCGGCTTAACGGAGTATTCGGCTTTGGCCCAGCTGGTGTTAGTGATGGTGCCAGGGTCGGTGGAGGATGAGCGGCGGTTCTCGGCCATGGGGTACTTGCAGGACCCCACCCGCAACCGCCTGGACGAGCACCTAGCATTGTGTGTGCGGATGTTTACCCAGGACCTGTTCGACCTGGGCACGTTCCCGTTCCGTGACGCACTGAGGAAGTGGCTGGACAGCAGCAGCAGGGGCCGGTACATGATGAACCGGTAGAGTCCTAGTGTGCTGTGGTTTGCAGTGGCGGGTGACGGCCTTTGATTTGCTATGCGGTTGCTTGCTTTGGGCCTTAGCTTGGTCGGATTTACTTTTTGTTCACAAACAGTGCCAGAACTATCTATGCATGTGCATGAAGCGTGCGCACATGAACGAAAACGCGCCAACGCAGTGTGTGCCTCTTGGT
>NW_003307570.1:548907-571068 GCF_000143455.1 Volvox carteri f. nagariensis | reverse complement strand
CCAGCGCCCCACTCTTAAGGAATACATAACGGCGACGCTAGCAACTTTGTTACTTAGGTTGGAATAAATTGAGACCCCCCCTAAATGAAAAAAAAATCACTGCTCAGGAGGGGCGGCGCTTGTCGCAAGGGGGCTCAGTCGGGGATCTCCCGGGGTTCAGGAGGTAGGGGTCGCCTCGCGAGAGTCTGAACAGGTGGTCGTTGTGAGTTTCTTTGGTTTTGTGTTATGTCTTTTTGTCGGGCGCGTGTCGCCCCGCAGGGGGCTTTGGTGGGCCGCACGGTGGAAGTGTGGCGGCCGGTGGGCCACAGTCGTGCGGCTGAGGTTGGCTGGGGCTGTGTTCTGCTGCAGTGTAAGGGCCCTTGGCAGCTGGTTCCCGCTTCCCCTCTCAACCTTTCAAGTCACGGTCAGCAAGCACACCAGATTCGGCAGAACAGAACCATGAGAATACTGTTAAGGGAGACAGGAGCACAGAATCCATGTTCTGTACCCAGCAAAGCCTGCTCACCGGTGCTTGTGTGTATGGGCTCTTCTGATGTCTTCCCTGGGACGTGCCTGGCTGGGGGGGTACCATAACATGGTTTCCTTCCACCTTCACTTCACTTGATCCCAGTCCACCTCACCCCGCCTGGCAGCCGCTCTGTCGTCCTACAGGGGGCCTTATGTACCGACAGGCGGTAGGCTCGGGGCTAACCGTCAGCGCCTTCTTCCATTTCCTCGGTGCTGATCCCTCACGAACTCCCTCACCTCACAGGCATCCCCACTCGCAAAAGTGGGAGGCTCACCTGTGGGATCCAACGGTGATCCGCACAGACGTTGCCCCCGGAAAACGGAACCAGGGCAGGCAGATCTTTGGGCGGGGCCCCAGCGTGAAGCATGTAGGGACTAAACATAATATCTCTCCCTGCTAGAACACGTTATTTGGTAATATAGTGCATTCCCTATTGCAAGGTATCTCGCCTGTAGCCTACAAAAATCGTATGAGCACAAAGTTTGTGCCACAAACAACTCTGGCTGCCTCCATTGACCGAGCCCAAAGTCACATCAACGCCTCTCGGCCTAAATTCCATTGTCGCACATCCTGCCCTAGCTACCGGCCTGTACGGATGCAGAGGGGCCCCGCCCCTTTTCCGGCTTCGAGGAAGCCGACACCCAACTTGTCTTGTGAGCGTTCAGGTAGCCTTACTCGTCGTGCTCTCTGTTTGGGTTTGTTTCCTGAGCTTACTTACCTTGCCTTCATTACAGCAAGTGCCTACTAAGGTTCTGGCATAGTGTTTTAACGCTTACGTGTGTGTGCCGTACTGTACGACAGCTGCTGCACATACAGCGGCGGCTGTGCGCTGCTTCATCATACGCGTTCCTCTAAGCCTTCAGTATGATGTACCAAGTTTCCATGATATGCCAATTTCCAACGAGCATTAGCTTTTTTGCAGTCTTTGTGGCTCGAATCGCCCATTGCCCATCGTATGGCTTCACATCTCACGCAGTTTCCACTTCAAGACTATGCCGAGATGCCGAAGACTATAATCCTTTCCCCCGCTCGACAAAGAGGCTCTGGTCGAAATGCTCAAGGACCAGCACCTCCGGGGTGAACACCGGCACCAAAGACTCACTCGCCAACGACCGATGGGTCCTTGGGAGGCGTTCATCAGCAAAATGTGCAGCAGTCCCAACCGAGTGAGTGCATTGCCTGCCCTCACAGGCCATCATAGGCAACCGCTAAAAGGTAGGACCGAGAAGGCGGAACTGGGCCGCTTGTCCCGAAAAGGTGCACGACTACTCACTGGATGACAGGGGGTCAATTGGAAGAGTAACACAAACCAGAGACCATCCTTCTGTAGCGAAGCCTGAAAGCGAGGAAGGCTGAGGCCGTGGAACGAAAGTTGTAGCCGGAGGACTGACGACGATGCCAGTGGTGCATTGCACAGCGAATGTAGAGCCTAATTAAGACACTCGCGGTGCAGGGTGAGAGGAAGGCCCGTTATATGTCGCTTCGTTTGTGAGAAGATGCCGTTGATGCGGCTGTGGGGTGAGGCAGGGATTCTGCTGCAAGATCTGCCATCTGGGGGCAGCCTGAAGGGACAGCAACGGTTAAAGGTACAGTGATAAGCAACAGGTGGCCGTGAAGCCCGCCGCCAGAATGATCTGCTTCGTGATGATGGAGATTCGTTGCTGGTGTGCGTGGCAACCTTGCTAGGGAAAAAGGTTCTTGGGAAGCTATCGGTGGACGAGCTGGACCACATCAAGGTCTACAGTCAAGGACCACATTTGAATCTTCCAGGATACAACAGCACGTAATGTATTACTGCTGGATAGAAGCCTGTGAGATCTCGTACAGCAGCATGAAACAATGTCCTGTCCAAGATGATGTGTCTTCGAAGTTACATTCATACAGCTGCATGTACAGCGGCGACATACCAAACAGCGTCTTCCATGCATCTATCCATGCTTGCCGTACCAAGGCCGCGCGTCGTGCATGACCGCCAGCCAACCCATCCCAGCCTACTCTAGCTATCAAATCTTGCCTCCCCCCCAAACGAAGGGCGCATCTGACATCAACGTAAACGTGAAGCTGTTCAATCCATAGCCTTGTAAGTGTCTGCATGCAGGTGTCCCTGCACATGGCGTACTGAACGCGATTACCACATGATGTGCTGCCGCCACATGTACCTCCATGCAGTGCCCCTGGGTAATGGTACGGAAGTGCGCCAGAGACGCCGCGTTGAACATGATGGTCATATCCCTGCAACCCGCTAGCTAAGCCTGCTGCTATGAACTATACATGCCGTCTCCATTACCACCGACGTCATCACTACCGTCGCCCGCAATGCCTCCGGTGTACGGGTGGTGGGCCAACTGGTTTGATGTGTGTACGTTGCCGCCTGGTCTTCCGAACGCTCCTGCCGGACTCCCCAACGTGGCCACCAGGTGCTCCAAAGACTTAACCACGGATCGTAAGCCTGCTGCCTGCGGCGGTGCCGACACCGCAGGCGCAGCAGCCGCGGAAGCAGCGGCGGCGACTGCCTGACGTGCTGGCGGCCGCACACTGGAGGACGTCATGCCTGCGGTGCCAACGCTGTTGTTGCGGCCGAACTGCGGAGGGCATCACATATAAGGGGAGGGCGCAGACTCACACATTTTCGGGTGCAGTTCAAATTGCCAAGGGACACATATCTAGGCCTGCCGTACCTGATGATACCACACATGGACATGACTCTTAACTCAACGGGGGTGGAAGCAATGCGGAATTAGGCAGGACATTTGGCCTGACGGTCTGCAGCACGTGAATGCAAGATCGGCTCGCAGGTCTATCTTTAGCAGCTGGCAGCCAAAAAGGCCTCTCGAGATGCTGGGATGCGCTTTAGCGTGGTATGATGGTGTGCACAATACTGTATGGCAGCCGCAACACTATCGCACACGTGGGCGAGCATACGTGAGTTCGATGCAGAGTCACATGGTGCGGTTCGCTTGAGGAGCACACGGTTTAAGGAGGAGAGAAGTAAGATAAATACATAGCAGTGCACATCAGCACAATTGCACGAACATAACGATGAAGTAGATGTGCAGATGTAAGGACTACATACACCTGGCTGAAGTCAGAGCCACCCTCCGCCGGCAGAAAACTGTTGCGAACATCAGTTGTGAGCCAGAGTCTTCAAGGACTGCCTATCATAAGTCGTACAACATTTTCGCATGTGCAAGGACTCTTGATCACTATTGCAGGACGTTTTCCAATTCTCACCAATGCAGCATCGTACAGGGACGCCATGCTCCTTGAGGACAGCCGCACGACAGACTCGGTGACATCCCTGGTGCCGGTGCCGGTGCAGGTGCAGGTGCCAGCACCGACAACATCCGCCGCTGCAATCTCCATAGCTGCTGCTGCAGCCGCAGCCGCCGCAGGATCGACCGACATACACAGACGATCTGCTGCGCCAGTTCCGCAGCCAGCGCTAGCTGCCATACGGTCTGCACCGCCGCTGAAGCAAATGCCGCTGCGGTCACGGCCATGTGCATGACTGTTGCTGCCGGAAGCGCCGTGCTGTAGCCGTTCAGCCTCCGCTCCACCGCCGCGGGCAGCCAGGTCCAAGGGCCCTGCCGGCAGGCCGGCCTGGGGTTTCCAATAAAAGAACACCACTCAATGTATGTATGCCACGATCAGCCAGCACTTGCTGCTACTGTGCCGACACACGGACTCTCTGACCCATCTATCTACCGACATACCCATAGCTACCCACATACCCACAAACACATAATGCACTCACTCGGTTGGGACTGCTGCACATCTTGCTGATGAACGCCTCCCAATGACCCATGGGTCGTTGGCGAGTGAATCTTTGGTACCGGTGTTCACCCCGGAGGCGCTGGTCCTTGAGCATGTCGACCAGCACCTCTTTATCGAGCGGGGGAAAGGATTCCATCTCGGCATAGTCTTGAAGTGGAAACTGCGTGAGATGTGAAGCCATAGAATGGGCAATGGGCGATTTGAGCCACAAAGACTGCAAAAAAAGCTAATGCCCGTTGGAAATTGGCATATCATGGAAACTTGGTACATCATACTGAAGGCTTAGAGGAACGTGTACAATGCAGCAGCGCACAGCCGGCACTGTATGTGCAGCAGCTGTCGTACAGTACGGCACACACACGTTGGCGTTAAAGCGCTCTGCCAGAACCTTGATAGACACTTGCTGTAATGAAGGCAAGGTAAGTAAGCTCAGGAAAACAAACCCAAACAGAGAGCACGGCGAGTGAGGCTGCTTTCACCTGCTGGCAACCGACCTCAAAATCAGGAAGAGGCTATGAACCAAAACCACACGTTTCCACTGGTCACCTTGCACTATTAACACCCATCATGCCTTCCAAAAGAGTCAGGGTTACCATCGTTTATAGGGGTTTCCTGCCGTAGGGGTTTCCCCAACGCGTGACGGTGTGAGTGAGAGCGAGCATAGAGATAGTTTGACGGGCTAAGAGCTAACAACGAGTCTGTTGCAGGTTATGGACGGCATCCGTACGTAACACATACATGCTCACCATCCCCTTCATTTCACCCACGCACATTGGTCTTGGCAGCAGCCCCCCGGTGCATGATAGCCGCGATATCGTACGCTCGCGCGGCTCCCACCTCCGACCGGAACGCTCCCAAGTAAATCTGCCTGCCCTGGTTCCGTTTTCCGGGGGCAACGTCTGTGCGGATCACCGTCGGATCCCACAGGTGAGCCTCCCACTTTTGCGAGTGGGGATGCCTGTGAGGTGAGGGAGTTCGTGAAGGATCAGCACCGAGGGAATGGAAGAAGGCGCTGACGGTTAGCCCCGAGCCTGCCGCCTGTCGGTACATAAGGCCCCCTGTAGGACGACAGAGCGGCTGCCAGGCGGGGTGAGGTGGACTGGGATGAAGTGAAGTGAAGGTGGAAGGAAAGCATGTTATGGTACCCCCCCCAGCCAGGCACATCACCTGTGAATACATCAGAAGAGCCCATACACGCAAGCACTGGCGAGCAGGCGTAGATGGGTACAGAACATGGAAGGTAACGAGGGCACCTACTTGATAACACCCAGAAACACGGAGGACGTGTCACCGCTTTTCTTTCGACCCTTCTTGCCGGTGGTGTCGCCCGTCCTGGCTTGCTCGCTCGCATTTCCATGGGCACAGCCGAGCTCAGGGAGGGCGCCATCATCATCACCGCCATCATCGTCATCACCATCGTCATCGTCATAGCCGCCGTCATCGTCATCGCCGCCGTCATCGTCATCGCCGCCGTCATCGTCATCCCCGCCGTCATCGTCATCCCCGCCGTCATCGCCATCACCACCACCGTCATCGTCATCGCCGCCGTCATCGTCATCGCCGCCGTCATCGTCATCGCCGCCGTCATCGTCATCGCCGCCGTCATCGTCATCGCCGCCGTCATCGTCATCCCCGCCGTCATCGTCATCCCCGCCGTCATCGCCATCACCACCACCGTCATCGTCATCGCCGCCGTCATCGTCATCGCCGCCGTCATCGTCATCGCCGCCGTCATCGTCATCACCACTGCCGTCATCGCCATCAACGCAGTCATCATCATCGCCGCCGTCATCGTCATCGCCGCCGTCATCGTCATCGCCGCCGTCATCGTCATCGCCGCCGTCATCGTCATCCCCGCCGTCATCGCCATCACCACCACCGTCATCGTCATCGCCGCCGTCATCGTCACCGCCGCCGTCATCGTCACCGCCGCCGTCATCATCATCGCCGCCGTCATCATCATCGCCGCCGTCATCGCCATCGCCGCCGTCATCGCCGTCGCCACCGTCATCGCCGTCGCCGCCGTCATCGTCATCTTCGCTGTCATCACCGCCATCAGTGTAACCGCCGCCGTCGTATTTGCCACCATCCCCACCACTGCCATCGCCACCGCCGTCATAGCTACCACGGTCACGGCCGCTGCTGCCGTCATCATCATCATCATGATCATCACTATGAGCGCCTTCACGGCCAACATTGCCAGAACCGCCGCCGTTTCCGGCCCCGGAGGTGTTTGGTCCGGTACACAGCGGAACCCGTGGGGTTGCACCGGGTAAGGAGACGGCGGTGGCGGTGCCCGTACCAGCTGTCCCGCAAGCGCCCCAGGGGCCTGGCTCCCATTGTGGTCCTTCATAGGGTTCAATTGTGGGGCCGTGCATAAGGGCGTCGGTAAGGAGTCTTAAGGAGGAATTAAGAGGAATACATCAAAGCCAGGAGGGGAGGACAAGAAAACAAATCAAACGACAGTTAGTTGCGGCGTCTAACTCACCTGCAAGTGGCGTCACGGTGTTGACACATCTGCCATCGCCGATGAATTCATCTCCGTCGGATGGGTAGGCCCAGTCGACCATACGGCCATCGGCATGCCCCCCTCCACGTGCTAGTTCCGGCTGCAGTAATTGCTGCGGGTACCTGTACTGCTGCTGCTGCTGCTGCTGCTGCGGCTGCTGCTGCTGCTGCTGCTGCTGCTGCTGCTGCTCGAGATCACGTTGCTGAGGCGGACGTTGTTGGTCGCAGTCATACTGGTGATGGTGGTGAGAATGCCGCTGCTGCTGCAGCTGCTGTTGGTTGTACTCGTGGTGTTGGTAGCGGTGATGGTGGTCATCATGCAACTGCTGTTGAGGTTGTTCATTGTACCCTTGTTGTTGTTGCCTCTTTTGCTTCGGCCGCTGTTGCGTCTGCAGCTGATGATGTTGATGGTACCGCTGCTGGCGAATTTGTTGTTCGTACTCTTGCTGCTGCTGCTGCTGCTGCTGCTGTAGGTGTTGGTGGATCCTTGGCTGATGCAGCTGATATTGTTGCTGGTACTCCCATTGCTGGTCATGCTGCTGCTGGTCCTGTTGCTGGTACTGTTGCTGGTCCTGCTGCCTACGCGTCTGCTGCTGGTAATCCTGCTGCTGGTACTGCTGCTGCTGGCGCTGCAGCTGACCATACAGCGGGTGGTGCTCCTGCTGCTCTTGCTCCTGGTACTGTTGCGAGGTGTAATGCATGTGTTGCTGCTGTTGCGGCACGTGTTGCTGTTGATATTGTTGGTCGTAATAGTGGTACTGCTCGCGGGGATGGGATGACGGCATGGGAGGCATCAGCTGATCCGTTTCCGGATTCTTATCCGTAGGACGGGCACCAGAGCCGTTGCCGTGCACTATGTGGGACACGGCAACGGATTCAGGGGCTGCCCTGTTGCCACCTCGAGCAGTAGCAGCGGCAGAAGCATGTGTACCTGTGGAGGCAGCAGAAGCACCCGTACCACCATATGCGTCATGCTGATTCACAGAATGGCTGCCGGTGATGCAGCCGCAGCCACCTTTTGAACTGCGGTACTGGTATGGGAAGGCACCTGTTGTTACGACACGATTTTGGCTCGTGCGGACGGTTTCGGAGGTGCCACCCAAGGACACGTTTGAGCTCGGGCCTGCCCCGTAGGGCGAATATCTTTGGTCCAGGTGCTGGGCGTGCAATAACTTCTTGTACTGGCGGGCATGTCCGCTCAGGTGTTGCTGCTGGTGCTGATGATGCGGCGGGAGGGTCGGCAGCTGTCGAGGCTTCTGCTGCAATTGCGGCAGCAGCACCTGCTGCGCGGATGATGGCTGCATTGATGGCGGCAGATGTTGCAACGACCGTGCCTCTTGGTTTGTTGGTTGACTGTAATGTACGCCAGCCGACGAGTAGCTCTGATTTGGGTTGTAGCGATTGAGCATGTGTGCCTCCCCTCCCGGCGCCTGTGTCGTCGTTGCAGACCGTTGCCCCGGGGCACAGCCGCGGCCGCCATCGCAAAAGCCACCGCCACAGCCCCAATCTCCCATGGCGCCCCCCGGATGCCAATTTTGCCCCGCCGTATGGTCTGGCGGCGGGCTGGCGGCGGCGGCGGACCTTGCTGCTGTCGGTCCATGACGGTGGAAGGATGCAGCAGGTGGTGCGTTGGTCGGATAGGTGGCAGCGGGGCCCTGTGGAAAATGGTACAGGACAAGAAAGGCCGTGGCAGTTGTCAGGCTGGGAAGATGGGGGAAGCAAGACATGAAGTGCTCGACATCTGCGATGCCGCTGTCGCGTACACGTGGCTGGGTAGGATAAAGTGCTGTGCTCAGTAAGGGCAACACGCATGCCGCAATCAAAGCGCCAAGCAGAAGGTCTTCTTTAGGTCGTGTCGTAATATCATCCATGCTGCTATACCTCCAAAATTGAGGAATGCGGGATCTGCATACAAAACGCTGTAAAGAACCTATCAGTGCGTGTCGTGGTTTGTGCGTGTAGTTATACTACAGATAGGTGTAATGAGACGATATAAAATGCGGCACATGGCGTTCAGGCGCAGGGCGCAGCAGCCTTAGGCGCTAGCCACAGTGCACCATGCACTGGATGCGGGTGCTCAGGCGCAGGGGGATACTTAGGGGCGTACCGGTCCAGATGCCGTACTGCCACCATCATCGGAGCCGCCGCCGCCCCAAGGATTCATGATGTCCGCCGCACCATCATCGCCTCCAACCCCATAATACGAGATATGACTCGGGGGCAGATTCATCGCGATGACCGGTAGCACCCCATCAAGTCCTGAAGTCAGTTCCTCAACAAGAAAGGACGAAAGGAGGGTGCGGGACCAGGTCGTCTGAGGACGCCTGAGGCTTAGGAACCTGCCCGCGTTCTTCCAGACAAAACTCATGTTCAATGCTGACAAACCAAACACAAATCATGGCGCCTCGATGCAACATCACACTCTACACGCACTAAGCATATAATCGCGAGCATGCAGCGCAGCGAACGCGCAACGAAGACACCTTGAGGGCAGCGTGCCACGACAGGCATGTGCATACACCTCCATACCTTGAGCTTGCAACGCGGGTGCAGTGACGCGCCGCTTCTGGTTGTGGCACCCACCGCGGCTAAAGCAATTCGTATGTTGGCGATTGATCCAACTGGATTATATCTGCTGCTGCAAGCTGACACACTGGTGCAGCTAAACGCACGTATACGTGTCTATGTAGGCAGTGAGAGGCAGGGAATCTAAAGATGGTCCAGAGATCGAGCAGTATCTGTGATCCGGAGCAGCACGTCAGGTACGTCACACCGTCTGGACATAACATACTTGGCGGACATGCGTATATATGGTGGCGGGCATGTACGGGTATGCAACAGCAAAAGGAGTCACACCTTCCAAGAAATGTCCTAGCCTCGATGTGCAGATGGACCGACCCAGGCATTGCTTTGCCTCGACCTGCTGCCTCGAGCACACATGGTAACGTTTGGTGTCGAGCAGTTCTCTGCCTATTCCTCCTTTGTTTTCATAATCTACCAAACAACTTTTGCAACTCGCAAATCACCGAATGTGCCTCGATATGACTCTTGAATTGACTCTCTTTCCGCGACTTAGCCTAGGCTAGGTTTCACCTTCTTGCATCGACCCTGTCACCCGCAGTAGCTTCAGTCTGAAACAGACCATGGAAACGGGCAAGCCTGCCTCGGGCGTTTTCGGGTTATCCAACACTCTCGACAAATCAAAGATTTTCGCCTGTAAATTTCAAATATAGAGTCTATGACTTGGATTTTCGTTCATGTACTTACGTATCTGTAATTTCGCACAGATTTCGTCAAAAGGTTTTACATCATCCTAGCCAGCCCAGGTGCAATAGTTCACCCAAGTAAATGTGAATATCACATTAAATATCATTATCTGGTGTTTTGTGTTATACGTTCCCAGGCTTGAACATGGGCTTTGAATTCTCTTCCAAGACAACACTGCGGCACAGACAAAGTGCCGATGAAAAAGAAGTGTAGAAATTGATTAATTTGTTAGTATAATTAAATAAAACAAACAAATCATTTCCACAAGTTAAGTCGTGTTGATTGATGCTCATTAGTAAAAATAGTACTTCATTAGTAAAAATAGTACTTTATAGCCAGGTCCGCTTAACCCGCTATCTATGTAGCTTCCTGGTGGATCTGTCATAGATAGCGGCCCATATCGCTAGTGAAGATGGGTGTACCACTGCTGGGACAATATGCGACGCCAGTAGCGAAGTATTGACAACCTTCTAAACACTTATGCAAATCTCTGTGGCGGTCCTATGTACAGATATCAATAAGCGGAGACAGCGAAGAAAATGAGGCACCAAGATCAGCAAATGAAGGATTTAGCTGCCATACATGCGCTTTTCGCGTAGCCTTGTATGAACAACGTGCGTAACCGTTGCCTCTCGTCCACAGATCATCGTACAGACATAAGATCTCCACTCAAATACAGCTCCACATTACGGCCTCGGAATAAAACATCCCAAGATGCACTATCCAGATTGTCCATCCTGCTGACACCCCTGCATGTCGCTGTCTATCAGCCGCTACCAGCAATGGTGCACAGGGGGACAGGAATGCATGAGCATACCACGACGCGATCGTACACAGGCGAACGTGGGGGCCTAACCTGACCAGCAGCCGCCAGCGCTAGAGCAACGACGCACGAGATCACAACACCCGCAACTCGGTAAGCCCTTTGGGCGCTAGTGTGTGCTGATAGTGCGTACAGATATGTATCCCTAACAACATCACAGCCCACATCCACGCCCTGGATCCATCCAAGAGCTGAGCACATCTGGTAACGCCAACGTGAGCGCGAAGCTGTACAACCGAACCCTTCACAGCTGTACAACCCAACCCACACATGGCGAGCATACATAATCGAATATGGGGCACCCCGGGGCTCAGAGTTCAAAGCTCGTGAGTCTCACAGCGGCAACAAACCGCTGCATGCAACAAGCGCAAACCATGGTGCCCCGATGCCCTGCCAAACGGAGCTACGAAGGCTCCAAGGTCAGAATAGTAAGAGTGAAAGCTTCATGGAAAGGTGGAGGGACTCTTCAAAGGGATCAGGCAAGGGAGTTGCAAGGGAAATATGCACTGCCATGCAGATTGTGTGTATTTCGGATTACAAGTTGTGCAGATAAAGGGAGGTCAAGGAGATTTTGTGCAGGGCAGTCATCAGGCACAAGACCGCATGATGGCTGGGAACAGACGAAAATCATCGTCCCAGCCCCATGCGCCCGTGATGCCATGGGCGGCAGCGAGCATTGCCCATCATGATGTGCAGCTTTACCAATCCGTACTGGGAACGTTACGACACCAAAGCACCATTACGACATGCTGTTCCAGTCCTGGCTTAGGTCGGACATAAGTGCCATAGTGGGGAGGCCGCACAGTCGCCCAGGCAGCAGCATCCATGCTAGGCGTCGATCACCGCTGCATTGGCAGTTGCACCGGCACCCGAAGATTTGCAACCCGTTGTGGTGTCGCTTGCAAACCTGCGGGTGCCGGTGCAACCGGCAATGCGGTGGTGACCGGTACACGGCCAGCAGCAAGCGGAAGTTCCTGCAGCGGCTGGACCGATGGTACTAGGCGCCTGCAGAACCGCCAACACAGTGGTGATGGATGGACGATTTCCCAGCTGCGGTGCCCGGCTTGACTGAAGGCACGGCATGGGGAAAAGGAGATATAGGAAGGGGATATGGGCAGGTTGGAAGGTAAAGGGGATGTGGGCAGGTTGGAAAGTAAAAGGGGTGTGGGCAGGTTGGAAAGGGATGCGATGGTGGTGGGGGATGTAACATATGATCAGGGCTGTAGCTGCGGCCTAGGTTGGGGGAATGGTATATCCAGGCGTGTGTTGTCTGTGAGAAGGTATGGGTACGTACAAACCACCCCGTCCCCAGCTTATGGTTACATCTCTTATCCGTCGTTCTTACCCCATTCCAGTCCTTTCACACCTCACGATGAGAAGCAACACTGCTGATTGCCGACAGAGCTGCAGCCAGCGGTGGTAGTGGTGTTTTCGCTGGAGCAGCCTACCACGTGAATGTGATACAGCCTACAGCCTGGACCCTGGAGCAATACGTGGCAATGCAATGTAAATAATCCGGCTACGTAGATAAAGGCGCCTTCTGATGTAGGGACAAAAGGTAGAGTGATGACAACCCTGACGACGACAGTATACAGATCCCTGCAGCAAGCTCTTTCCCTGATGCACATACCAGTGAAATAAAACAATTTATGAAGTAAATATTATTATTGGACCTGGTCACGGAATGGGTGTGCAGGGCATGTACACAATCCAGTCATTGAATCATTGGCTATATATATGGATTTCCCTAGTTATCGGCAGTACAAAAGGCCTACGAGGAAGGTGGGCGCAGCCTCGAAGGTGGCGCCCGGTGTCGGTCGTTTCCCTGCCAATCCGCATCGCCAACTCTCCCGTGCCGAGGCAAGGGCGTCCTAGGAGGTCCCAGGCAGCTGTCCTGTCCCCACGTCCTATATGGTTGCCGATAAGCCTGCCCTGGCCTGGCTTAGCGCCTAGATAGGCACGAGCCTGTTTGCCGGCCCCAGTAACCGCAACCCTCCCATGCATTGGCGCTATTACAGGGTTGATGATGGCCCCTGCGCATGGGGTGGGGCTTTGCGGACATTTTGAGGACAGCGATACACCAGGCCCACCAACATGTTGCGCCATGCTGCCATGGTTCCCAACTAATAATGTCCCCATCGCCACGCGATAGTGACAGGATTGTCTGGCCCTTGCTCCTCCAGAAGCCGCGACTTACGGCAGCGCCCTTACCCGCAAGCATATCCCGTTGGCCAGTGGCCCACGAGTCGCCCTCTATCTCCTCTCCCCCTTACCTTCCTTACCCCATCCCCAAACACATACACACGGAGCCCCCGTTCCCTGCTACCAAGCCCCCAAGATACGGTTCTGGTCCACCCCCGCTGATACCTAGTTGGACTGCCCTTCACCGTAACTGTCGAAGGGATCTAACTCCGTTGAATATCTCCATCATTGGGCCGGCGAGTATCTCCCCCAAGTACTCTACCTGGTGTTACAAGTGCTACCGCTGTCGCAGACCCCGCACACGCCAAGCCTGTGACGCTGCCACTGCTGCCGCTACTGCTGCTGCAGTTGCTACTGCTGTTCCTACTGCCGTTGCTGCTGCCACCGCTGGCTGCCGTTGCTGCTGCTGCGTCCGCCACTACTGATACCGCTTAACTACTGAAGCGGCCATTTTTGCATGCTGCCACCCGAACTACTGCTGCTGCCGCTGCCGCCACCGAGTGACCCATAGGCCCATTGATGCAGTCCGGCCACCGTGCGGCCGCCGCCATTAACACTGCCGCTGCCATCACCGAACGTTTTTAGTCGTGCCTCTGGCCCTGGCAGCCTTACGCTGTCACCCTGCTGGCTCCAGTGCTTCTTTCATTATCACCGACGGGAAGGGCCCGAAGCCGACATATATACCAATATACCGACACGCCACGTCAGCATATGGACTCCTTGTTGCGCGATCGTTTCCTTTAACACCACTACCGCATATCCTTCATTAGCAAATGCCGCCGCTGATTCAGTTGCTGCCCCTGCATACTAGGAGAGAATGAACCAGAACAATTTCGTGCATGTAGCACATCTTGGGGCTGCAGTTTCCACAGCTCCGGGCCCAGCGGCAGCAGCGCACTGTTGGCTAATGGCTACACTGCTGGAGGGCTCCATGTCCCCCGTAAAATGAAGTCATATATCCGTAAAAGCTAAGGCATGTATCTGTAAGGCGCAAGCCACCAACTTCCGGATTGAAGGGGCCTGATTTTACGGACTGGTAGATTTTCCCCCGAGTGTGGGGGACAGGTCGCTTTCCAATGGTATTGGGCTTCCAAGTTCTCAGCCGTCCAGCCATTCATCCAAGGACAGCGAAGCCTCAAAGATATCTGCATGGATAAATATAGGTGGAAAGGAGGGCCGGAGTGGAGTGAGCTTCTCCGATCGGAGTGTGTGAACGGCGGCCGGTAGAGTAACGGCAGTTGGTCCACATTACAACCGCACAGGCAGGATTGGGCCGGAGTGGGGTTCATCCCGTGAAGTGGTCTAAGGCACTGGCATGCACATGGCCACGGCACGAACCCCCCTACGGGTACAGCGTGGCCCCCTTTTAACAGCGAAATAATTCAACATTGTGTGTGATGCGGAGGCCACGTTGCCTTGAGGGTGCGGCATCTGCATGCATGCGGCTGTTGCAGATCCGGCCGTCGCAATAGGTGCCTGTAATCGTTAGGACGAAGGACGAGGTAGTGGTCGCACTCGAAATAGCGGTAGCAGCTACAGTGGTGCGCGGCATCGACGTCGGGGGCGCCAAAAGTGCTCAGCAGCGACCAAGCTTTCCTAATGCCCTTGCTTCCTATGTAGCGTTGACATGCTCCTTACCTAGCTTGCGGTATCAAGGCTCTTGGGCTTTTGGCTCGTCTGGGCTCGTTACACCCCTCTGGGTACACATACAGACACAGTATGGAGGTTCAAGCAAACCATGCAGCGATTGGGGACAATGGCACTGGGCGGGGAGAAGCGCAGTTGGGCAAGGCTGAACTGAGCAACCGCGCGGAGCTCCGCGCGGAGACCGCGAGCGGAGACCGCGCGGAGCGGAGCGGAGACGATACCGATCTGACAAAATATGAAGGAGAGCGGGTTGGACGCAATTCGCTACCCTTACTTTTCCAAAATTATGCCGCAGACGCCCAAGATTAATTTATTCAGCACCTGGTTACCTATGTCATTCATTCATGGCTCTCACAAGCCGGTCCGACGACGCGCTTTTGGCCGTGCGTCGCCAGCAGCATGTCGCAATCATACATCCCTGGCCAGCAATACACCATCGCAAGCGCGAATAATATGAATATACAGTCAAAATGATACATGGTGTTACTTTGAAAACAAAAATCAAGAAAATCCCTGGACTTCAGGTTTTTGGCTGAAAGCAACTACTAAAGACTACTGTAGACAGGATACGATCTATCATCCAACGATGAAAAGCTTATATGCGTCTATATACACAAAAGCATGTGAATAAGAGGGGCAAGGGCCGGTCGGCTTGCTTGATGATTGATACCGAGCAATAAGGCCCTTGCTTGCTAATAACTGAAGGCTTCCCTCGACTCGCCTGTTCCACGAGTGCCTGATTTTAGCAGTTGTGCCGGGTTGGGGGCGTGAGGAACGAAAGTTGTGGCCGAAGGAGTGACGAGGCCCGCCCCTTGGAGTGTTGCACAAGAAATGTAGAGCCTGGTAGAGATACACACTCGTCGTGCAGGGCGTGGTAGAAGCTTCATGGCACAACACAGCAAAGGCAGACTCTGTCGTATTCTGGGCATATCAGGAATCTGCATCCGCCGGTCGGTACTCTTCTGAAACGTGATACAACAGACTACTAATAGAGGACTTTCCACGCTTCGAACATATGAAGGACGCTATGAAGTGGGAACCTGAACGCCTGGCAAGGATGCTGGAACGCATATGGTCCCACCGTAACTCTATCGTTCCCTTTGGTCGTTAGTATACCTCATCACTTGTTTCGTTGGAAGTGCGAGGTAGGATGGTGCTTATAGGCGATTTGGCAGCCCTTGAGCCCTCGGCTCGTACTAGGGTGGTTTGCAGGTACGGGGAACGCACCCACGACCATGTAACAACAACAACAATAGAGGACAATACTGTAGTAGCTGGCCGCTGAAAGGCCTCTGATGTACTTATAGACGTCCTGTGTGCCGTACTGTGTACCAGCTACTACAGATACTGGCGGTGGAGGTGGTGGTACTGGTGGTAATAGTGGCGCTTGGCGGTGGTCACGAAGTCCGGCTGCATCCGAATGACCCAGCGCTGCAGCGCTGCCCGAGTCCAAAGACCCACACCCACAACCAAGGGAAATATCAGGCCTCACAGACATCAGCCGCCTGCCTTCCTATCGCCTTCGCGCCAAGAGCAGCCCAGCTGTCGCTCTGCTAGGCGTGTAAACGGGGGGACGCTTATACCAAAAGTGAGAGGTCTGAGGCAACGGAATGAGAGAATATTGAAAAATTATATATTCATGCCTCGTACAGAACCCTATGGTGTTGTATTTTGCTACTGTTTGCTCTTTGTTTGTCTATGCCTTGCGGCGACGGTTCATAGCAGGCCCAGCAGCCCTTGAATAAAAATAAACGACCCCAATCCTGTATAGGAAGTTGTTTACGTCGAATCTTTGAAATATTTCTCTGAGATATGAAGTGTAGGAAACTGAATCGGCACAAGCAAGGCTCAAAAGCATAGTCTCCATCCACGCACATGCTACCTATTTCCATAAGTTATTGCTATTCGAACAATTATAATTTTGATTTCGCGAGCTCTCCGAGCTATTGCCTTGTCCACATTTCCGAAGCCCATGGACCGAAGCCCGGCGCGCGATAATTAACAGCATGCAAAGCTTCATTCGTTATGGTGTTTCTAGCACTTAAGAGCTAACCTTAGTTATTTTCATGGGCCTCTGCGACGGAACCCACTACTGCACTTGCAAGGGCCGGCGATTTTGGTATGCAGCCTGTTGAGCGAATCTGGAGAGAGGTCCACTAACATGTTAGTTTGAGGGCAATGATGAAGATTTGCTTTGTTATAGCGTGGGCGGTGTGTTCTTGGGGCTCAGCGGGGTCCCTTCAGGACACATGCAACGACTACGTACAATAGTAGCTTTCCTGAAATCTGACCCAAGCTATTAGTTTATTCCTGTTTTCCGAAATAGTTGGCCTCACCCAAAGATAGATAGACACCAAGGCAGGGAAGTCTTAAATTAGGAAGCAAGGCCCTCAGGGCAATAAGCTTATTGCTTGCTCGCTCGATATCAAGCATCAAGCAAGCCGAACTGCCCTTGCCCATCTTAATCATATGTTTATGCCTATTCATATGTAACTAAGCGCTATATCACGGTGCGGTAGATTGTTCCCAGGCTCTGCTCCTAAGACACACGTTGCTCTCAGCGAGCCATCTACTTTGAGTCCCGGGATTTTTCCTGATTTCTTGTTCGCAAATAACACAAACTATCGTCTTAGCTGTATGATTTTATTCGCCTCATACGGGGGATGACTGCGACGTGCTGGCCAGGCATGGCCAAAAGCGCGTCGTCGGACCGGCTTGCGAGAGTCATGAACGAATGACAAGGTACTAGTCAATCGGTGATCTGGCGGACTAGGTGCTGAATCATGTAGTGTTGGGCCGCTGTGGAACTGTTTTGCGAAAAGGAAGCTCGCTTCAAGCTGCGGCCAACTAGCTTTCCTCCAAACTTTGTCAGATCTATAGCATCGGTATTGTCTCCGCTCCGCGCGGTTGCTCAGTTCAGCCTTGCCCAACTGCGCTTCTCCCCGCCCAGTGCCATTGTCCCCAATCACCGCATGTTTGCTTGGACCTCCACACTGTGTCTGTATGAGAGGGTGTAACGAGCCCAGACGAGCCAAAAGCCCAAGAGCCTTGATACCGCAAGCTAGATAAGGAGCATGTAAACGCTACATAGGAAACAAGGGCATTAGGGGAAGCATGGTCGCTGCTGGAGCACTTTTGGGGCCGCCGACGCCGATGCCGCACAGCACTGTAGCTGCTACCGCTGTTTTCAGTGCTACCACTACCTCGTCCTTTGTGCCAACGATTACAGGCACCTATTGCGACGGCCGGATCTGCAACAGCCGCATGCATGCAGATGCTGCAGCCTCAAGGCAACGTGGCCTCCGCCTCACACACAACGTTGAATTATTTCGCTAATAAAGGGGGCCACGCTGTACCCGTAGGGAGGTTCGTGCCGTGGCCTTGTGCATGCCAGTGCCTTAGACCACTTTACGGGATAAACCCCACTCCGGCCCAATCCTGCCGAAGCGGCTGTAATTTGGACCAGCTGCCGTTACTCTACCGACCGCCGTTCACACACTCGGAGGAGCTCACTCCACTCCGGCCCTCCTTTCCACCTATATTTATCCACGCAGATATCTTCGAGGCTTCGTTGTCCTTGGATGCATGGGTGGACGGCTGTGAACTTGGAAGCCCAATACCATTGGGAAGTGACCTGCCCGCTGCAACCTAGCTTCCAGCAGATATAGTGGTACGACGGTCAAGCAAATCGCGGCTCAAAGTAGGTACATGTACACTTACTGTGTCAGCACAAGTGCGGGGTCAGTCGAAGCCGGGGACCCCGTGGACCGTCAGTGAAAACGTTACGGTGTGGGGGGCGATTATCGTCATCCTCCCATTCCCGTCGAAGCGCAAAGCGCAGGAGCGCTGTCTCCTAGAGATAAAGGAAATAATAAAAGATAGGTAATGCCGGCGGGGCCCCCTCGGTCATAACGGTGCGCATGTTGCGCCCTTGAAACTCGAGTCCTCTCCCATAACCAGCCCTCAAGTCATCATAAGCGGGAGCCCACAAGCGGGGCATTTCCCAACCGCATGCTGTTCGTTTTTCTCCGTTCCGAAGTTACAAAGCCTGCAGGTACCTGCGGCGTACTCATCACGGTCGTTGGGCCTATTGGCCTCTAATCCTTAACAGCACAACCTAAAGCTCATCAGTCTTTGGTGCAATCGCTGGGGGAAGGGGGCGTCCGCGTGAGCAAGCTACCCAGGGCGCGCTCCATCACAGCGATGTCCTCATTCAATGATGGTAACGGCACGCCTTGACCCCGGCGGCCCCGGTGGGGACCCCCTTGGGTTCAGCCAAGGTGTTCTCGCACGTCCAGCCTCTTTGCATAGGTAGGCATTGATCGCGGCTGTTGCAATTGTCATCTCTGTGAGTCACCAGGTCCATGACAAGGCCAGTGATGACCAGGGACGGCGCTTGGGAAGTCAGGGGACATGGAGCGCTCAAGCAGTGTTGCCATTAGTCTGCTGGCGCTGCTGCCGCTGGGCCCGGAGCTGTGGAAACTGCAGCCCCAAGATGTGCTACATGCACGAACTTGTACTGGTTCATTCTCTCCTAGTATGCAGGGGCAGCAGCTGAATCAGGTGCGGCATTTGCTAGTGAAGGATATGCGGTAGTGGCGTTAAAGGAAACGATCGCGCGACAAGGAGTCCTGGCATGGCGTGTCGGGATATGGGGGCTTCGGGCCCTTCCCGTCAGTGGTAATGAAAGAAACACTGGAGCCAGCAGGCTGACAGCGTAAGGCTGCCAGGGCCAGAGGCACGACTAATAACGTGCGGTGATGGCAGCAGCAGTGTTAATGGCGGCGGCCGCACGGTGGCCGGACTGCATCAATGGGCCTATGGGTCACTCGGTGGCGGCAGCAGCAGCGGCAGCAGCAACAGCAGTTCGGGTGGCAGCATGCAAAAGTGGTAGCTTTAACAGTTGAGTGGTAGCAGCAGTGGCAGATACAGCAGCAGCAACGGCAGTAGCATCAACAGCAGTAGCGGCAGCAGTGGCAGCGCCACAGTCTTGGCGTGTGCGGGGTCTGCGACAGCGGTAGCACTTGTAACACCAGGTAGAGTACTTGGGGGAGATACTCGCCGGCCTGATGATGGAGATATTCAACGGAGTTAGATCCCTTCGGCAGTTACGGTGAAGGGGCCGTCCAACTAGGTATCAGCGGGGGTGGGCCAGAACCGTATCTTGGGGGCTTGGGGGCAAGGAATGTGTTTGGGGATGGGGTAAGGAAGGCAAGGGGGAGAGGAGATAGAGGGCGACTCGTGGGCCACTGGCCAACGGGATATGCTTGCGGGTAAGGGCGCTGCCGTAAGTCGCAGCAACATGGAGCAACATGTTATGCTGCGATGGTGGGCCTGGTGTGTCGCTGTCCTCAAAATGTCCGCAAAGCCCCTCCCCATGCGCAGGGGCCATCAACAACCCTGTAATAGCGCCCATGCATGGGAGGGTTGCGGTTACTGGGGCCGTCAAAAAATAGATAACATCATGGTTTCTAGGCTCGTGCCTATCTAGGCGCTAAGCCAGGCCAGGGCAGGCTTATCGGCAACCATATAGGACGTGGGGACAGGACAGCTGCCTGGGACCTCCTAGGAAGCCCTTGCCTCGGCACGGGAGATTTGGCGATGCGGATTGGCAGGGAAACGACCGACACCGGGCGCCACCTTCGAGGCTGCGCCCACCTTCCTCGTAGGCCTTTTGTACTGCCGATAACTAGGGAAATCCATATATAAAGCCAATGATCATATCCCAAGATTACAAGCCGATTTCCATTCGCCAATTTTCAATGAAAATGAATACAATTCTTCTGCTTTGTGAGTATTTTGATCAGCCAATTATCAGCAGAAGTGGTGAGCTTGCTGCAGGGGTCTACACACTGTCGTCGTATCGTCAGGGCCGCCATTACTCGCTTCCCCTTGCCCTTACATCAGAAGGCGCCTTTAATTATATGTCCGGCGTTTGAGAACAGGTATTGAGATCCATGTACTACATGGTATGGCTCCAGGCGCAGGTTCTGCGTCCTGTAAATCCTGTTATCACCTTTGCGCCTGCAGCACCACCGCCACCGCTGCTGCAGCTGCCGGCTGCGTCGACAATCAACCGTAACGCCTTCTCGTCGTGAGTTGAGACCAGGCCGGGATGGAGCAAGACGAATTGGGTAAGAGCTGCAACCGTAAGCTGGGGACGGGACCCATGCCTCATTCGGTATTAGCGTAGCATAAACCCACGGCGGGGCCTCATGAAAAGAGGAAAGGGTTGGCGGGCTGGGGACAAATCCATAATAGGATACACCCTTGGGCGGTTGCCCTCTCACTGGCCGTTCATTATCAGACATAAAGCTATGTAGGGATCCTGTACACCTTAGACACGCCGTACACATGCATACGGTAATCTTGGTGACCCACATGGGTAAGGGTATCGAGACCCCAGAACACGATTGCTGCGATGCCCAACACCTGTGCCGCCAGTAGCCCCGCCTTCTATGCTGCCAAGAAGTGCTGTTTGCTCTTGGACCTCTGTCCCGGCTCACGTCTCCTGCAGATCCCCGTCGGATCCCACAAATGGACCTCCCACTTTTGTTGGCGTTACGGTGCATGTGCGGGGAGGGGTAGCGGCCACCGCCCAGTCCCCTCCTGGCCCCTTACCCTGCTTGCCGCTACCTGTCCCCTCTAATGCGCCGTAACGCCAACAAGTGGGAGGCCCATTTGTGGGATCCACGGGGATGTGTGACACGGTTGGGACGGGACAGAGGTCCTAGGGCAAACAGCACTTCCTGGCAGCATACAAGACGGAGTTCCTGGCGGCGCAGGTGTTTGACATCGCAGCCATCGTGTTTTGGGGTTCTGATACATTTACCCATGTGGTAGGATTACCGAATGTATGTGAATGTAAGTGTGTCAGCTTGGAACAGGTAACTGTCAACATGTATTATGGTCCCAAAAACTTAGACGATGCGCCTGCACCTGTCTTTCGGACCAAATTTCACATCCTCCCACCATCCCATCCCTAACTTCCCTACTGCACCGTATCTGGATCCGTTTCTCTTACTACTTTCCAACCCTTCCATAACCCGCTTCTTTTCCCCATGCCACCCGCCACCCGCCCCGCTTCCAGTGGTCCCCATTGCTAGAGGCTGCAGGACGTCTTACCATCGGTCCAACAGCTGCAGGGACTCCCGCTGGGGGCCCGTGTGCCGGTCACCACCGCGGTGGCGGTTCTACAGGTGCCAGCAGGCTTGCAACCCGTTGTGGAATCCCTTGCGAACATGCTGGTAGCCGCGTCGTGGAGCCCCTGCGCTGGCCCAGCCGCTGCCAGCCTTGGAGAAGCAGCCCACAGAGGCGGCCGTCGCGGCGGTGGTGCCACAGCCAGCAGCTGTGGCACTTGACGTTATTAATCCTGACCAAGACTTCTTAGACTTTTTGCGTGATGTATTGGATGGGTCAGTGTGGGAGCTCC
>NW_003307570.1:534790-548704 GCF_000143455.1 Volvox carteri f. nagariensis | reverse complement strand
CATGCGTTCTAGTCCCACACGGACCCATCCAATACCTCGCGCAACGAACGCTGAATGAAATTTTGGTCAGGAGTAATGTCATCAAGTGCCGCAGCTGCTGGCTGTGGCACCACCGCCGCGACTGCCGCCTCTGTGGGCTGCTGTGGTAGCGCAGCCTCCAAGGCTGGCAGCGGCATTACGGCTGGGCCAGCGCACGGGCTCCACGACGCGGCCACCAGCATGACGTAAGGGACGCCACAACGATATTGCAAGTCTGCTGGCACCTGTAGAACCACCAACGCGGTGGTGACCGGCACACGGGCCCCTAGCGGGAGTCCCTGCAGCGGCTGGACCGATGGTAAGACGTCCCGCAGCCTCTGCACCTCCAACAACGGAGGCGAATGGAAGAGTGGCCTGTTCTTGAGGTGCACGTAGGTTGGCTGGGTAGTTTGCGGTGGGGTACGGTAAATAGTAGCTGATGCACGTGACGGGAGATTTGTAGGGGTTGGCAGTAGCGTGTTAGTTAGGAGAGTGGGATGTGGCCGTTGACTCCGCTCCCCTTCGACAAAAAAAATAAATATGCCGTCGGTACGCAGTAATACTAGCATTGTTGCGGAGCCAACTACCGTTCTATGTCTTTGTTCGGGCACCGGTGAAGCTGCGTCAGGTTATGACGAGCTCGTGTAAGGCATACGGTGAACACGGCTCACATGCCTGAGAAGTCTGGGATTTTCATGATACTGAAACACCACAATACCAAACCGCATTTAACAGTGGTGTTTTATTGCATAGCTAGCATGAGAAGTATGCGTGCGAGTAGGTGAGTTGTAGCTCGAGAAGCTGAGGCGTTTTGAAAGTGTTGAGGCTGTACATATGTTACTAGCCAGTGTACATCCTGCCAGAGTCGGTTGCAGTGGTGTCACGTCATATTTCCTGGCGGCTGAATGCGGACCTCGCACTCTAGGTTAAACGTTGTTCTGTAAAATGCGCAGTTCTCCGTGGTCGCTCCACGGACTCAATCATGACGTCTAAGTGCAATCATCATAGATTCGTTCAGCAATGCGTTGGTGTCGTCAACCCTCTGACACAGGGGCGCATGTGGTTTGGACGGTGAGTAAAAGCAGTGACAATACCTTAAAAAAGCATGTATAATGTTAAGTGAAAAAAGCGGTAGTGTGCGCGCACTAAGCTCCGTCCCATCTCATCGTCAAAAATAGTAATGTCACCACTAATAGGACCTACCGTTCGATACTCCGGCAGATAGACGAGCTAGATCCTAGAAGCCTCGGCAAGCAGGGTTGGCGTAATGTGCCGTCTAAATGACTACTTTTTGTTGTAAATTATAGTCACAGAATAATTATCTAGTTTCCGCATAAATTAAAAAAAGGGAGAGGCAATCGTAAACCTTCTAGCCCGAGGCAGAAGATTGTGCGTGTATGGGGACTTTCGCGTGGCCTTGGCAAATACTTGGGGGGAACTTTATCTATGTCCGAGGGGGAAGCGACGGAGAACTGCATAGCATCAACCGATGCCGCGCCTCGGGGTACCTCGCCGCGCCTTGATCACCTCGGGGTATGTCGCCCTCGAGGGATGCCTGTTTAGGTGTGCCTAGGAATGCCTGGGCTGCCTAGCTAGGCAAGTTAAATACTTCATCGAACAGTACAAGATTTCTGCCACCAACCAAGCATAGGACCGAGCGATAAGACCCTTTCCTTGTCTCCCCATCCCATGGTCGTATCTACGTGAGGGGAACTCATGCTCATAAAAGCTTATTGGTGACCAGTCATCAATAAGGCATAAGAGTGTGTTCCCCAAGCTACATGGATTACGAGTAGATCTACTATCTTTCCGTATCATTTCCAGGAATAACACTACTCGCAACACTTGTGCTCTAGGCAATATCGTAAATCAATCGCCTGCGGATGGAGCCTGTGCCGTCGAATGGGTTCATCCAGAGCCTCTGTCTTGACCCTTCTGTCCCCCCGCCCAATGACACCACTCCCCCTGCGCGTCCGCTGCCAGCAGTAGCAGTGCCGACCTCAAGTCGGAAAGCACCCCCAGTGCGCGGTACAGCCACCAAACGCAGTTGCCATCGCCGCCGCGGCGGTAGCTCCACTAACAAGAGGCGGGGAAAGGCGTCCACTACCACCAGGGCCGGCAACCGCTCTTCTGGTAATGTCGGTAGCAACCATCTCGACCACGGCCATGGCGGCGGCCTTGAAGGCGATGACCCCGTCAATGCGACGACGATGGAGAACACCGCCAACAGCCAGACACGTAGAACGGACAGTGGTTCAATAAATAAGAGCTCTCAGTTCAAGGGCGTTAGCTGGTAGGTGATACACATCCTCCATCCCTTACCACTCCATTCCATCTAGTTAGCTAACTACGTATGTATCCCAGCAGCCATGTCCAACTTCCCATCATCCCAATCCTGCCATCCGGCCACCACTCTGACGTCATCCCTCATGAAGCGAGGCATAATTACATGCGCGTATTTGTAGGGCCACGCGCGGCTCACCACCTAGTGTTGCGGCATTTCATGCACCCAGTCCCCTCCTGGCCTCGCCGAAACCGCCCCAATCCCTAACCTTGCAGGCACAAGAACACAAAGAAATGGGAGGCTCACCTGTGGGACCCAACAGTGCCTCGCAAGAAGGACCATCCAGGAAAGAGGAACAGGGGAAAGCAGTACTACCTGGGAGCATACAAGACCGAGCGGATGGCGGCCCGGGCGTTCGATATCGCCGCAATCGTATTCTGGGGTCTAGATACCACTATTAATGTGAGTCATTAGGTTACTTTATCGCATGGTTTGTGAATATATAATATAGGATAGATGTCTTTATGTAATTAGCTACATGACATGCATCATGCGATCTAAGATGACGCGAATGGCTACCCATCAAGCATATGTGTGTGTGTGTATGTTATATGTGCTTGGTCCGGCGGGGAAAGTCGATGTTCCCAACTGACAGATTGATGTATATGTACGGTATACAGGCATGTACTTACCTTCCTGCCTTCCGCACCCCTTCATTCACACGCTGTGCCGCGATGATACTCTGTGCAGTACGGTAGTTTTTATAAACATGGTTCCGAAATTAAACAGCTGCATGTCGGCGCATCTTGACGCAGTTTCCGCGGGAGGACTACAGCGCGGATTTGGGGTCCCTATCCCAGCTGGACAGGGAGGAGGTGGGCCCTATGCTTCAGTGCCTAAGTCGCAGCTTCAACGAGAAAGGCCAGTTCGGAGACTTTGGAGGAGACAATGTGATAAGGAGGATCAGCAATCTGCTTGCCACGGCCTACCTGGTGAGCGGTGAAGCGTGAGCCAGTAGTGGGTTGGTGGCTCACTCGGTGGGTTAGTATCCATTCCCCGGCTCTCCACCCTTTCCCTTTCAATAATACTCGCAACAGTGGGTTGCGGATATGTATCACATGATTAATGCATGGGTAGGAAACGATGTTGTCCTGAGTTTGTGGCTACATAAAGCCCTTAATTAATACACATGCATGTTTCGTTCCTCATCTCGACCCTTACCAACCACACCATATCTGAACTGCTGCTGTTTCTTAAATTTCCCCGTCCCCCAACCGCCACTCGCCACCCCCTCCTCTTCCAGTCGTCTCCGTTGTTGGAGGTGCAGGGGCTGCAGGACGTCTTGCCACCGGTCCAGCCGCTGCAGGGACTTCCGCTGGCTGCTGGGAGTGTGCCAGTCACCACCGCGGTGGCGGTTCTACAGGCACCAGGTTTGCAACCCGTTGTGGTGTCGCTTGCTGACCTGCTGGTGGCCGCGTCGTGGAGCCCCTGCACCGGCCCAACCTCAGTACCGCTGCCAGCCTTGGTGACGCTGCCACCACAGCAACCCACAGAGATGGAAGTCGCGGCGGTGGTGCCACAACCAGAAGCTGTGGCTCTCGGTGACATGGACCCTGACCAAGACTTCTTAAACTTTTTACGAGATGTGTTTGATGAGTGACACTGATTGGCTGTGCCGGTAGCTGTGTGTGGGGCTGCATGGCTGGCTCTTTCAGAGTATATCACTAAGTGGGTGCGTGAATGAAGTGGCTGGCTTGGTGTTCATATTGCTGTTTGCGTTATTATGTGTGTGCAGTTGCTGCTGCTGCACAACGAGACTTGTATGCATGCGTTCACGTCGACGAAATTATGTGTGTGCAGTTGCTGCTGCTGCACAACGCGTGTGTGCGCATTCTCGTCAAGGAAGTTGTTATTGCCACTTATGTGGTACTTTAGGGTATGCTTTCAGGCATGTGCCATGTCGCGTAGCAGGCTGATGGAAACGTCCATGCTTGTGTGTGTTGGTGTTACCCTTGAGTTCCGTTAGGTAAACCGTTAGGTAAACCGTTAGGTAAACCGGGTCCATACGAGTCGGGGGAGTATGGGCCAGCCGCAGGCCGTCCGAAGTCGATAACAACAAAAAAAACCGATGTAAGTGTACACTTACACATGTATTGCTCCAGGGAAGCTTTCCGCCCTGCTTATGATAGGTAGGTAAACGAAACAGTGATTTGCCCTTTATTTTGTGCTCCTAAGTTTAGGTGCCGGAGCTGTCGGGATGGAGACGTGTTGCCAGGCATATATGGCCACACCGCAGCTACGACACGATCCTGTGTGGTGGACTCTTCGTTGGGTGTTAGAAATGGTATACGCAGCTTAGATCAGGAACGTTTCCAGGGTGACAGTTTTCAGAGTAAGGCGTTCATTGTCGTGGAACATAGATTCAGGTAGTCTTGACGATCTGGAAAGATGCCGATCCCCTGTAACAAAATGTGTGATGACGCGCGCGCACGACCTCTATGTTGCTTTCCAACACGTACATCATTCATCCGAATTTAGCTCATACCTTGTGATATTGATAGCTCTAGGATGGACCCGAAGCGATTTCTGACGATCTACCGTACTTCGCGCCTCGGACGACACGAAAGGTTTTACATCACTAACACGAAAACAAGGTTTCGCCCGGCAATTGTGAAAAAAATCTGTAACAACACCCAAGAAAATTTGCACGCACGTCTCCTGGGGCTGTAGATTATATTCTCCAGGGCTGTCCACATCAGGCCCAGGAAAAGTGAAAAGGCAGCGTCGTTCGCCTTCCATGCCTCAGCCACATCCCACGCACCTATCGCACCTGCCTCCGGACCTTCTCATCTTTCTCTGCGGCCTTCTTCCGCGAGCCTCGCGGGGTAACCTGGCCGCCTGCTGTCGCGAACTGCGCGACACCATCCTGCGCTGCTGCACAACCCGCCTATCCCTTCAGCTCGGCCCGCAGCCCCTAACCACAATACTGCACGCCGCCGGCGGTCCCGGCAGCAACCTGCGGGTCCTGGAAGTCGTCTTCATCACCCAGCCTGGTGGGGTGCCCGATGCGGACGCTGTGTCCTCCCTGGCGCGGGGGGTCACCCGGCTGGGCGGGCTACGGCTGCTGCTGCTGCGCAGCGTGCAACCGTTACGGGGTGACCTTGGGGGGCAGTACGGCAGTGGCAGCAGCGGTGGAGATGGTAGCAACAATGGCAGCAACAGCAGGTGTGGCCGAGGTTATTGCGCTGGTCCTGATCGCGGCATCGCCTCCGGTGTTGCCGCCGCGGCAAAGGTTGAAGTGGGCGGCGGCGGCGAAGGCGGCGAAGGCGGCGGCAGTGAAGGCGAAAGTGAAGGCGGGACGCCGGCGGCGAAGGCAAAGGCGGCAGCACCACCTCAGCTGACAATAGCTTGGGCACATCTGGCAGATGCGCTGCAAGGGGATTGCTGTCCTGCTGGTGATGGTAACGCTGTGGGCGATGGTAGCAATGGCGCCGGCGTGGCGCTGCCGCCACAGCTTCCAGATCTCGCTTTTCGGTACCGCGATCTGCGAGGACGTAGCAGTAGCCGGCAAAGCACGTTACACGTGGCTCTGGAGCCCGGAGTGTTACCGGTGGGATGGCCGCCGCCGCCGCCGCCGCCGTTGCTGCTTCCGCCACCACAGTCGGCCTCCTTGGCTCTGCCGTATTCCTGGCTGCGGTTCCTGCACTACGGCCGACCCCGACTGCGGTTCAGCCTCCTTGGGGAGGGAATCGTGTTTGACGGCAGGAGCAGCCGCATGGGTGGCTGTAGCAGCCGCCGCAGCAGCAGCAGCAGCAGCAGCAGCAATAGTTGTAGCAATAGCGGAGGACGCCGCCCCGGCACAGGCCGGCATTCCCGGTGTCACGCCACCGGTGGTCGAGGTGTTCCCATCGGGAACTGCAAGGGGCTACTGGCTACCGGCAGTTCGGACTTGGCAGAGGACATGTGCAGCTGGCATTCCGGCAGTGCAGACCATCACGACAAGGAGGGAGAGGCGGCTGAAGGCGCCAGCGTCTACACTGAGGAGTCCGTTACCGACGATGATGCCGCCAACCGACGGCTGTTATCTTCCTTGCCGCTCCCGTACTTGCTCGTACAGGTTCCGGAGCAGCTGCATGCGTTAGTCGATCTAGGCGCCTGCCTGGACCGCCTAGCTCTGCTGCTCGTGCAGATGTCGCCGCCGTCGCCGCCGCTGACACCTCAGCAACCTCGGCCGCAGCTAAAGCAGCCATCACAGTCACCCCTGTCACAGGCGTTGGTTCCGCTTCCGCCTCCGAGTCCTCCGCCATCGGCAGCACCGCAGCTACAGCCGTCGCCGTGTGACCCGGCGGCGGGGCACCCGGGAGTCCAGCTGCTGCCGGCGCTGGATGTACCAGTTAACGTCAGGTTGTCTAGTGGTCGTCGAGGGGAGCTCCCCATGGATTGGTGTCTTCCGGAAGTACGGGGCGGGGGGAATGGCGGAGAGGGCAGCCTAGGGGGATTAAATAGCCAGCCTGGCACTAGCACGACCCAGATCATCAATGGAACCACGGGTCAGCCTGTAGCTTCGTTTGTCGGTCCCGCAACGCCGCCGGGCCTCGCGGGCGGCCGCGTTCCCATCGCCGTTGCTAGCCGCTGCGTCAGATGCGGCGTAACCGACCTCGCCACCCAAACCGCAATGGTGGATGCCAGAGTCTCGAGGTCGACGCCGCCGCCGGCACAGCTGCACCAGCCGCTACCGTACGGCTCAATGCATGTCAGCCAATGCCCGCCACCATCGCCGTTGCAACAACAGATGGCGCTATCCGCAATGCCGTACCTGCCCAACTTGACGGTCCTCGAGTTGGTGCCCGTGTTGTACACCGTTGGCAGCGCCGGCAGCAGCGGGATCATGCCGGGCACGGCAGCCGAGCCGGTCGTAACTACAGCCGACGTGTTACAGCTGTTAGTGGCACGAACCCCACAACTTCGTCACTTGAGACTTGCTGCTGCCGTACCGCCACCGCCCGCTGCACTGGAGGTGCGCGTCAAGACGTGTGTGTATGTGTAAGCGTTGGTTGTTTCGTCGGGCCCACTGAAGGCCAAAACGGCTGAGGGGCGTTATGGATTGGTTGCAGTAGTGGGCTTCCCTAGCCCCCAGGTTTCATTAAGGCAATAAGCCATGCCTGCCCACCTGCCCACCTGCCCACCTGCCCCCACCTGCCCACCTGCCCACCTGCCCACCTGTACGTAATTTCGCCCTTCATACTACAGGTGATGCGTTATCTGCCGTACCTCGCCACCCTGGACCTTCGACCACCCACCGCTGCAGCCGTCAGAGCTCTCAAGGCTGTAGCACGGCGGCTGCTACCACCAGCTCCTGGTGGCTCCAAGAACGAGCCTCCCACTGCTGCGACGGTCTGCTACCACAGCCCGCAGCCAGCCGGGCCCCGCGGTCTGTCCCTGTCTCATGCCCGAGCGCTGGCAGCGTGTTGCCGCCTTCGCCGCCTCTCCCTGGAGCACCTCGGCGACCCGGATCACCCCTGGAGCAGTGAAGCCACCTCCGGCACAATCGCCGCGGCCGCCATCGACAGCGCTGACGGCGGCTGCGCCAGCGGCACCAGAATTGCAGCCAGCGGAAGCGGCTGTGTCTGTGTCAGGAGTCTCTGCGTGTGGGGCGTCTTGTTGCCGCGGCTGTGTCCCCCCCTGGGCCTTATGTTCCCGGCGCTGCGGCACCTGTCCCTGTCCAAGCTTCCATCCCTGCAGTCCACCTGGCGCCGCGTTCTCACATTGCCCCACCTGACGGCATTGGAGCTCCGAGACCCCTGGCCGTTGAGAGAGGAGATCAGGAACATGGGTACGGCCATGGCGGCGCTGGTGGCGACCAGCCTGCCGCCGCCGCAACCAGGGCTTTCTCCATCACCGTCCTCGTCGCCATCGCTGGTATCGTCGCTATCGCCGTCATTGTCGCCATCGCCGTTATTGTCGCCATCGCCGTCATTGTCGCCGTCATCGTCATCGTCGCCGTCATCGTCATCGTCGCCATCACTATCCTCGTCGCCGTCATCGTCATCGTCACTATCGCCGTCCTCGTCGCCATCGCCGTCCTCGTCACTATCGCCGTCCTCGTCGCCATCGCCGTCATTGCCGCCATTGTCGTCCTCATCGTCGTCCCTGCAGAGGCTGCACATTGGGTGGCTGCAGGACGAGTATTCCGTTGCGGCTGCCATCAGGGCGGCGGCACAGCTTTGGCCCGTGGGCAGGTCGTCGCCGTGTTCGTCGGCGCCACCGCAGATGACCACTCGGAGGACTTGCGGTGGCGCCGACGGGAGCTCGGAACTTAACCACGAAGGCTGTGCTGAGAGGGTCCTCTCCATCGGATTGGCAAGGCGGGGCTTATGGCCAAAGCCTAAAGCGGGTCGGGTACGGCACCATGCTGAGGTGGAGGCCAGAATGGATGCGTACGTAGGAGGAGCTCGGGATGTCCGTAACGGCAGTGGGGCTGGCGGAGGCGGAGGCCGCTGCCATCATCGCCGCTGCCGCTGCCGTGGCAGCGGACCAGATGTCGGGTGGGGTACTGGTGACGGCGGCAGCGTTGCCGCCGCTTCCGCCGCCTCATTCAAAGTCGAAGTGATGGTTCGCGCAATGGCCCGGTGTGGAGCTGAGGTACTGGTGCTAAAGGTGGATGGCGCGGAAGAGGAGGAGGAGGAGGAGGTGGAGGAGGAAGAGGGAACAGGCCGCGTGGCGCCCGGGAATGGCGCTGATGGCGCCGCGCAGGACCATACGTCCATACATACATTGCAGGGGGACTGTACGGCGTGGATTCCCAGTGACCGTGCTTGGGCCCCAGCGGCGGCGGCGGCGGCGGCGGCTGCTGCTGCTCAGTTTTCAGGCACGGCATGTGCGGAATGCGGTTTTCGGAGCCCTGCGGCTGAACTTGGGGATTTATTTGGACCAGAGTCCCTACTGCCGACCGTCGCCTCGGCGCTGCTGTACATGCCGTACCTTCGTACCTTCAAGCTAGATGGATTCCACAACCTAACGGGTGAAGTCGCAGCAGCGTTGCTGGTCCGGCTGATGAAGTGCGGCGGCAGGGGGAATGCCGCTGAGGACGGCGGCGACGGCTGCAACGGCAACGACGATGACCGACGCGGCGGCGGCAGCGGCGGCGGCGGCAGCGGCGGCGGCGGCAGCGGCGGCAGCGGCGGCAGCGGCGGCGGCGGCGGCGGCGGCGGCGGCGGCAGCGGCGGCAGCGGCGGCGGCGGCGGCGGCGGCGGCGGCAGCGGCGGCGGCGGCAGCGGCGGCGGCAGCGGCGGCGGCGGCAGCGGCGGCGGCGGCAGCGGCGGCGGCGGCGATAGGATTCATCACCGCCTGTTGCGGCGGATAGAATTTGCGGACTGCGGCTGCAGCACTTCTGGCCTGTGCGGCTGCGGTGAGGCGTCTGTAGCTGCTCAGGCGCGAGTGATGCGAGCGATGGCGGGTTGCTGTGGCGGTGGTGGCGGTGGTGGCGGGTGGGAGGCCTTGCTGGAAGTTGTGTTTCGCTAACGTGGTAGGGTTGTCCCCCGGCCTAGTGGGAGCCCTTGGCCACATGGGACTTAGGATAGTGTTGCTTGCTTTTGCGCGTCTTACAGGTAAAATATTTTCTTGCAAGAATATTAAGTCTTTCCACTATGCTATTTACTTGCAGTTCGGTACTGCACTGTTAACTACTGAGGTGATATTGGATAAGGAACGTGGCGGCCAGTCTTTTGGTTTGCAAACTTGCATGGTACGGCGCCGAAGGCATTTTTAGTATATCATAGCATATCTGGAAGACTTGGGAGACTTGGAAGAGTGACTTGGCGATGTACTTGGCGATGTACGCAGGGGTCACAAGCGATAATGTACAGCCACTAAAGGGTAGCATGAACTGAGCATGACGCCATGATATGCTGTTGGAGTGGTACACCGCTAAAGCTGCCAGGGCCAGATCTGGCAGCCTAAAAATAACAAGGAAACAGGATATAGTCGCAAAGCGCCACCAACAGGATTGTGAAATCTTTTTTGCCCTGAGAATGTGGGCTCGTACCGCACCAACACCGTACATCGAAAGTCCAAGCAATTTGCTTCGCCAGTTGATAATGTGCGTTGAACCGGGAACCGAACCGCGCCATAACGTGCAATAACGTACATGACTCCGGCCCGCAGTTTCATTCCGAGGCAGATGGTCGACGGCGCAGTGGCCATCTGCCGCTGCCGCTAGCGTTTTGTCGGTGGCGCATATTCGGATGCGTGCGGCTGACCGCACTGCTGTTGTTGTTATTGCATTTGCCAACGATGCCTTCACGTTGCGTGCTGCTCTCGTCTCCGAACCAGTTTGAGGAGACATGTCGCCTACCAAACGTGTTAGGGACATTTAGCTTCCATACCCCGGCTGGTCGAAGCACAACTATCCTGATTTCAGCGTTTTAATCTTGATAACTATCTATCTTTTTTCTCCACTTTCTGGTACCCAGCTAACAGGGCGATGGTCTCTTACATATATTTCGAAATCTTTGAATTGCCGGACTTCTGCTCCTTGCTTGGGGAGTAACATTTGAGTAACCCATTAACCATTATAATACGACAATAACAGCGACACAAAATGTGCTGCCTGTGGTCCAGTGTACAAACACGACATGGACAGTCGCAGATCCTTACCTTCTGAAACTCCAGGAAATACGTTTTTCCGACCCAGATTCTACCTCTCGCTGCTCTCACTCTACCATCAGAGGGTTGGTTCTCTTGCCCAAGTCCATCGTTCCTCCTCCCTACCTGTCGTTCCTCCTCCCTACCACCCCTGGGAACCTCTTCCGCCGCTACACGTTCGGGCCGTTGACACCTCTCCTACATATAAGCGGTACAGCTAGCCCCTCACGTCCCTCCGAATGAGTACTTCTCTTATGCGGGCCCCCGCCAGCAAGCAGTGGGCTCACCGCCTGCAGTCGGGATGCTTCATCGGTTGCTGTGGGACCCGAACCCGCAACGTCGGGCAGACCGAATGTTCATCATCCTTGTGCACTAAGGCAACGTAACCTTGCCCATACGACATGGGGTGTTGCAAGCTCAACGGTTTCCATTCCAAAAGGGATGGTAGCGGGAATTGCGTGTATCGAGACCGGCTAAGTGCGGAGTTTGCTGAATGTGGTCATCGGCAGATGGTGCTGGCGGTGAGGTGATGGCTGAAAGCCTCAAAGGCGGGACTTTTTAAGGGATTTGCCTAAACCGACGGGTGTTCAGGTAGGACGGAACAGCTTGAATTTCAGACTTAGTTGCAAATTGTCTGGCCAGGTGTGTTACATCGCGTAGCAGCGGGCTTGCCCTTCACATCCAAATGGGTTGCTATCCGATAGGTTTCTGAAGCCTGGGCCCCTCTTTTTGGATGGTGGGTTTGGTTATTATGCATCGAATTTTTCGTACTGTGTATCGAGCAAAGCTTTGGTGGTGTAACGCGCTCCGGGCCAGCTTGCGTAAAGTTTTGTGGCTGGCTCGTAATTGTACGGCACCGTTTGTGACGATGCGCCAACCGCTGCTGGATTTTGTCCCCCATGGGCAGATGGGCATCATGTTCCAATGGTCTATACTTGATATATAAAACCGACAGACGTATTTTTCAGACAGCCTGACGTTCTTGCTGCTGCTTCAAGGGCGCACACGGCAGAATAATACACTTTGGAGTAGCTCTTCACCACGTCCAGCAGTTACTTGGATCGCATGGACATGGTCGATCACGTAGTCGATGAGCGCACTAAAGAGCTGCAGCGTCCAGCCACCAACATCATTTTGCGGACGCATACAGAGCCATCCAAAGACCTTGAAGAGGAGCGTCGCAAGGCGACTTTCAACGTCCAAGAGCTCGCTTATGTCTTAAATGGTGGCAAGGAGCTTCTGGAGAAGAAGTGAGTTCAAGCTTTTTTCACCATCGCATTTGACTGGTCATGCTATGCTCTGACGTGCTTTGGGATTTGGTCAGGCAACGATTTGCCGAAATCCTGTCAAAGACACCTTGGGGCGACAAGAGCAGGCGATACTTTCTGGGCCGCGAGGAGGAGTACGTGGGAGGCCTACGAGCCGCACTTGGCATCTGGTAAGCTGCACCTGCGCTCCCGATCACCCAGCATACCAGAATTGCATAAAGAATGGCCCTGACGCATGTTAACTCTATCTATTTGTATGGGAAAGCACGCCCTTGGCAAACCTGGGGGCCGGCCTTCGCTGGCCCGGCCTGCTGATATTGAATTGCGATACCCAGTTCGCAATTTTCGACCCGAAGTATGCTCTGCATTTCCCCCCTCCGCCTCTCCTCCTTGAACTCTGTATACATTCATTTGGGTCTCTTTTAACCCGACCCCCACCTTTCCCCCCTCTTACACACACACACACTTCACACACGCCACCAAAGGGAGAAGATGAAGACTGAGGGCCTTGGTCTAGATGATGGGGCTCTGATGCGCACGCTGGTGGACTTCCCGGGCGGCCTGGAGTTGCACATTGGGGTGGGTGCGAAGTACGACATACAATGTACGGTGTACGGCATCCAACATCGGACGTGCGTTTACCAGAATTGCAAATCGACAGTGGGGCTCCGGCTCCCTAGCGTGTGTATTTATCTGCGTGTGTATATGTGTCGACGTCCTTTGCATGGAGGGAGGGGGAAAAAGAGGAAAGTCCAACCACGCGGACCTTGGGGATCGGCACTGCCTTGTGGCTCTTAGGCTCTTGGGCCTCTGCTGGCTCGTGTATTGGCACTCGTTACACACCTCTCCATCTGGGTAACGCAACCGAGGTGTAACACGCACACAAACATACACACACACACGCACAGGCACAGGCACCAATGCATTTGTTAAGGGGGAAGGACACCCGTTGCATTCCGACATGCATCACGAGCCATGTTCAAAAACGGATGCACGTGTGTTTTGCCATGCCTCCCTTCTCCCCGCTGACCCCCCCCTCCCTTTCCTCTTCCCGCCAGATGTTCATTCCTTCAATTCTCTCCCAGGGCAGTCCCGAGCAGCAGGCGAAGTGGATGCCACTCTGCATGGGGCTGAGGTGCGCGCATGCGCGTGTGCTGTGTGCGCTGTGTGTGTATGTATGTGTCTGCTGTGCTGGTGGGGGGATGACTCATGTGCTTAAGTGTCCCCGACCGGGGGATGGACGAAAGGGGGGGAAATAGTACCACTAGTTTGGCAAGGGTGTTAACTATGGGCTGACTTGAGCAGTGGGCGGGTGGGCGCTCTACCCGTTCCGGTCTCCTCCTCCTCCTCCGCTTCTGCAAGTGGTGAGTAGCCGAGTACCACCACCGTGAAAGGGTAGGGCCCCAGCATCCGGTTACAGCACCCACAGGCGCTGTTCATCTCTGTACTCTGTACTGGAATGTACTGGAATGTACTGGAATGTACTGGAAGTATTGGAATGTACTGGAATGTACTGGAATGTACTGGAATGTACTGGAATGTACTGGAATGTACTGGGATGTACTGGAATGTACTGGAACGTATGGAACGTACTGGAATGTACTGGAAAACATTCCTGTACTCATTAGGCTAGCTAATGCATCTATTAGATTTATACGTAATGTGGCCGACACGACGACATCCGTAAGAGCCGGGGGAGGG
>NW_003307570.1:533416-534573 GCF_000143455.1 Volvox carteri f. nagariensis | reverse complement strand
TCCCATACCTCACGATCCCATACCTCACGATCCCATACCTCACGATCCCATACCTCACGATCCCATACCTCACGATCCCATACCTCACGATCCCATACCTCACGATCCCATACCTCACGATCCCATACCTCACGATCCCATACCTCACGATCCCATACCTCACGATCCCATACCTCACGAGAGAGGGGGAAGGCCACAGCTATAAGGGGGCCTTGACAGCCATAATAGTCCCGCTTTAACAGCCATAATAGTCCCGCTTTAACAGCCATAATAGTCCCGCTTTAACAGCCATAATAGTCCCGCTTTAACAGCCATAATAGTCCCGCTTTAACAGCCATAATAGTCCCGCTTTAACAGCCATAATAGTCCCGCTTTAACAGCCATAATAGTCCCGCTTTACAGCCATAATAGCCATCGGAAGGAAGCCAAGGCCCCTTCGCGCGGTTTAACCCTAAGGTCCCCACAGGCTGGGCATTCACAACAGGTACGATGCAACCCTCCTCAACCGCTGAAATGATGAACATCTTTTTTGTCGTCTCGATAATTAACAACCTCGTTAACTCCATCGTCCCTTGCATGGTAATGCGGCGGTACGAAATGAGTGTGGGTACGAAATAAGTTTACCTTCCTTGTCCTTTAATGAAAATTGCTTGTATATATATAGGATTATTGGCACATATGCCCAAACGGAGCTAGGTCACGGCACGTTCGTACGTGGCCTGGAGACGACGGCGACGTACGACAGACAGGTGTGCGGATGAATACGACAATACCCTTGCGTTGCTCCCTTGCTGATGATCCCATCCTGCTCTCATACGAACCTCCCCTCTACACCCTTAACTCCCTATCTGTGCCAGCACCGTTCCTATAAGCACCATCACGAAGTCTTTTACATATATACATACATACATACATGTATCCGTATCCTGACCTTTCGGAAGATAATTACGTCCCAGACCTAACGCCACCACCATCATCATCACCACCACCATTTCCACCACCGCCATTCACCGCCATTCTCACCAACACTTTCATCACTACTATATCACCGCCACCATTACCAGCGCCACCAATAGCTATACACATCCGTTCTTCCCGCCTCGCACCCGCAGACGGGGGAGTTCATCCTGCACAGCCCCACCCTGACCTCCACCAAG